>NC_064832.1:2452461-2769141 GCF_024166365.1 Elephas maximus indicus | reverse complement strand
TTGGCGGGGGGAGGTTTTCACCATACAAAGCAGCAGCGGAATTATTCGTCGCCAGAGAGGTTGCGTCTGCCCACAAGCTCCACCTGGCCAGGGTCCGCCCCTACCGTATTGCGCATGTCAATCAACAGAAGCTAAGACCTTCCAGAGAGACTACCTGCTATTCTGTCCCCACGGGGAAGCAGTACAGCCAGAAGCCTCCCCCGTTCCATCTCTAGGCTCTCTCTCAGGTCCCTCATACCTGTCATGTGTCTCAGGGGTGGAATGAAGAGATTCCTCTGAATGAACACATACAGAGAGGCCATAGATGGTGAGGAAGGGCGCCTTGCCTGCTGATATCCTAGCGTGAGTGGAAGGGAGGTACCTGCCTGCTGGCCCAGTGTGTCGAACATGTCCACATCAGGGGTTGCCGACTGTGAAGTTATTCCCTGGGTGCCCTGGATTTTGTGGCCAAAGACGCAAGGGGCCGTTGTCTGTCCATGAGTAAACTGGAGGGGTCTGCGGAACTGGCCGGTTAGGCTGGACCTCTCCTATTGGCTCAGTGTTTGTGACTCGTCCCTGTCAGAAGTTCCGGCCAGCCTTGCGGTGGCTGTCTCCATGGTGATTGGGAAAGAAGCCTTAGGCCCCGCACTCAGCCTTCACCGGGCCTCCCTGGCCTCTTACCCCTCGTGTAGACTGCTGTGTGGATAAAAGAAAGGATGTTGGCCAGTGAGCACGTGTCCTGATTTCCTTGGAAGGATTAGGCTCCTTGCCTGGGCAGAAGACAGCCAAGGTCAGCCTGAGCCTAGACACCTAGTGACCTGTGACACTGCAGCCAGTGATAGATATTCATTTTCATGCTCAGGTATCCGCAGGTGGCAGATTGAGAGTGGTCGGAGAAGAATTGTAACTAGGGATCACACACTCACGAGGGCACGGGCCAAAGGTCAGGGAAAATAGCTGAGGTCGTGGAGCTCTAGCGGAGACAGTGTAGGGCCCAGGCCTCCCTCCTGTATGTGGCAAAGAGGTGATCCGTATGCCGCCATGCGCAGACTCTGGACGGCTGGGGCCCTGGATGCCCGGATCTCGGCCTTGTCTACCGAGAAGTGACGCACATGCGGTGTGCCACCGGAGGCTGTGGAGCAGCAGAAGGCAAAATCTTGAAAATGGGGGCTTCAGTTGACTTTGCCTGTGCTCTCCCTTGGCTGAGTGACATCGTGTGTTTCCTAGCAGGTGAAGGCATTCGTGGAGAGAGGCGGTTTCCATGCGTGCAGGCAAAGTGTGTGCTGAGATGATGAGTTGCTGGAGACCAGGGTGGACTCCTCAGACCCAGAATAGGCCTCTGGCAGGTATGTGTCAAGGTTTTCTGCCCATGGCATTCACCCAGTATTTGCATAGAATGTTATCAGCAGAATTAGTAGTCTCCAGAGAGGCTGCCACATGTCAGCAAGCTTCACGTGGCCAGGGTCCGCCCGTGATGTTGCTCCCCAATCAATCACTACTCTCTAGACCTTCCAGATAGACTACCAGAACTTCTCTGCCCATGGGCAACCAGTAGAGCCAGAGGCCTTCCCCCTTCGCTCTTTTGTCTCTAGGCCCTCTGTCAGGCACTCCAAGCTGTGAAGTGACTCAGGGGGAGAAGGAAAGAGATTTCAGAGAAGGAACACATCCAGAGAGAGACAGAGAGAGAGAGAGGCAAGAGATGCTGAGTGGGGATGCCTTGCGTACTGACATCCTCAGGAAAGTGGGAAAGAGGTACCTGGCCTGCTCTGCCACTGCCCTGAAGCAGGCCACACCAGGGGCTCCCTTGTGCCTGCGTAGCCTTTCCCAGGGTGTGCTCCAACCCTGTGGCCACTAGGTGTCATAGGTCACAATGGAGGGCCCTGTGGCATCTCCCTGGCGGGCTGGACCTCTGCCATTGGCTCAGTCTAGTCACCAGGCCCGGTGTAAGCTCCGCCCACTCTTCCGGTCGGGGAACTCTCTCTAGGGTGATGGCAAAGAAGCCTTAATCCCGCCCACCTGGCCTTGACTTCACCTACCTGGCCCGCTGACCCTCGCTCAGACCTCTGTGTTGATAAAAATGAATGTCCGCCAGTGGCCAGGTGTCAGCATCTGGGATAAAGGATTCGGGACCTTGCCTGGGGCAGAAGGCAGCCTAGGTCAGCGGGTACCTGGAAGTCTAGTGACTTGTGACACTGCTGCCAGTGAGAAATGGTGACTCCCACACTCACATATCCCCTGGAGGCAGAATGATAGTGGTGGGTGGAGAAACATCGCTCCGGAGCACACGTTCAATGGGGCAGCAGCCAAAGCAAAGGCCAGGGCCGGTAGTGGACGTCGTGGAGCTGAATGGCGAGCCAGTGAAGGGCCCAAGGATCCCACCTGCATGTGGCAAACAGGTCGTCCGTGCCCCCACGTCCATAGAGCATTGGACTGCTGGGGCCCAGGCTGCCGGGATTTCGGCCCTGCCTTCGGAGCCCGGCCAAATATGCAGCCTTGCACCGGAGGCGGGGACATGTAGACAGCAAAAATTTGGAAAATGGCAGTGTTTCCTTGATTTCCCTGGCATCGGCCTTTTTGAGCGGCTTGCTTTTTTTGCTGGTAGGATAGGGCCCTGACGGAGAAAGGCAGGATTATGTGTGCAGGAAAGGTGTGTGCTGAAAGGGTGACGACGTTGAGACCATGTTGGGATCTTTAGTCCCAGGAAAGGCGCCTGGCGGGTGTGGATCAGTGTTCTCTACCCATCCCACTTGGCGGGGGGAGGTTTTCACCATACAAAGCAGCAGCGGAATTATTCGTCGCCAGAGAGGTTGCGTCTGCCCACAAGCTCCACCTGGCCAGGGTCCGCCCCTACCGTATTGCGCATGTCAATCAACAGAAGCTAAGACCTTCCAGAGAGACTACCTGCTATTCTGTCCCCACGGGGAAGCAGTACAGCCAGAAGCCTCCCCCGTTCCATCTCTAGGCTCTCTCTCAGGTCCCTCATACCTGTCATGTGTCTCAGGGGTGGAATGAAGAGATTCCTCTGAATGAACACATACAGAGAGGCCATAGATGGTGAGGAAGTGCGCCTTGCCTGCTGATATCCTAGCGTAAGTGGAAGGGAGGTACCTGCCTGCTGGCCCAGTGTGTCGAACGTGTCCACATCAGGGGTTGCCGACTGTGAAGTTATTCCCTGGGTGCCCTGGATTTTGTGGCCAAAGACGCAAGGGGCCGTTGTCTGTCCATGAGTAAACTGGAGGGGTCTGCGGAACTGGCCGGTTAGGCTGGACGTCTCCTATTGGCTCAGTGTTTGTGACTCGTCCCCGTCAGAAGTTCCGGCCAGCCTTGCGGTGGCTGTCTCCATGGTGATTGGGAAAGAAGCCTTAGGCCCCGCTCTCAGCCTTCACCGGGCCTCCCTGGCCTCTTACCCCTCGTGTAGACTGCTGTGTGGATAAAAGAAAGGATGTTGGCCAGTGAGCACGTGTCCTGATTTCCTTGGAAGGATTAGGCTCCTTGCCTGGGCAGAAGACAGCCAAGGTCAGCCTGAGCCTAGACACCTAGTGACCTGTGACACTGCAGCCAGTGATAGATATTCATTTTCATGCTCAGGTATCCGCAGGTGGCAGATTGAGAGTGGTCGGAGAAGAATTGTAACTAGGGATCACACACTCACGAGGGCACGGGCCAAAGGTCAGGGAAAATAGCTGAGGTCGTGGAGCTCTAGCGGAGACAGTGTAGGGCCCAGGCCTCCCTCCTGTATGTGGCAAAGAGGTGATCCGTATGCCGCCATGCGCAGACTCTGGACGGCTGGGGCCCTGGATGCCCGGATCTCGGCCTTGTCTACCGAGAAGTGACGCACATGCGGTGTGCCAGCGGAGGCTGTGGAGCAGCAAAAGGCAAAATCTTGAAAATGGGGGCTTCAGTTGACTTTGCCTGTGCTCTCCCTTGGCTGAGTGACATCGTGTGTTTCCTAGCAGGTGAAGGCATTCGTGGAGAGAGGCGGTTTCCATGCGTGCAGGCAAAGTGTGTGCTGAGATGATGAGTTGCTGGAGAGCAGGGTGGACTCCTCAGACCCAGAATAGGCCTCTGGCAGGTATGTGTCAAGGTTTTCTGCCCATGGCATTCACCCAGTATTTGCATAGAATGTTATCAGCAGAATTAGTAGTCTCCAGAGAGGCTGCCACATGTCAGCAAGCTTCACGTGGCCAGGGTCCGCCCGTGATGTTGCTCCCCAATCAATCACTACTCTCTAGACCTTCCAGATAGACTACCAGAACTTCTCTGCCCATCGGCAACCAGTAGAGCCAGAGGCCTTCCCCCTTCGCTCTTTTGTCTCTAGGCCCTCTGTCAGGCACTCCAAGCTGTGAAGTGACTCAGGGGGAGAAGGAAAGAGATTTCAGAGAAGGAACACATCCAGAGAGAGACAGAGAGAGAGAGAGGCAAGAGATGCTGAGTGGGGATGCCTTGCGTACTGATATCCTCAGGAAAGTGGGAAAGAGGTACCTGGCCTGCTCTGCCACTGCCCTGAAGCAGGCCACACCAGGGGCTCCCTTGTGCCTGCGTAGCCTTTCCCAGGGTGTGCTCCAACCCTGTGGCCACTAGGTGTCATAGGTCACAATGGAGGGCCCTGTGTCATCTGCCTGGCGGGCTGGACCTCTGCCATTGGCTCAGTCTAGTCACCAGGCGTGGTGTAAGCTCCGCCCACTCTTCCGGTCGGGGAACTCTCTCTAGGGTGATGGCAAAGAAGCCTTAATCCCGCCCACCTGGCCTTGACTTCACCTACCTGGCCCGCTGACCCTCGCTCAGAACTCTGTGTTGATAAAAATGAATGTCCGCCAGTGGCCAGGTGTCAGCATCTGGGATAAAGGATTTGGGACCTTGCCTGGGGCAGAAGGCAGCCTAGGTCAGCGGGTACCTGGAAGTCTAGTGACTTGTGACCCTGCTGCCAGTGAGAAATGGTGACTCCCACACTCACATATCCCCTGGAGGCAGAATGATAGTGGTGGGTGTAGAAACATCGCTCCGGAGCACACGTTCAATGGGGCAGCAGCCAAAGCAAAGGCCAGGGCCGGTAGTGGACGTCGTGGAGCTGAATGGCGAGCCAGGGAAGGGCCCAAGGATCCCACCTGCATGTGGCAAACAGGTCGTCCGTGCCCCCACGTCCATAGAGCATTGGACTGCTGGGGCCCAGGCTGCCGGGATTTCGGCCCTGCCTTCGGAGCCCGGCCAAATATGCAGCCTTGCACCGGAGGCGGGGACATGTAGACAGCAAAAATTTGGAAAATGGCAGTGTTTCCTTGATTTCCCTGGCATCGGCCTTTTTGAGCGGCTTGCTTTTTTTGCTGGTAGGATAGGGCACTGACGGAGAAAGGCAGGATTATGTGTGCAGGAAAGGTGTGTGCTGAGAGGGTGACGACGTTGAGACCATGTTGGGATCTTTAGTCCCAGGAAAGGCGCCTGGCGGGTGTGGATCAGTGTTCTCTACCCATCCCACTTGGCGGGGGGAGGTTTTCACCATACAAAGCAGCAGCGGAATTATTCGTCGCCGGAGAGGTTGCATCTGCCCACAAGCTCCACCTGGCCAGGGTCCGCCCCTACCGTATTGCGCATGTCAATCAACAGAAGCTAAGACCTTCCAGAGAGACTACCTGCTATTCTGTCCCCACGGGGAAGCAGTACAGCCAGAAGCCTCCCCCGTTCCATCTCTAGGCTCTCTCTCAGGTCCCTCATACCTGTCATGTGTCTCAGGGGTAGAATGAAGAGATTCCTCTGAATGAACACATACAGAGAGGCCATAGATGCTGAGGAAGGGCGCCTTGCCTGCTGATATCCTAGCGTAAGTGGAAGGGAGGTACCTGCCTGCTGGCCCAGTGTGTCGAACGTGTCCACATCAGGGGTTGCCGACTGTGAAGTTATTCCCTGGGTGCCCTGGATTTTGTGGCCAAAGACGCAAGGGGCCGTTGTCTGTCCATGAGTAAACTGGAGGGGTCTGCGGAACTGGCCGGTTAGGCTGGACCTCTCCTATTGGCTCAGTGTTTGTGACTCGTCCCCGTCAGAAGTTCCGGCCAGCCTTGCGGTGGCTGTCTCCATGGTGATTGGGAAAGAAGCCTTAGGCCCCGCACTCAGCCTTCACCGGGCCTCCCTGGCCTCTTACCCCTCGTGTAGACTGCTGTGTGGATAAAAGAAAGGATGTTGGCCAGTGAGCACGTGTCCTGATTTCCTTGGAAGGATTAGGCTCCTTGCCTGGGCAGAAGACAGCCAAGGTCAGCCTGAGCCTAGACACCCAGTGACCTGTGACACTGCAGCCAGTGATAGATATTCATTTTCATGCTCAGGTATCCGCAGGTGGCGGATTGAGAGTGGTCGGAGAAGAATTGTAACTAGGGATCACATACTCACGAGGGCACGGGCCAAAGGTCAGGGAAAATAGCTGAGGTCGTGGAGCTCTAGCGGAGACAGTGTAGGGCCCAGGCCTCCCTCCTGTACGTGGCAAAGAGGTGATCCATATGCCGCCATGCGCAGACTCTGGACGGCTGGGGCCCTGGATGCCCGGATCTCGGCCTTGTCTACCGAGAAGTGACGCACATGCGGTGTGCCACCGGAGGCTGTGGAGCAGCAGAAGGCAAACTCTTGAAAATGGGGGCTTCAGTTGACTTTGCCTGTGCTCTCCCTTGGCTGAGTGACATCGTGTGTTTCCTAGCAGGTGAAGGCATTCGTGGAGAGAGGCGGTTTCCATGCGTGCAGGCAAAGTGTGTGCTGAGATGATGAGTTGCTGGAGAGCAGGGTGGACTCCTCAGAGCCAGAATAGGTCTCTGGCAGGTATGTGTCAAGGTTTTCTGCCCATGGCATTCACCCGGTATTTGCATAGAATGTTATCAGCAGAATTAGTAGTCTCCAGAGAGGCTGCCACATGTCAGCAAGCTTCACGTGGCCAGGGTCCGCCCATGATCTTGCTCCCCAATCAATCACTACTCTCTAGACCTTCCAGATAGACTACCAGAACTTCTCTGCCCATGGGCAACCAGTAGAACCAGAGGCCTTCCCCCTTCGCTCTTTTGTCTCTAGGCCCTCTGTCAGGCACTCCAAGCTGTGAAGTGACTCAGGGGGAGAAGGAAAGAGATTTCAGAGAAGGAACACATCCAGAGAGAGACAGAGAGAGAGAGGCAAGAGATGCTGAGTGGGGATGCCTTGCGTACTGATATCCTCAGGAAAGTGGGAAAGAGGTACCTGGCCTGCTCTGCCACTGCCCTGAAGCAGGCCACACCAGGGGCTCCCTTGTGCCTGCGTAGCCTTTCCCAGGGTGTGCTCCAACCCTGTGGTCACTAGGTGTCATAGGTCACAATGGAGGGCCCTGTGTCATCTGCCTGGCGGGCTGGACCTCTGCCATTGGCTCAGTCTAGTCACCAGGCCCGGTGTAAGCTCCGCCCACTCTTCCGGTCGGGGAACTCTCTCTAGGGTGATGGCAAAGAAGCCCTAATCCCGCCCACCTGGCCTTGACTTCACCTACCTGGCCCGCTGACCCTCGCTCAGACCTCTGTGTTGATAAAAATGAATGTCCGCCAGTGGCCAGGTGTCAGCATCTGGGATAAAGGATTCGGGACCTTGCCTGGGGCAGAAGGCAGCCTAGGTCAGCGGGTACCTGGAAGTCTAGTGACTTGTGACCCTGCTGCCAGTGAGAAATGGTGACTCCCACACTCACATATCCCCTGGAGGCAGAATGATAGTGGTGGGTGGAGAAACATCGCTCCGGAGCACACGTTCAATGGGGCAGCAGCCAAAGCAAAGGCCACGGGCGGTAGTGGACGTCGTGGAGCTGAATGGCGAGCCAGGGAAGGGCCCAAGGATCCCACCTGCATGTGGCAAACAGGTCGTCCGTGCCCCCACGTCCATAGAGCATTGGACTGCTGGGGCCCAGGCTGCCGGGATTTCGGCCCTGCCTTCGGAGCCCGGCCAAATATGCAGCCTTGCACCGGAGGCAGGGACATGTAGACAGCAAAAATTTGGAAAATGGCAGTGTTTCCTTGATTTCCCTGGCATTGGCCTTTTTGAGCGGCTTGCTTTTTTTGCTGGTAGGATAGGGCCCTGACGGAGAAAGGCAGGATTATGTGTGCAGGAAAGGTGTGTGCTGAGAGGGTGACGACGTTGAGACCATGTTGGGATCTTTAGTCCCAGGAAAGGCGCCTGGCGGGTGTGGATCAGTGTTCTCTACCCATCCCACTTGGCGGGGGGAGGTTTTCACCATACAAAGCAGCAGCGGAATTATTCGTCGCCGGAGAGGTTGCATCTGCCCACAAGCTCCACCTGGCCAGGGTCCGCCCCTACCGTATTGCCCATGTCAATCAACAGAAGCTAAGACCTTCCAGAGAGACTAACTGCTATTCTCTACCCACGGGGACGCGGTACAGCCAGAAGCCTCCCCTGTTTCATCTCCAGGCTCTCTCTCAGGCCCCTCATAGCTGTGATTTGTCTCAGGGGTAGAACGGAGAGATTTCTCTGAATGAACACATACAGAGAGGGGCCGTAGATGCTGAGGAAGGGCGCCTTGCCTACTGATATCCCAGCGTGAGTGGACAAGAGGTACCTGCCTGCTGTCCCAGTATGTCGAACCTGTCCACATCAGGGGTTGCCTGCTGTGAAGTTATTCCCTGTGTGCCCTCGAGTTTGTGGCCAAGGACAGAAGGGGCCGTTGTGTGTCCATGGGTAAAATGGAGGCCTCTGCCTAACTGGCCCGTTAGGCCGGACCTCTCCTATTGGCTCAGAGTTTGTGACCCGTCCCCGTCAGAATTTCCGCCCAGCCTTCCGGTGGCTGTCTCCGTGGTGATTGAGAAAGAAGCCTTAGGCCCCGCACTCAGCCTTCACCTGTCCTACCTGGCCTCTTTACCCTCGTACAGACCGCCGTGTGGATGAAAGAAAGGATGTCGGCCAGTGACCACGTGTCCTCATTTCCTTTGAAGGCTTAGGCTCCTTGCCTGGGCAGAAGACAGCCAAGGTCAGCCTGAGCCTAGACTCCTAGTGACCTGTGCCACTGCAGACAGTGATAGATGTTCATGTCCACGCTGAGGTATCCGCAGGTGGCGGATTGAGAGTGGTCGGAGGAGAAGTGGAACTAGAAATCACACACTCACGGGGGCACGGGCCAAAGGTCAGGGAAAACAGCTGAGGTCGTGGAGCTCTAGCGGAGCCAGGCTAGGGCCCAGGCCTCCCTCCTGTACGTGGCAAAGAGGTGATCCATATGCCGCCATCCGCAGACTCCGGACTGCTAGGGCCCTGGATGCCCGAATTTCGGCCTTGTCTCCGGAGAAGTGACGCACACGCAGTGTGCCCCGGAGCCTGTGGACCAGCACAGGGCAAGATCGTGAAAACGCGGGCTTCAGTTGACTTTGCCTGTGCTCTCCTTTGGCTGAGTGACATCCTGTGTTTCCTAGCAGGAGAAGGCATTTGTGGAGAGAGGCGGATTCCATGTGTGCAGGCAAAGTGTGTGCTGAGATCCTGAGTCGCTGGAGACCAGGGTGGACTCTTCAGACCCAGAATAGGCCTCTGGCAGGTATGTGTCAATGTTTTCTGCCCTGTGCTCTCAGCTGGGTATTTGCATACAATGTGACCAGCGGAATTAGTAGTCTCCGGAGAGGCTGCCGCTTGTCAGCAAGCTTCACCAGGCCAGGGTCGGCCCGTGACGTAGATCCCCAGTCAGTCACCACTCTCTAGACCTTGCAGATAGACCAGCAGATCTTGTCTGCCCATGGGCAACCAGTAGAGCCAGAGGCCTTCCCCCTTCGCTCTTTCGTCTCTAGGCACTCTGTCAGGCACTCCAAGCTGTGAAGTGACTCAGGGGGAGAAGGAAGAGATTTCAGAGAGCGAACACATCCAGAGAGAGACAGAGAGAGGCAAGAGATGCTGAGTGGGGTTGCATTGCGTACTGATATCCTCTGGAAAGTGGGAAAGAGGTACCTGGCCTGTTGTAGCAATGCCCTGAACCAGTCGGAACCAGAAGCTCCCCCGTGCCTGCGTAGGCTTTCCCAGGGTGTGCTCAAATCCTGTGGCCACTAGGTGTCATAGGTCATAATGGAGGGCCCTGTGTCATCTGCCTGGCGGGCCAGATCTCTGCCATTGGCTCAGTCTTGTCACCAGGCCCATCATAAGCTCCGCCCACTCCTCCGGGGGTGGGACTGTCTCCATGGTGATGGCCAAGGAGCCTTAGTCCCGCCCACCTGGCCTTGACTTCACCTGGCTGGCCTGCTGACCCTCACTCAGACCTCTGTGTTGATAAAAATGAATATCCGCCAGCGCCCAGGTGTCAGCATCTGGGATAAAGGATTCGGGACCTTGCCTGGGGCAGAAGGCAGCCTAGGCCAGCTGGTACCTGGAAGTCTAGTGACTTGTGGCACTGCTGCCAGTGACAAATGGTGACTCCCACTCTCACATATCTCCTGGTGGCAGAATGATAGCGATGGGTGGAGAAACATCGCTCCGGAGCACACGTTAAATGGGGCGCCGGCCAAAGGCCAGGGCCAGCAGTGGACGTGGCCGAGCTGAAGGGCGAGCCAGTGAAGGGCCCAAGGATTCCTCCTGTATGTGGGAAGCATGTCATCCGGGTCCCCACGTCCGTAAACCATTGGATTGCTGGGGCCCCGGATGCCAGGATTTCGGCCTTGCCTTGGCTGCCCGGCCACATACGCAGCCTTCCACCGGAGGCGGGGATATGTAGACAGCAAAAATTGGGAAAATGGCGGCGTCTCCTCGATTTCCCTGACATGGGCCTTTTTGGGCGGCATGCTTTTTTCCTAGTAGGATCAGGCAGTGACGGAGAAAGGCAGGATTATGTGTGCAGGAAAGGTATGTGCTGAGAAGGCGACAAGGTTGAGACCAGGTTGGGATCTTCAGTCCCAGGAAAGGCCCCTGGCAGTTGTGGGTCAATGTTCTCTGCCCATCCCACCTGGCGTGGGGAGGTTTACAGCATACAAAGCAGCAGCGGAATTATTCTTCCCCCAGAGGTTGCATCTGCCCACAAGCTCCACCTGGCCAGGGTCCGCCCCTACCGTATTGCCCACGTCAATCAACAGAAGCTAAGACCTTCCAGAGAGACTAACTGCTATTCTCTACCCACGGGGACGCGGTACAGCCAGAAGCCTCCCCTGTTTCATCTCCAGGCTCTCTCTCAGGCCCCTCATAGCTGTGATTTGTCTCAGGGGTAGAACGGAGAGATTTCTCTGAATGAACACATACAGAGAGGGGCCGTAGATGCTGAGGAAGGGCGCCTTGCCTACTGATATCCCAGCGTGAGTGGACAAGAGGTACCTGCCTGCTGTCCCAGTATGTCGAACCTGTCCACATCAGGGGTTGCCTGCTGTGAAGTTATTCCCTGGGTGCCCTCGAGTTTGTGGCCAAGGACAGAAGGGGCCGTTGTGTGTCCATGGGTAAAATGGAGGCCTCTGCCTAACTGGCCCGTTAGGCCGGACCTCTCCTATTGGCTCAGAGTTTGTGACCCGTCCCCGTCAGAAGTTCCGCCCAGCCTTCCGGTGGCTGTCTCCGTGGTGATTGAGAAAGAAGCCTTAGGCACCGCACTCAGCCTTCACCTGTCCTACCTGGCCTCTTTACCCTCGTACAGACCGCCGTGTGGATGAAAGAAAGGATGTCGGCCAGTGACCACGTGTCCTCATTTCCTTTGAAGGCTTAGGCTCCTTGCCTGGGCAGAAGACAGCCAAGGTCAGCCTGAGCCTAGACTCCTAGTGACCTGTGCCACTGCAGACAGTGATAGATGTTCATGTCCACGCTGAGGTATCCGCAGGTGGCGGATTGAGAGTGGTCGGAGGAGAAGTGGAACTAGAAATCACACACTCACGGGGGCACGGGCCAAAGGTCAGGGAAAACAGCTGAGGTCGTGGAGCTCTAGCGGAGCCAGGCTAGGGCCCAGGCCTCCCTCCTGTACGTGGCAAAGAGGTGATCCATATGCCGCCATCCGCAGACTCCGGACTGCTAGGGCCCTGGATGCCCGAATTTCGGCCTTGTCTCCGGAGAAGTGACGCACACGCAGTGTGCCCCGGAGCCTGTGGACCAGCACAGGGCAAGATCGTGAAAACGCGGGCTTCAGTTGACTTTGCCTGTGCTCTCCTTTGGCTGAGTGACATCCTGTGTTTCCTAGCAGGAGAAGGCATTTGTGGAGAGAGGCGGATTCCATGTGTGCAGGCAAAGTGTGTGCTGAGATCCTGAGTCGCTGGAGACCAGGGTGGACTCTTCAGACCCAGAATAGGCCTCTGGCAGGTATGTGTCAATGTTTTCTGCCCTGTGCTCTCAGCTGGGTATTTGCATACAATGTGACCAGCGGAATTAGTCGTCTCCGGAGAGGCTGCCGCTTGTCAGCAAGCTTCACCAGGCCAGGGTCGGCCCGTGATGTAGATCCCCAGTCAGTCACCACTCTCTAGACCTTGCAGATAGACCAGCAGATCTTGTCTGCCCATGGGCAACCAGTAGAGCCAGAGGCCTTCCCCCTTCGCTCTTTCGTCTCTAGGCACTCTGTCAGGCACTCCAAGCTGTGAAGTGACTCAGGGGGAGAAGGAAGAGATTTCAGAGAGCGAACACATCCAGAGAGAGACAGAGAGAGGCAAGAGATGCTGAGTGGGGTTGCATTGCGTACTGATATCCTCTGGAAAGTGGGAAAGAGGTACCTGGCCTGTTGTAGCAATGCCCTGAACCAGTCGGAACCAGAAGCTCCCCCGTGCCTGCGTAGGCTTTCCCAGGGTGTGCTCAAATCCTGTGGCCACTAGGTGTCATAGGTCATAATGGAGGGCCCTGTGTCATCTGCCTGGCGGGCCAGATCTCTGCCATTGGCTCAGTCTTGTCACCAGGCCCATCATAAGCTCCGCCCACTCCTCCGGGGGTGGGACTGTCTCCATGGTGATGGCCAAGGAGCCTTAGTCCCGCCCACCTGGCCTTGACTTCACCTGGCTGGCCTGCTGACCCTCACTCAGACCTCTGTGTTGATAAAAATGAATATCCGCCAGCGCCCAGGTGTCAGCATCTGGGATAAAGGATTCGGGACCTTGCCTGGGGCAGAAGGCAGCCTAGGCCAGCTGGTACCTGGAAGTCTAGTGACTTGTGGCACTGCTGCCAGTGACAAATGGTGACTCCCACTCTCACATATCCCCTGGTGGCAGAATGATAGCGATGGGTGGAGAAACATCGCTCCGGAGCACACGTTAAATGGGGCGCCGGCCAAAGGCCAGGGCCAGCAGTGGACGTGGCCGAGCTGAAGGGCGAGCCAGTGAAGGGCCCAAGGATTCCTCCTGTATGTGGGAAGCATGTCATCCGGGTCCCCACGTCCGTAAACCATTGGATTGCTGGGGCCCAGGATGCCAGGATTTCGGCCTTGCCTTGGCTGCCCGGCCACATACGCAGCCTTCCACCGGAGGCGGGGATATGTAGACAGCAAAAATTGGGAAAATGGCGGCGTCTCCTCGATTTCCCTGACATGGGCCTTTTTGGGCGGCATGCTTTTTTCCTAGTAGGATCAGGCAGTGACGGAGAAAGGCAGGATTATGTGTGCAGGAAAGGTATGTGCTGAGAAGGCGACAAGGTTGAGACCAGGTTGGGATCTTCAGTCCCAGGAAAGGCCCCTGGCAGTTGTGGGTCAATGTTCTCTGCCCATCCCACCTGGCGTGGGGAGGTTTACAGCATACAAAGCAGCAGCGGAATTATTCTTCCCCCAGAGGTTGCATCTGCCCACAAGCTCCACCTGGCCAGGGTCCGCCCCTACCGTATTGCCCACGTCAATCAACAGAAGCTAAGACCTTCCAGAGAGACTAACTGCTATTCTCTACCCACGGGGACGCGGTACAGCCAGAAGCCTCCCCTGTTTCATCTCCAGGCTCTCTCTCAGGCCCCTCATAGCTGTGATTTGTCTCAGGGGTAGAACGGAGAGATTTCTCTGAATGAACACATACAGAGAGGGGCCGTAGATGCTGAGGAAGGGCGCCTTGCCTACTGATATCCCAGCGTGAGTGGACAAGAGGTACCTGCCTGCTGTCCCAGTATGTCGAACCTGTCCACATCAGGGGTTGCCTGCTGTGAAGTTATTCCCTGGGTGCCCTCGAGTTTGTGGCCAAGGACAGAAGGGGCCGTTGTGTGTCCATGGGTAAAATGGAGGCCTCTGCCTAACTGGCCCGTTAGGCCGGACCTCTCCTATTGGCTCAGAGTTTGTGACCCGTCCCCGTCAGAAGTTCCGCCCAGCCTTCCGGTGGCTGTCTCCGTGGTGATTGAGAAAGAAGCCTTAGGCCCCGCACTCAGCCTTCACCTGTCCTACCTGGCCTCTTTACCCTCGTACAGACCGCCGTGTGGATGAAAGAAAGGATGTCGGCCAGTGACCACGTGTCCTCATTTCCTTTGAAGGCTTAGGCTCCTTGCCTGGGCAGAAGACAGCCAAGGTCAGCCTGAGCCTAGACTCCTAGTGACCTGTGCCACTGCAGACAGTGATAGATGTTCATGTCCACGCTGAGGTATCCGCAGGTGGCGGATTGAGAGTGGTCGGAGGAGAAGTGGAACTAGAAATCACACACTCACGGGGGCACGGGCCAAAGGTCAGGGAAAACAGCTGAGGTCGTGGAGCTCTAGCGGAGCCAGGCTAGGGCCCAGGCCTCCCTCCTGTACGTGGCAAAGAGGTGATCCATATGCCGCCATCCGCAGACTCCGGACTGCTAGGGCCCTGGATGCCCGAATTTCGGCCTTGTCTCCGGAGAAGTGACGCACACGCAGTGTGCCCCGGAGCCTGTGGACCAGCACAGGGCAAGATCGTGAAAACGCGGGCTTCAGTTGACTTTGCCTGTGCTCTCCTTTGGCTGAGTGACATCCTGTGTTTCCTAGCAGGAGAAGGCATTTGTGGAGAGAGGCGGATTCCATGTGTGCAGGCAAAGTGTGTGCTGAGATCCTGAGTCGCTGGAGACCAGGGTGGACTCTTCAGACCCAGAATAGGCCTCTGGCAGGTATGTGTCAATGTTTTCTGCCCTGTGCTCTCAGCTGGGTATTTGCATACAATGTGACCAGCGGAATTAGTCGTCTCCGGAGAGGCTGCCGCTTGTCAGCAAGCTTCACCAGGCCAGGGTCGGCCCGTGATGTAGATCCCCAGTCAGTCACCACTCTCTAGACCTTGCAGATAGACCAGCAGATCTTGTCTGCCCATGGGCAACCAGTAGAGCCAGAGGCCTTCCCCCTTCGCTCTTTCGTCTCTAGGCACTCTGTCAGGCACTCCAAGCTGTGAAGTGACTCAGGGGGAGAAGGAAGAGATTTCAGAGAGCGAACACATCCAGAGAGAGACAGAGAGAGGCAAGAGATGCTGAGTGGGGTTGCATTGCGTACTGATATCCTCTGGAAAGTGGGAAAGAGGTACCTGGCCTGTTGTAGCAATGCCCTGAACCAGTCGGAACCAGAAGCTCCCCCGTGCCTGCGTAGGCTTTCCCAGGGTGTGCTCAAATCCTGTGGCCACTAGGTGTCATAGGTCATAATGGAGGGCCCTGTGTCATCTGCCTGGCGGGCCAGATCTCTGCCATTGGCTCAGTCTTGTCACCAGGCCCATCATAAGCTCCGCCCACTCCTCCGGGGGTGGGACTGTCTCCATGGTGATGGCCAAGGAGCCTTAGTCCCGCCCACCTGGCCTTGACTTCACCTGGCTGGCCTGCTGACCCTCACTCAGACCTCTGTGTTGATAAAAATGAATATCCGCCAGCGCCCAGGTGTCAGCATCTGGGATAAAGGATTCGGGACCTTGCCTGGGGCAGAAGGCAGCCTAGGCCAGCTGGTACCTGGAAGTCTAGTGACTTGTGGCACTGCTGCCAGTGACAAATGGTGACTCCCACTCTCACATATCCCCTGGTGGCAGAATGATAGCGATGGGTGGAGAAACATCGCTCCGGAGCACACGTTAAATGGGGCGCCGGCCAAAGGCCAGGGCCAGCAGTGGACGTGGCCGAGCTGAAGGGCGAGCCAGTGAAGGGCCCAAGGATTCCTCCTGTATGTGGGAAGCATGTCATCCGGGTCCCCACGTCCGTAAACCATTGGATTGCTGGGGCCCAGGATGCCAGGATTTCGGCCTTGCCTTGGCTGCCCGGCCACATACGCAGCCTTCCACCGGAGGCGGGGATATGTAGACAGCAAAAATTGGGAAAATGGCGGCGTCTCCTCGATTTCCCTGACATGGGCCTTTTTGGGCGGCATGCTTTTTTCCTAGTAGGATCAGGCAGTGACGGAGAAAGGCAGGATTATGTGTGCAGGAAAGGTATGTGCTGAGAAGGCGACAAGGTTGAGACCAGGTTGGGATCTTCAGTCCCAGGAAAGGCCCCTGGCAGTTGTGGGTCAATGTTCTCTGCCCATCCCACCTGGCGTGGGGAGGTTTACAGCATACAAAGCAGCAGCGGAATTATTCTTCCCCCAGAGGTTGCATCTGCCCACAAGCTCCACCTGGCCAGGGTCCGCCCCTACCGTATTGCCCACGTCAATCAACAGAAGCTAAGACCTTCCAGAGAGACTAACTGCTATTTTCTACCCACGGGGACGCGGTACAGCCAGAAGCCTCCCCTGTTTCATCTCCAGGCTCTCTCTCAGGCCCCTCATAGCTGTGATTTGTCTCAGGGGTAGAACGGAGAGATTTCTCTGAATGAACACATACAGAGAGGGGCCGTAGATGCTGAGGAAGGGCGCCTTGCCTACTGATATCCCAGCGTGAGTGGACAAGAGGTACCTGCCTGCTGTCCCAGTATGTCGAACCTGTCCACATCAGGGGTTGCCTGCTGTGAAGTTATTCCCTGGGTGCCCTCGAGTTTGTGGCCAAGGACAGAAGGGGCCGTTGTGTGTCCATGGGTAAAATGGAGGCCTCTGCCTAACTGGCCCGTTAGGCCGGACCTCTCCTATTGGCTCAGAGTTTGTGACCCGTCCCCGTCAGAAGTTCCGCCCAGCCTTCCGGTGGCTGTCTCCGTGGTGATTGAGAAAGAAGCCTTAGGCCCCGCACTCAGCCTTCACCTGTCCTACCTGGCCTCTTTACCCTCGTACAGACCGCCGTGTGGATGAAAGAAAGGATGTCGGCCAGTGACCACGTGTCCTCATTTCCTTTGAAGGCTTAGGCTCCTTGCCTGGGCAGAAGACAGCCAAGGTCAGCCTGAGCCTAGACTCCTAGTGACCTGTGCCACTGCAGACAGTGATAGATGTTCATGTCCACGCTGAGGTATCCGCAGGTGGCGGATTGAGAGTGGTCGGAGGAGAAGTGGAACTAGAAATCACACACTCACGGGGGCACGGGCCAAAGGTCAGGGAAAACAGCTGAGGTCGTGGAGCTCTAGCGGAGCCAGGCTAGGGCCCAGGCCTCCCTCCTGTACGTGGCAAAGAGGTGATCCATATGCCGCCATCCGCAGACTCCGGACTGCTAGGGCCCTGGATGCCCGAATTTCGGCCTTGTCTCCGGAGAAGTGACGCACACGCAGTGTGCCCCGGAGCCTGTGGACCAGCACAGGGCAAGATCGTGAAAACGCGGGCTTCAGTTGACTTTGCCTGTGCTCTCCTTTGGCTGAGTGACATCCTGTGTTTCCTAGCAGGAGAAGGCATTTGTGGAGAGAGGCGGATTCCATGTGTGCAGGCAAAGTGTGTGCTGAGATCCTGAGTCGCTGGAGACCAGGGTGGACTCTTCAGACCCAGAATAGGCCTCTGGCAGGTATGTGTCAATGTTTTCTGCCCTGTGCTCTCAGCTGGGTATTTGCATACAATGTGACCAGCGGAATTAGTCGTCTCCGGAGAGGCTGCCGCTTGTCAGCAAGCTTCACCAGGCCAGGGTCGGCCCGTGATGTAGATCCCCAGTCAGTCACCACTCTCTAGACCTTGCAGATAGACCAGCAGATCTTGTCTGCCCATGGGCAACCAGTAGAGCCAGAGGCCTTCCCCCTTCGCTCTTTCGTCTCTAGGCACTCTGTCAGGCACTCCAAGCTGTGAAGTGACTCAGGGGGAGAAGGAAGAGATTTCAGAGAGCGAACACATCCAGAGAGAGACAGAGAGAGGCAAGAGATGCTGAGTGGGGTTGCATTGCGTACTGATATCCTCTGGAAAGTGGGAAAGAGGTACCTGGCCTGTTGTAGCAATGCCCTGAACCAGTCGGAACCAGAAGCTCCCCCGTGCCTGCGTAGGCTTTCCCAGGGTGTGCTCAAATCCTGTGGCCACTAGGTGTCATAGGTCATAATGGAGGGCCCTGTGTCATCTGCCTGGCGGGCCAGATCTCTGCCATTGGCTCAGTCTTGTCACCAGGCCCATCATAAGCTCCGCCCACTCCTCCGGGGGTGGGACTGTCTCCATGGTGATGGCCAAGGAGCCTTAGTCCCGCCCACCTGGCCTTGACTTCACCTGGCTGGCCTGCTGACCCTCACTCAGACCTCTGTGTTGATAAAAATGAATATCCGCCAGCGCCCAGGTGTCAGCATCTGGGATAAAGGATTCGGGACCTTGCCTGGGGCAGAAGGCAGCCTAGGCCAGCTGGTACCTGGAAGTCTAGTGACTTGTGGCACTGCTGCCAGTGACAAATGGTGACTCCCACTCTCACATATCCCCTGGTGGCAGAATGATAGCGATGGGTGGAGAAACATCGCTCCGGAGCACACGTTAAATGGGGCGCCGGCCAAAGGCCAGGGCCAGCAGTGGACGTGGCCGAGCTGAAGGGCGAGCCAGTGAAGGGCCCAAGGATTCCTCCTGTATGTGGGAAGCATGTCATCCGGGTCCCCACGTCCGTAAACCATTGGATTGCTGGGGCCCAGGATGCCAGGATTTCGGCCTTGCCTTGGCTGCCCGGCCACATACGCAGCCTTCCACCGGAGGCGGGGATATGTAGACAGCAAAAATTGGGAAAATGGCGGCGTCTCCTCGATTTCCCTGACATGGGCCTTTTTGGGCGGCATGCTTTTTTCCTAGTAGGATCAGGCAGTGACGGAGAAAGGCAGGATTATGTGTGCAGGAAAGGTATGTGCTGAGAAGGCGACAAGGTTGAGACCAGGTTGGGATCTTCAGTCCCAGGAAAGGCCCCTGGCAGTTGTGGGTCAATGTTCTCTGCCCATCCCACCTGGCGTGGGGAGGTTTACAGCATACAAAGCAGCAGCGGAATTATTCTTCCCCCAGAGGTTGCATCTGCCCACAAGCTCCACCTGGCCAGGGTCCGCCCCTACCGTATTGCCCATGTCAATCAACAGAAGCTAAGACCTTCCAGAGAGACTAACTGCTATTTTCTACCCACGGGGACGCGGTACAGCCAGAAGCCTCCCCTGTTTCATCTCCAGGCTCTCTCTCAGGCCCCTCATAGCTGTGATTTGTCTCAGGGGTAGAACGGAGAGATTTCTCTGAATGAACACATACAGAGAGGGGCCGTAGATGCTGAGGAAGGGCGCCTTGCCTACTGATATCCCAGCGTGAGTGGACAAGAGGTACCTGCCTGCTGTCCCAGTATGTCGAACCTGTCCACATCAGGGGTTGCCTGCTGTGAAGTTATTCCCTGTGTGCCCTCGAGTTTGTGGCCAAGGACAGAAGGGGCCGTTGTGTGTCCATGGGTAAAATGGAGGCCTCTGCCTAACTGGCCCGTTAGGCCGGACCTCTCCTATTGGCTCAGAGTTTGTGACCCGTCCCCGTCAGAAGTTCCGCCCAGCCTTCCGGTGGCTGTCTCCGTGGTGATTGAGAAAGAAGCCTTAGGCCCCGCACTCAGCCTTCACCTGTCCTACCTGGCCTCTTTACCCTCGTACAGACCGCCGTGTGGATGAAAGAAAGGATGTCGGCCAGTGACCACGTGTCCTCATTTCCTTTGAAGGCTTAGGCTCCTTGCCTGGGCAGAAGACAGCCAAGGTCAGCCTGAGCCTAGACTCCTAGTGACCTGTGCCACTGCAGACAGTGATAGATGTTCATGTCCACGCTGAGGTATCCGCAGGTGGCGGATTGAGAGTGGTCGGAGGAGAAGTGGAACTAGAAATCACACACTCACGGGGGCACGGGCCAAAGGTCAGGGAAAACAGCTGAGGTCGTGGAGCTCTAGCGGAGCCAGGCTAGGGCCCAGGCCTCCCTCCTGTACGTGGCAAAGAGGTGATCCATATGCCGCCATCCGCAGACTCCGGACTGCTAGGGCCCTGGATGCCCGAATTTCGGCCTTGTCTCCGGAGAAGTGACGCACACGCAGTGTGCCCCGGAGCCTGTGGACCAGCACAGGGCAAGATCGTGAAAACGCGGGCTTCAGTTGACTTTGCCTGTGCTCTCCTTTGGCTGAGTGACATCCTGTGTTTCCTAGCAGGAGAAGGCATTTGTGGAGAGAGGCGGATTCCATGTGTGCAGGCAAAGTGTGTGCTGAGATCCTGAGTCGCTGGAGACCAGGGTGGACTCTTCAGACCCAGAATAGGCCTCTGGCAGGTATGTGTCAATGTTTTCTGCCCTGTGCTCTCAGCTGGGTATTTGCATACAATGTGACCAGCGGAATTAGTCGTCTCCGGAGAGGCTGCCGCTTGTCAGCAAGCTTCACCAGGCCAGGGTCGGCCCGTGATGTAGATCCCCAGTCAGTCACCACTCTCTAGACCTTGCAGATAGACCAGCAGATCTTGTCTGCCCATGGGCAACCAGTAGAGCCAGAGGCCTTCCCCCTTCGCTCTTTCGTCTCTAGGCACTCTGTCAGGCACTCCAAGCTGTGAAGTGACTCAGGGGGAGAAGGAAGAGATTTCAGAGAGCGAACACATCCAGAGAGAGACAGAGAGAGGCAAGAGATGCTGAGTGGGGTTGCATTGCGTACTGATATCCTCTGGAAAGTGGGAAAGAGGTACCTGGCCTGTTGTAGCAATGCCCTGAACCAGTCGGAACCAGAAGCTCCCCCGTGCCTGCGTAGGCTTTCCCAGGGTGTGCTCAAATCCTGTGGCCACTAGGTGTCATAGGTCATAATGGAGGGCCCTGTGTCATCTGCCTGGCGGGCCAGATCTCTGCCATTGGCTCAGTCTTGTCACCAGGCCCATCATAAGCTCCGCCCACTCCTCCGGGGGTGGGACTGTCTCCATGGTGATGGCCAAGGAGCCTTAGTCCCGCCCACCTGGCCTTGACTTCACCTGGCTGGCCTGCTGACCCTCACTCAGACCTCTGTGTTGATAAAAATGAATATCCGCCAGCGCCCAGGTGTCAGCATCTGGGATAAAGGATTCGGGACCTTGCCTGGGGCAGAAGGCAGCCTAGGCCAGCTGGTACCTGGAAGTCTAGTGACTTGTGGCACTGCTGCCAGTGACAAATGGTGACTCCCACTCTCACATATCCCCTGGTGGCAGAATGATAGCGATGGGTGGAGAAACATCGCTCCGGAGCACACGTTAAATGGGGCGCCGGCCAAAGGCCAGGGCCAGCAGTGGACGTGGCCGAGCTGAAGGGCGAGCCAGTGAAGGGCCCAAGGATTCCTCCTGTATGTGGGAAGCATGTCATCCGGGTCCCCACGTCCGTAAACCATTGGATTGCTGGGGCCCCGGATGCCAGGATTTCGGCCTTGCCTTGGCTGCCCGGCCACATACGCAGCCTTCCACCGGAGGCGGGGATATGTAGACAGCAAAAATTGGGAAAATGGCGGCGTCTCCTCGATTTCCCTGACATGGGCCTTTTTGGGCGGCATGCTTTTTTCCTAGTAGGATCAGGCAGTGACGGAGAAAGGCAGGATTATGTGTGCAGGAAAGGTATGTGCTGAGAAGGCGACAAGGTTGAGACCAGGTTGGGATCTTCAGTCCCAGGAAAGGCCCCTGGCAGTTGTGGGTCAATGTTCTCTGCCCATCCCACCTGGCGTGGGGAGGTTTACAGCATACAAAGCAGCAGCGGAATTATTCTTCCCCCAGAGGTTGCATCTGCCCACAAGCTCCACCTGGCCAGGGTCCGCCCCTACCGTATTGCCCACGTCAATCAACAGAAGCTAAGACCTTCCAGAGAGACTAACTGCTATTCTCTACCCACGGGGACGCGGTACAGCCAGAAGCCTCCCCTGTTTCATCTCCAGGCTCTCTCTCAGGCCCCTCATAGCTGTGATTTGTCTCAGGGGTAGAACGGAGAGATTTCTCTGAATGAACACATACAGAGAGGGGCCGTAGATGCTGAGGAAGGGCGCCTTGCCTACTGATATCCCAGCGTGAGTGGACAAGAGGTACCTGCCTGCTGTCCCAGTATGTCGAACCTGTCCACATCAGGGGTTGCCTGCTGTGAAGTTATTCCCTGGGTGCCCTCGAGTTTGTGGCCAAGGACAGAAGGGGCCGTTGTGTGTCCATGGGTAAAATGGAGGCCTCTGCCTAACTGGCCCGTTAGGCCGGACCTCTCCTATTGGCTCAGAGTTTGTGACCCGTCCCCGTCAGAAGTTCCGCCCAGCCTTCCGGTGGCTGTCTCCGTGGTGATTGAGAAAGAAGCCTTAGGCCCCGCACTCAGCCTTCACCTGTCCTACCTGGCCTCTTTACCCTCGTACAGACCGCCGTGTGGATGAAAGAAAGGATGTCGGCCAGTGACCACGTGTCCTCATTTCCTTTGAAGGCTTAGGCTCCTTGCCTGGGCAGAAGACAGCCAAGGTCAGCCTGAGCCTAGACTCCTAGTGACCTGTGCCACTGCAGACAGTGATAGATGTTCATGTCCACGCTGAGGTATCCGCAGGTGGCGGATTGAGAGTGGTCGGAGGAGAAGTGGAACTAGAAATCACACACTCACGGGGGCACGGGCCAAAGGTCAGGGAAAACAGCTGAGGTCGTGGAGCTCTAGCGGAGCCAGGCTAGGGCCCAGGCCTCCCTCCTGTACGTGGCAAAGAGGTGATCCATATGCCGCCATCCGCAGACTCCGGACTGCTAGGGCCCTGGATGCCCGAATTTCGGCCTTGTCTCCGGAGAAGTGACGCACACGCAGTGTGCCCCGGAGCCTGTGGACCAGCACAGGGCAAGATCGTGAAAACGCGGGCTTCAGTTGACTTTGCCTGTGCTCTCCTTTGGCTGAGTGACATCCTGTGTTTCCTAGCAGGAGAAGGCATTTGTGGAGAGAGGCGGATTCCATGTGTGCAGGCAAAGTGTGTGCTGAGATCCTGAGTCGCTGGAGACCAGGGTGGACTCTTCAGACCCAGAATAGGCCTCTGGCAGGTATGTGTCAATGTTTTCTGCCCTGTGCTCTCAGCTGGGTATTTGCATACAATGTGACCAGCGGAATTAGTCGTCTCCGGAGAGGCTGCCGCTTGTCAGCAAGCTTCACCAGGCCAGGGTCGGCCCGTGATGTAGATCCCCAGTCAGTCACCACTCTCTAGACCTTGCAGATAGACCAGCAGATCTTGTCTGCCCATGGGCAACCAGTAGAGCCAGAGGCCTTCCCCCTTCGCTCTTTCGTCTCTAGGCACTCTGTCAGGCACTCCAAGCTGTGAAGTGACTCAGGGGGAGAAGGAAGAGATTTCAGAGAGCGAACACATCCAGAGAGAGACAGAGAGAGGCAAGAGATGCTGAGTGGGGTTGCATTGCGTACTGATATCCTCTGGAAAGTGGGAAAGAGGTACCTGGCCTGTTGTAGCAATGCCCTGAACCAGTCGGAACCAGAAGCTCCCCCGTGCCTGCGTAGGCTTTCCCAGGGTGTGCTCAAATCCTGTGGCCACTAGGTGTCATAGGTCATAATGGAGGGCCCTGTGTCATCTGCCTGGCGGGCCAGATCTCTGCCATTGGCTCAGTCTTGTCACCAGGCCCATCATAAGCTCCGCCCACTCCTCCGGGGGTGGGACTGTCTCCATGGTGATGGCCAAGGAGCCTTAGTCCCGCCCACCTGGCCTTGACTTCACCTGGCTGGCCTGCTGACCCTCACTCAGACCTCTGTGTTGATAAAAATGAATATCCGCCAGCGCCCAGGTGTCAGCATCTGGGATAAAGGATTCGGGACCTTGCCTGGGGCAGAAGGCAGCCTAGGCCAGCTGGTACCTGGAAGTCTAGTGACTTGTGGCACTGCTGCCAGTGACAAATGGTGACTCCCACTCTCACATATCCCCTGGTGGCAGAATGATAGCGATGGGTGGAGAAACATCGCTCCGGAGCACACGTTAAATGGGGCGCCGGCCAAAGGCCAGGGCCAGCAGTGGACGTGGCCGAGCTGAAGGGCGAGCCAGTGAAGGGCCCAAGGATTCCTCCTGTATGTGGGAAGCATGTCATCCGGGTCCCCACGTCCGTAAACCATTGGATTGCTGGGGCCCAGGATGCCAGGATTTCGGCCTTGCCTTGGCTGCCCGGCCACATACGCAGCCTTCCACCGGAGGCGGGGATATGTAGACAGCAAAAATTGGGAAAATGGCGGCGTCTCCTCGATTTCCCTGACATGGGCCTTTTTGGGCGGCATGCTTTTTTCCTAGTAGGATCAGGCAGTGACGGAGAAAGGCAGGATTATGTGTGCAGGAAAGGTATGTGCTGAGAAGGCGACAAGGTTGAGACCAGGTTGGGATCTTCAGTCCCAGGAAAGGCCCCTGGCAGTTGTGGGTCAATGTTCTCTGCCCATCCCACCTGGCGTGGGGAGGTTTACAGCATACAAAGCAGCAGCGGAATTATTCTTCCCCCAGAGGTTGCATCTGCCCACAAGCTCCACCTGGCCAGGGTCCGCCCCTACCGTATTGCCCACGTCAATCAACAGAAGCTAAGACCTTCCAGAGAGACTAACTGCTATTTTCTACCCACGGGGACGCGGTACAGCCAGAAGCCTCCCCTGTTTCATCTCCAGGCTCTCTCTCAGGCCCCTCATAGCTGTGATTTGTCTCAGGGGTAGAACGGAGAGATTTCTCTGAATGAACACATACAGAGAGGGGCCGTAGATGCTGAGGAAGGGCGCCTTGCCTACTGATATCCCAGCGTGAGTGGACAAGAGGTACCTGCCTGCTGTCCCAGTATGTCGAACCTGTCCACATCAGGGGTTGCCTGCTGTGAAGTTATTCCCTGGGTGCCCTCGAGTTTGTGGCCAAGGACAGAAGGGGCCGTTGTGTGTCCATGGGTAAAATGGAGGCCTCTGCCTAACTGGCCCGTTAGGCCGGACCTCTCCTATTGGCTCAGAGTTTGTGACCCGTCCCCGTCAGAAGTTCCGCCCAGCCTTCCGGTGGCTGTCTCCGTGGTGATTGAGAAAGAAGCCTTAGGCCCCGCACTCAGCCTTCACCTGTCCTACCTGGCCTCTTTACCCTCGTACAGACCGCCGTGTGGATGAAAGAAAGGATGTCGGCCAGTGACCACGTGTCCTCATTTCCTTTGAAGGCTTAGGCTCCTTGCCTGGGCAGAAGACAGCCAAGGTCAGCCTGAGCCTAGACTCCTAGTGACCTGTGCCACTGCAGACAGTGATAGATGTTCATGTCCACGCTGAGGTATCCGCAGGTGGCGGATTGAGAGTGGTCGGAGGAGAAGTGGAACTAGAAATCACACACTCACGGGGGCACGGGCCAAAGGTCAGGGAAAACAGCTGAGGTCGTGGAGCTCTAGCGGAGCCAGGCTAGGGCCCAGGCCTCCCTCCTGTACGTGGCAAAGAGGTGATCCATATGCCGCCATCCGCAGACTCCGGACTGCTAGGGCCCTGGATGCCCGAATTTCGGCCTTGTCTCCGGAGAAGTGACGCACACGCAGTGTGCCCCGGAGCCTGTGGACCAGCACAGGGCAAGATCGTGAAAACGCGGGCTTCAGTTGACTTTGCCTGTGCTCTCCTTTGGCTGAGTGACATCCTGTGTTTCCTAGCAGGAGAAGGCATTTGTGGAGAGAGGCGGATTCCATGTGTGCAGGCAAAGTGTGTGCTGAGATCCTGAGTCGCTGGAGACCAGGGTGGACTCTTCAGACCCAGAATAGGCCTCTGGCAGGTATGTGTCAATGTTTTCTGCCCTGTGCTCTCAGCTGGGTATTTGCATACAATGTGACCAGCGGAATTAGTCGTCTCCGGAGAGGCTGCCGCTTGTCAGCAAGCTTCACCAGGCCAGGGTCGGCCCGTGATGTAGATCCCCAGTCAGTCACCACTCTCTAGACCTTGCAGATAGACCAGCAGATCTTGTCTGCCCATGGGCAACCAGTAGAGCCAGAGGCCTTCCCCCTTCGCTCTTTCGTCTCTAGGCACTCTGTCAGGCACTCCAAGCTGTGAAGTGACTCAGGGGGAGAAGGAAGAGATTTCAGAGAGCGAACACATCCAGAGAGAGACAGAGAGAGGCAAGAGATGCTGAGTGGGGTTGCATTGCGTACTGATATCCTCTGGAAAGTGGGAAAGAGGTACCTGGCCTGTTGTAGCAATGCCCTGAACCAGTCGGAACCAGAAGCTCCCCCGTGCCTGCGTAGGCTTTCCCAGGGTGTGCTCAAATCCTGTGGCCACTAGGTGTCATAGGTCATAATGGAGGGCCCTGTGTCATCTGCCTGGCGGGCCAGATCTCTGCCATTGGCTCAGTCTTGTCACCAGGCCCATCATAAGCTCCGCCCACTCCTCCGGGGGTGGGACTGTCTCCATGGTGATGGCCAAGGAGCCTTAGTCCCGCCCACCTGGCCTTGACTTCACCTGGCTGGCCTGCTGACCCTCACTCAGACCTCTGTGTTGATAAAAATGAATATCCGCCAGCGCCCAGGTGTCAGCATCTGGGATAAAGGATTCGGGACCTTGCCTGGGGCAGAAGGCAGCCTAGGCCAGCTGGTACCTGGAAGTCTAGTGACTTGTGGCACTGCTGCCAGTGACAAATGGTGACTCCCACTCTCACATATCCCCTGGTGGCAGAATGATAGCGATGGGTGGAGAAACATCGCTCCGGAGCACACGTTAAATGGGGCGCCGGCCAAAGGCCAGGGCCAGCAGTGGACGTGGCCGAGCTGAAGGGCGAGCCAGTGAAGGGCCCAAGGATTCCTCCTGTATGTGGGAAGCATGTCATCCGGGTCCCCACGTCCGTAAACCATTGGATTGCTGGGGCCCAGGATGCCAGGATTTCGGCCTTGCCTTGGCTGCCCGGCCACATACGCAGCCTTCCACCGGAGGCGGGGATATGTAGACAGCAAAAATTGGGAAAATGGCGGCGTCTCCTCGATTTCCCTGACATGGGCCTTTTTGGGCGGCATGCTTTTTTCCTAGTAGGATCAGGCAGTGACGGAGAAAGGCAGGATTATGTGTGCAGGAAAGGTATGTGCTGAGAAGGCGACAAGGTTGAGACCAGGTTGGGATCTTCAGTCCCAGGAAAGGCCCCTGGCAGTTGTGGGTCAATGTTCTCTGCCCATCCCACCTGGCCTGGGGAGGTTTACAGCATACAAAGCAGCAGCGGAATTATTCTTCCCCCAGAGGTTGCATCTGCCCACAAGCTCCACCTGGCCAGGGTCCGCCCCTACCGTATTGCCCATGTCAATCAACAGAAGCTAAGACCTTCCAGAGAGACTAACTGCTATTTTCTACCCACGGGGACGCGGTACAGCCAGAAGCCTCCCCTGTTTCATCTCCAGGCTCTCTCTCAGGCCCCTCATAGCTGTGATTTGTCTCAGGGGTAGAACGGAGAGATTTCTCTGAATGAACACATACAGAGAGGGGCCGTAGATGCTGAGGAAGGGCGCCTTGCCTACTGATATCCCAGCGTGAGTGGACAAGAGGTACCTGCCTGCTGTCCCAGTATGTCGAACCTGTCCACATCAGGGGTTGCCTGCTGTGAAGTTATTCCCTGTGTGCCCTCGAGTTTGTGGCCAAGGACAGAAGGGGCCGTTGTGTGTCCATGGGTAAAATGGAGGCCTCTGCCTAACTGGCCCGTTAGGCCGGACCTCTCCTATTGGCTCAGAGTTTGTGACCCGTCCCCGTCAGAAGTTCCGCCCAGCCTTCCGGTGGCTGTCTCCGTGGTGATTGAGAAAGAAGCCTTAGGCCCCGCACTCAGCCTTCACCTGTCCTACCTGGCCTCTTTACCCTCGTACAGACCGCCGTGTGGATGAAAGAAAGGATGTCGGCCAGTGACCACGTGTCCTCATTTCCTTTGAAGGCTTAGGCTCCTTGCCTGGGCAGAAGACAGCCAAGGTCAGCCTGAGCCTAGACTCCTAGTGACCTGTGCCACTGCAGACAGTGATAGATGTTCATGTCCACGCTGAGGTATCCGCAGGTGGCGGATTGAGAGTGGTCGGAGGAGAAGTGGAACTAGAAATCACACACTCACGGGGGCACGGGCCAAAGGTCAGGGAAAACAGCTGAGGTCGTGGAGCTCTAGCGGAGCCAGGCTAGGGCCCAGGCCTCCCTCCTGTACGTGGCAAAGAGGTGATCCATATGCCGCCATCCGCAGACTCCGGACTGCTAGGGCCCTGGATGCCCGAATTTCGGCCTTGTCTCCGGAGAAGTGACGCACACGCAGTGTGCCCCGGAGCCTGTGGACCAGCACAGGGCAAGATCGTGAAAACGCGGGCTTCAGTTGACTTTGCCTGTGCTCTCCTTTGGCTGAGTGACATCCTGTGTTTCCTAGCAGGAGAAGGCATTTGTGGAGAGAGGCGGATTCCATGTGTGCAGGCAAAGTGTGTGCTGAGATCCTGAGTCGCTGGAGACCAGGGTGGACTCTTCAGACCCAGAATAGGCCTCTGGCAGGTATGTGTCAATGTTTTCTGCCCTGTGCTCTCAGCTGGGTATTTGCATACAATGTGACCAGCGGAATTAGTCGTCTCCGGAGAGGCTGCCGCTTGTCAGCAAGCTTCACCAGGCCAGGGTCGGCCCGTGATGTAGATCCCCAGTCAGTCACCACTCTCTAGACCTTGCAGATAGACCAGCAGATCTTGTCTGCCCATGGGCAACCAGTAGAGCCAGAGGCCTTCCCCCTTCGCTCTTTCGTCTCTAGGCACTCTGTCAGGCACTCCAAGCTGTGAAGTGACTCAGGGGGAGAAGGAAGAGATTTCAGAGAGCGAACACATCCAGAGAGAGACAGAGAGAGGCAAGAGATGCTGAGTGGGGTTGCATTGCGTACTGATATCCTCTGGAAAGTGGGAAAGAGGTACCTGGCCTGTTGTAGCAATGCCCTGAACCAGTCGGAACCAGAAGCTCCCCCGTGCCTGCGTAGGCTTTCCCAGGGTGTGCTCAAATCCTGTGGCCACTAGGTGTCATAGGTCATAATGGAGGGCCCTGTGTCATCTGCCTGGCGGGCCAGATCTCTGCCATTGGCTCAGTCTTGTCACCAGGCCCATCATAAGCTCCGCCCACTCCTCCGGGGGTGGGACTGTCTCCATGGTGATGGCCAAGGAGCCTTAGTCCCGCCCACCTGGCCTTGACTTCACCTGGCTGGCCTGCTGACCCTCACTCAGACCTCTGTGTTGATAAAAATGAATATCCGCCAGCGCCCAGGTGTCAGCATCTGGGATAAAGGATTCGGGACCTTGCCTGGGGCAGAAGGCAGCCTAGGCCAGCTGGTACCTGGAAGTCTAGTGACTTGTGGCACTGCTGCCAGTGACAAATGGTGACTCCCACTCTCACATATCCCCTGGTGGCAGAATGATAGCGATGGGTGGAGAAACATCGCTCCGGAGCACACGTTAAATGGGGCGCCGGCCAAAGGCCAGGGCCAGCAGTGGACGTGGCCGAGCTGAAGGGCGAGCCAGTGAAGGGCCCAAGGATTCCTCCTGTATGTGGGAAGCATGTCATCCGGGTCCCCACGTCCGTAAACCATTGGATTGCTGGGGCCCCGGATGCCAGGATTTCGGCCTTGCCTTGGCTGCCCGGCCACATACGCAGCCTTCCACCGGAGGCGGGGATATGTAGACAGCAAAAATTGGGAAAATGGCGGCGTCTCCTCGATTTCCCTGACATGGGCCTTTTTGGGCGGCATGCTTTTTTCCTAGTAGGATCAGGCAGTGACGGAGAAAGGCAGGATTATGTGTGCAGGAAAGGTATGTGCTGAGAAGGCGACAAGGTTGAGACCAGGTTGGGATCTTCAGTCCCAGGAAAGGCCCCTGGCAGTTGTGGGTCAATGTTCTCTGCCCATCCCACCTGGCGTGGGGAGGTTTACAGCATACAAAGCAGCAGCGGAATTATTCTTCCCCCAGAGGTTGCATCTGCCCACAAGCTCCACCTGGCCAGGGTCCGCCCCTACCGTATTGCCCACGTCAATCAACAGAAGCTAAGACCTTCCAGAGAGACTAACTGCTATTCTCTACCCACGGGGACGCGGTACAGCCAGAAGCCTCCCCTGTTTCATCTCCAGGCTCTCTCTCAGGCCCCTCATAGCTGTGATTTGTCTCAGGGGTAGAACGGAGAGATTTCTCTGAATGAACACATACAGAGAGGGGCCGTAGATGCTGAGGAAGGGCGCCTTGCCTACTGATATCCCAGCGTGAGTGGACAAGAGGTACCTGCCTGCTGTCCCAGTATGTCGAACCTGTCCACATCAGGGGTTGCCTGCTGTGAAGTTATTCCCTGGGTGCCCTCGAGTTTGTGGCCAAGGACAGAAGGGGCCGTTGTGTGTCCATGGGTAAAATGGAGGCCTCTGCCTAACTGGCCCGTTAGGCCGGACCTCTCCTATTGGCTCAGAGTTTGTGACCCGTCCCCGTCAGAAGTTCCGCCCAGCCTTCCGGTGGCTGTCTCCGTGGTGATTGAGAAAGAAGCCTTAGGCCCCGCACTCAGCCTTCACCTGTCCTACCTGGCCTCTTTACCCTCGTACAGACCGCCGTGTGGATGAAAGAAAGGATGTCGGCCAGTGACCACGTGTCCTCATTTCCTTTGAAGGCTTAGGCTCCTTGCCTGGGCAGAAGACAGCCAAGGTCAGCCTGAGCCTAGACTCCTAGTGACCTGTGCCACTGCAGACAGTGATAGATGTTCATGTCCACGCTGAGGTATCCGCAGGTGGCGGATTGAGAGTGGTCGGAGGAGAAGTGGAACTAGAAATCACACACTCACGGGGGCACGGGCCAAAGGTCAGGGAAAACAGCTGAGGTCGTGGAGCTCTAGCGGAGCCAGGCTAGGGCCCAGGCCTCCCTCCTGTACGTGGCAAAGAGGTGATCCATATGCCGCCATCCGCAGACTCCGGACTGCTAGGGCCCTGGATGCCCGAATTTCGGCCTTGTCTCCGGAGAAGTGACGCACACGCAGTGTGCCCCGGAGCCTGTGGACCAGCACAGGGCAAGATCGTGAAAACGCGGGCTTCAGTTGACTTTGCCTGTGCTCTCCTTTGGCTGAGTGACATCCTGTGTTTCCTAGCAGGAGAAGGCATTTGTGGAGAGAGGCGGATTCCATGTGTGCAGGCAAAGTGTGTGCTGAGATCCTGAGTCGCTGGAGACCAGGGTGGACTCTTCAGACCCAGAATAGGCCTCTGGCAGGTATGTGTCAATGTTTTCTGCCCTGTGCTCTCAGCTGGGTATTTGCATACAATGTGACCAGCGGAATTAGTCGTCTCCGGAGAGGCTGCCGCTTGTCAGCAAGCTTCACCAGGCCAGGGTCGGCCCGTGATGTAGATCCCCAGTCAGTCACCACTCTCTAGACCTTGCAGATAGACCAGCAGATCTTGTCTGCCCATGGGCAACCAGTAGAGCCAGAGGCCTTCCCCCTTCGCTCTTTCGTCTCTAGGCACTCTGTCAGGCACTCCAAGCTGTGAAGTGACTCAGGGGGAGAAGGAAGAGATTTCAGAGAGCGAACACATCCAGAGAGAGACAGAGAGAGGCAAGAGATGCTGAGTGGGGTTGCATTGCGTACTGATATCCTCTGGAAAGTGGGAAAGAGGTACCTGGCCTGTTGTAGCAATGCCCTGAACCAGTCGGAACCAGAAGCTCCCCCGTGCCTGCGTAGGCTTTCCCAGGGTGTGCTCAAATCCTGTGGCCACTAGGTGTCATAGGTCATAATGGAGGGCCCTGTGTCATCTGCCTGGCGGGCCAGATCTCTGCCATTGGCTCAGTCTTGTCACCAGGCCCATCATAAGCTCCGCCCACTCCTCCGGGGGTGGGACTGTCTCCATGGTGATGGCCAAGGAGCCTTAGTCCCGCCCACCTGGCCTTGACTTCACCTGGCTGGCCTGCTGACCCTCACTCAGACCTCTGTGTTGATAAAAATGAATATCCGCCAGCGCCCAGGTGTCAGCATCTGGGATAAAGGATTCGGGACCTTGCCTGGGGCAGAAGGCAGCCTAGGCCAGCTGGTACCTGGAAGTCTAGTGACTTGTGGCACTGCTGCCAGTGACAAATGGTGACTCCCACTCTCACATATCCCCTGGTGGCAGAATGATAGCGATGGGTGGAGAAACATCGCTCCGGAGCACACGTTAAATGGGGCGCCGGCCAAAGGCCAGGGCCAGCAGTGGACGTGGCCGAGCTGAAGGGCGAGCCAGTGAAGGGCCCAAGGATTCCTCCTGTATGTGGGAAGCATGTCATCCGGGTCCCCACGTCCGTAAACCATTGGATTGCTGGGGCCCAGGATGCCAGGATTTCGGCCTTGCCTTGGCTGCCCGGCCACATACGCAGCCTTCCACCGGAGGCGGGGATATGTAGACAGCAAAAATTGGGAAAATGGCGGCGTCTCCTCGATTTCCCTGACATGGGCCTTTTTGGGCGGCATGCTTTTTTCCTAGTAGGATCAGGCAGTGACGGAGAAAGGCAGGATTATGTGTGCAGGAAAGGTATGTGCTGAGAAGGCGACAAGGTTGAGACCAGGTTGGGATCTTCAGTCCCAGGAAAGGCCCCTGGCAGTTGTGGGTCAATGTTCTCTGCCCATCCCACCTGGCGTGGGGAGGTTTACAGCATACAAAGCAGCAGCGGAATTATTCTTCCCCCAGAGGTTGCATCTGCCCACAAGCTCCACCTGGCCAGGGTCCGCCCCTACCGTATTGCCCACGTCAATCAACAGAAGCTAAGACCTTCCAGAGAGACTAACTGCTATTCTCTACCCACGGGGACGCGGTACAGCCAGAAGCCTCCCCTGTTTCATCTCCAGGCTCTCTCTCAGGCCCCTCATAGCTGTGATTTGTCTCAGGGGTAGAACGGAGAGATTTCTCTGAATGAACACATACAGAGAGGGGCCGTAGATGCTGAGGAAGGGCGCCTTGCCTACTGATATCCCAGCGTGAGTGGACAAGAGGTACCTGCCTGCTGTCCCAGTATGTCGAACCTGTCCACATCAGGGGTTGCCTGCTGTGAAGTTATTCCCTGGGTGCCCTCGAGTTTGTGGCCAAGGACAGAAGGGGCCGTTGTGTGTCCATGGGTAAAATGGAGGCCTCTGCCTAACTGGCCCGTTAGGCCGGACCTCTCCTATTGGCTCAGAGTTTGTGACCCGTCCCCGTCAGAAGTTCCGCCCAGCCTTCCGGTGGCTGTCTCCGTGGTGATTGAGAAAGAAGCCTTAGGCCCCGCACTCAGCCTTCACCTGTCCTACCTGGCCTCTTTACCCTCGTACAGACCGCCGTGTGGATGAAAGAAAGGATGTCGGCCAGTGACCACGTGTCCTCATTTCCTTTGAAGGCTTAGGCTCCTTGCCTGGGCAGAAGACAGCCAAGGTCAGCCTGAGCCTAGACTCCTAGTGACCTGTGCCACTGCAGACAGTGATAGATGTTCATGTCCACGCTGAGGTATCCGCAGGTGGCGGATTGAGAGTGGTCGGAGGAGAAGTGGAACTAGAAATCACACACTCACGGGGGCACGGGCCAAAGGTCAGGGAAAACAGCTGAGGTCGTGGAGCTCTAGCGGAGCCAGGCTAGGGCCCAGGCCTCCCTCCTGTACGTGGCAAAGAGGTGATCCATATGCCGCCATCCGCAGACTCCGGACTGCTAGGGCCCTGGATGCCCGAATTTCGGCCTTGTCTCCGGAGAAGTGACGCACACGCAGTGTGCCCCGGAGCCTGTGGACCAGCACAGGGCAAGATCGTGAAAACGCGGGCTTCAGTTGACTTTGCCTGTGCTCTCCTTTGGCTGAGTGACATCCTGTGTTTCCTAGCAGGAGAAGGCATTTGTGGAGAGAGGCGGATTCCATGTGTGCAGGCAAAGTGTGTGCTGAGATCCTGAGTCGCTGGAGACCAGGGTGGACTCTTCAGACCCAGAATAGGCCTCTGGCAGGTATGTGTCAATGTTTTCTGCCCTGTGCTCTCAGCTGGGTATTTGCATACAATGTGACCAGCGGAATTAGTCGTCTCCGGAGAGGCTGCCGCTTGTCAGCAAGCTTCACCAGGCCAGGGTCGGCCCGTGATGTAGATCCCCAGTCAGTCACCACTCTCTAGACCTTGCAGATAGACCAGCAGATCTTGTCTGCCCATGGGCAACCAGTAGAGCCAGAGGCCTTCCCCCTTCGCTCTTTCGTCTCTAGGCACTCTGTCAGGCACTCCAAGCTGTGAAGTGACTCAGGGGGAGAAGGAAGAGATTTCAGAGAGCGAACACATCCAGAGAGAGACAGAGAGAGGCAAGAGATGCTGAGTGGGGTTGCATTGCGTACTGATATCCTCTGGAAAGTGGGAAAGAGGTACCTGGCCTGTTGTAGCAATGCCCTGAACCAGTCGGAACCAGAAGCTCCCCCGTGCCTGCGTAGGCTTTCCCAGGGTGTGCTCAAATCCTGTGGCCACTAGGTGTCATAGGTCATAATGGAGGGCCCTGTGTCATCTGCCTGGCGGGCCAGATCTCTGCCATTGGCTCAGTCTTGTCACCAGGCCCATCATAAGCTCCGCCCACTCCTCCGGGGGTGGGACTGTCTCCATGGTGATGGCCAAGGAGCCTTAGTCCCGCCCACCTGGCCTTGACTTCACCTGGCTGGCCTGCTGACCCTCACTCAGACCTCTGTGTTGATAAAAATGAATATCCGCCAGCGCCCAGGTGTCAGCATCTGGGATAAAGGATTCGGGACCTTGCCTGGGGCAGAAGGCAGCCTAGGCCAGCTGGTACCTGGAAGTCTAGTGACTTGTGGCACTGCTGCCAGTGACAAATGGTGACTCCCACTCTCACATATCCCCTGGTGGCAGAATGATAGCGATGGGTGGAGAAACATCGCTCCGGAGCACACGTTAAATGGGGCGCCGGCCAAAGGCCAGGGCCAGCAGTGGACGTGGCCGAGCTGAAGGGCGAGCCAGTGAAGGGCCCAAGGATTCCTCCTGTATGTGGGAAGCATGTCATCCGGGTCCCCACGTCCGTAAACCATTGGATTGCTGGGGCCCAGGATGCCAGGATTTCGGCCTTGCCTTGGCTGCCCGGCCACATACGCAGCCTTCCACCGGAGGCGGGGATATGTAGACAGCAAAAATTGGGAAAATGGCGGCGTCTCCTCGATTTCCCTGACATGGGCCTTTTTGGGCGGCATGCTTTTTTCCTAGTAGGATCAGGCAGTGACGGAGAAAGGCAGGATTATGTGTGCAGGAAAGGTATGTGCTGAGAAGGCGACAAGGTTGAGACCAGGTTGGGATCTTCAGTCCCAGGAAAGGCCCCTGGCAGTTGTGGGTCAATGTTCTCTGCCCATCCCACCTGGCCTGGGGAGGTTTACAGCATACAAAGCAGCAGCGGAATTATTCTTCCCCCAGAGGTTGCATCTGCCCACAAGCTCCACCTGGCCAGGGTCCGCCCCTACCGTATTGCCCACGTCAATCAACAGAAGCTAAGACCTTCCAGAGAGACTAACTGCTATTCTCTACCCACGGGGACGCGGTACAGCCAGAAGCCTCCCCTGTTTCATCTCCAGGCTCTCTCTCAGGCCCCTCATAGCTGTGATTTGTCTCAGGGGTAGAACGGAGAGATTTCTCTGAATGAACACATACAGAGAGGGGCCGTAGATGCTGAGGAAGGGCGCCTTGCCTACTGATATCCCAGCGTGAGTGGACAAGAGGTACCTGCCTGCTGTCCCAGTATGTCGAACCTGTCCACATCAGGGGTTGCCTGCTGTGAAGTTATTCCCTGGGTGCCCTCGAATTTGTGGCCAAGGACAGAAGAGGCCGTTGTGTGTCCATGGGTAAAATGGAGGCCTCTGCCTAACTGGCCCGTTAGGCCGGACCTCTCCTATTGGCTCAGAGTTTGTGACCCGTCCCCGTCAGAAGTTCCGCCCAGCCTTCCGGTGGCTGTCTCCGTGGTGATTGAGAAAGAAGCCTTAGGCCCCGCACTCAGCCTTCACCTGTCCTACCTGGCCTCTTTACCCTCGTACAGACCGCCGTGTGGATGAAAGAAAGGATGTCGGCCAGTGACCACGTGTCCTCATTTCCTTTGAAGGCTTAGGCTCCTTGCCTGGGCAGAAGACAGCCAAGGTCAGCCTGAGCCTAGACTCCTAGTGACCTGTGCCACTGCAGACAGTGATAGATGTTCATGTCCACGCTGAGGTATCCGCAGGTGGCGGATTGAGAGTGGTCGGAGGAGAAGTGGAACTAGAAATCACACACTCACGGGGGCACGGGCCAAAGGTCAGGGAAAACAGCTGAGGTCGTGGAGCTCTAGCGGAGCCAGGCTAGGGCCCAGGCCTCCCTCCTGTACGTGGCAAAGAGGTGATCCATATGCCGCCATCCGCAGACTCCGGACTGCTAGGGCCCTGGATGCCCGAATTTCGGCCTTGTCTCCGGAGAAGTGACGCACACGCAGTGTGCCCCGGAGCCTGTGGACCAGCACAGGGCAAGATCGTGAAAACGCGGGCTTCAGTTGACTTTGCCTGTGCTCTCCTTTGGCTGAGTGACATCCTGTGTTTCCTAGCAGGAGAAGGCATTTGTGGAGAGAGGCGGATTCCATGTGTGCAGGCAAAGTGTGTGCTGAGATCCTGAGTCGCTGGAGACCAGGGTGGACTCTTCAGACCCAGAATAGGCCTCTGGCAGGTATGTGTCAATGTTTTCTGCCCTGTGCTCTCAGCTGGGTATTTGCATACAATGTGACCAGCGGAATTAGTCGTCTCCGGAGAGGCTGCCGCTTGTCAGCAAGCTTCACCAGGCCAGGGTCGGCCCATGATGTAGATCCCCAGTCAGTCACCACTCTCTAGACCTTGCAGATAGACCAGCAGATCTTGTCTGCCCATGGGCAACCAGTAGAGCCAGAGGCCTTCCCCCTTCGCTCTTTCGTCTCTAGGCACTCTGTCAGGCACTCCAAGCTGTGAAGTGACTCAGGGGGAGAAGGAAGAGATTTCAGAGAGCGAACACATCCAGAGAGAGACAGAGAGAGGCAAGAGATGCTGAGTGGGGTTGCATTGCGTACTGATATCCTCTGGAAAGTGGGAAAGAGGTACCTGGCCTGTTGTAGCAATGCCCTGAACCAGTCGGAACCAGAAGCTCCCCCGTGCCTGCGTAGGCTTTCCCAGGGTGTGCTCAAATCCTGTGGCCACTAGGTGTCATAGGTCATAATGGAGGGCCCTGTGTCATCTGCCTGGCGGGCCAGATCTCTGCCATTGGCTCAGTCTTGTCACCAGGCCCATCATAAGCTCCGCCCACTCCTCCGGGGGTGGGACTGTCTCCATGGTGATGGCCAAGGAGCCTTAGTCCCGCCCACCTGGTCTTGACTTCACCTGGCTGGCCTGCTGACCCTCACTCAGACCTCTGTGTTGATAAAAATGAATATCCGCCAGCGCCCAGGTGTCAGCATCTGGGATAAAGGATTCGGGACCTTGCCTGGGGCAGAAGGCAGCCTAGGCCAGCTGGTACCTGGAAGTCTAGTGACTTGTGGCACTGCTGCGAGTGACAAATGGTGACTCCCACTCTCACATATCCCCTGGTGGCAGAATGATAGCGATGGGTGGAGAAACATCGCTCCAGAGCACACGTTAAATGGGGCGCCGGCCAAAGGCCAGGGCCAGCAGTGGACGTGGCCGAGCTGAAGGGCGAGCCAGTGAAGGGCCCAAGGATTCCTCCTGTATGTGGGAAGCATGTCATCCGGGTCCCCACGTCCGTAAACCATTGGATTGCTGGGGCCCAGGATGCCAGGATTTCGGCCTTGCCTTGGCTGCCCGGCCACATACGCAGCCTTCCACCGGAGGCGGGGATATGTAGACAGCAAAAATTGGGAAAATGGCGGCGTCTCCTCGATTTCCCTGACATGGGCCTTTTTGGGCGGCATGCTTTTTTCCTAGTAGGATCAGGCAGTGACGGAGAAAGGCAGGATTATGTGTGCAGGAAAGGTATGTGCTGAGAAGGCGACAAGGTTGAGACCAGGTTGGGATCTTCAGTCCCAGGAAAGGCCCCTGGCAGTTGTGGGTCAATGTTCTCTGCCCATCCCACCTGGCGTGGGGAGGTTTACAGCATACAAAGCAGCAGCGGAATTATTCTTCCCCCAGAGGTTGCATCTGCCCACAAGCTCCACCTGGCCAGGGTCCGCCCCTACCGTATTGCCCACGTCAATCAACAGAAGCTAAGACCTTCCAGAGAGACTAACTGCTATTCTCTACCCACGGGGACGCGGTACAGCCAGAAGCCTCCCCTGTTTCATCTCCAGGCTCTCTCTCAGGCCCCTCATAGCTGTGATTTGTCTCAGGGGTAGAACGGAGAGATTTCTCTGAATGAACACATACAGAGAGGGGCCGTAGATGCTGAGGAAGGGCGCCTTGCCTACTGATATCCCAGCGTGAGTGGACAAGAGGTACCTGCCTGCTGTCCCAGTATGTCGAACCTGTCCACATCAGGGGTTGCCTGCTGTGAAGTTATTCCCTGGGTGCCCTCGAGTTTGTGGCCAAGGACAGAAGGGGCCGTTGTGTGTCCATGGGTAAAATGGAGGCCTCTGCCTAACTGGCCCGTTAGGCCGGACCTCTCCTATTGGCTCAGAGTTTGTGACCCGTCCCCGTCAGAAGTTCCGCCCAGCCTTCCGGTGGCTGTCTCCGTGGTGATTGAGAAAGAAGCCTTAGGCCCCGCACTCAGCCTTCACCTGTCCTACCTGGCCTCTTTACCCTCGTACAGACCGCCGTGTGGATGAAAGAAAGGATGTCGGCCAGTGACCACGTGTCCTCATTTCCTTTGAAGGCTTAGGCTCCTTGCCTGGGCAGAAGACAGCCAAGGTCAGCCTGAGCCTAGACTCCTAGTGACCTGTGCCACTGCAGACAGTGATAGATGTTCATGTCCACGCTGAGGTATCCGCAGGTGGCGGATTGAGAGTGGTCGGAGGAGAAGTGGAACTAGAAATCACACACTCACGGGGGCACGGGCCAAAGGTCAGGGAAAACAGCTGAGGTCGTGGAGCTCTAGCGGAGCCAGGCTAGGGCCCAGGCCTCCCTCCTGTACGTGGCAAAGAGGTGATCCATATGCCGCCATCCGCAGACTCCGGACTGCTAGGGCCCTGGATGCCCGAATTTCGGCCTTGTCTCCGGAGAAGTGACGCACACGCAGTGTGCCCCGGAGCCTGTGGACCAGCACAGGGCAAGATCGTGAAAACGCGGGCTTCAGTTGACTTTGCCTGTGCTCTCCTTTGGCTGAGTGACATCCTGTGTTTCCTAGCAGGAGAAGGCATTTGTGGAGAGAGGCGGATTCCATGTGTGCAGGCAAAGTGTGTGCTGAGATCCTGAGTCGCTGGAGACCAGGGTGGACTCTTCAGACCCAGAATAGGCCTCTGGCAGGTATGTGTCAATGTTTTCTGCCCTGTGCTCTCAGCTGGGTATTTGCATACAATGTGACCAGCGGAATTAGTCGTCTCCGGAGAGGCTGCCGCTTGTCAGCAAGCTTCACCAGGCCAGGGTCGGCCCGTGATGTAGATCCCCAGTCAGTCACCACTCTCTAGACCTTGCAGATAGACCAGCAGATCTTGTCTGCCCATGGGCAACCAGTAGAGCCAGAGGCCTTCCCCCTTCGCTCTTTCGTCTCTAGGCACTCTGTCAGGCACTCCAAGCTGTGAAGTGACTCAGGGGGAGAAGGAAGAGATTTCAGAGAGCGAACACATCCAGAGAGAGACAGAGAGAGGCAAGAGATGCTGAGTGGGGTTGCATTGCGTACTGATATCCTCTGGAAAGTGGGAAAGAGGTACCTGGCCTGTTGTAGCAATGCCCTGAACCAGTCGGAACCAGAAGCTCCCCCGTGCCTGCGTAGGCTTTCCCAGGGTGTGCTCAAATCCTGTGGCCACTAGGTGTCATAGGTCATAATGGAGGGCCCTGTGTCATCTGCCTGGCGGGCCAGATCTCTGCCATTGGCTCAGTCTTGTCACCAGGCCCATCATAAGCTCCGCCCACTCCTCCGGGGGTGGGACTGTCTCCATGGTGATGGCCAAGGAGCCTTAGTCCCGCCCACCTGGCCTTGACTTCACCTGGCTGGCCTGCTGACCCTCACTCAGACCTCTGTGTTGATAAAAATGAATATCCGCCAGCGCCCAGGTGTCAGCATCTGGGATAAAGGATTCGGGACCTTGCCTGGGGCAGAAGGCAGCCTAGGCCAGCTGGTACCTGGAAGTCTAGTGACTTGTGGCACTGCTGCCAGTGACAAATGGTGACTCCCACTCTCACATATCCCCTGGTGGCAGAATGATAGCGATGGGTGGAGAAACATCGCTCCGGAGCACACGTTAAATGGGGCGCCGGCCAAAGGCCAGGGCCAGCAGTGGACGTGGCCGAGCTGAAGGGCGAGCCAGTGAAGGGCCCAAGGATTCCTCCTGTATGTGGGAAGCATGTCATCCGGGTCCCCACGTCCGTAAACCATTGGATTGCTGGGGCCCAGGATGCCAGGATTTCGGCCTTGCCTTGGCTGCCCGGCCACATACGCAGCCTTCCACCGGAGGCGGGGATATGTAGACAGCAAAAATTGGGAAAATGGCGGCGTCTCCTCGATTTCCCTGACATGGGCCTTTTTGGGCGGCATGCTTTTTTCCTAGTAGGATCAGGCAGTGACGGAGAAAGGCAGGATTATGTGTGCAGGAAAGGTATGTGCTGAGAAGGCGACAAGGTTGAGACCAGGTTGGGATCTTCAGTCCCAGGAAAGGCCCCTGGCAGTTGTGGGTCAATGTTCTCTGCCCATCCCACCTGGCCTGGGGAGGTTTACAGCATACAAAGCAGCAGCGGAATTATTCTTCCCCCAGAGGTTGCATCTGCCCACAAGCTCCACCTGGCCAGGGTCCGCCCCTACCGTATTGCCCACGTCAATCAACAGAAGCTAAGACCTTCCAGAGAGACTAACTGCTATTCTCTACCCACGGGGACGCGGTACAGCCAGAAGCCTCCCCTGTTTCATCTCCAGGCTCTCTCTCAGGCCCCTCATAGCTGTGATTTGTCTCAGGGGTAGAACGGAGAGATTTCTCTGAATGAACACATACAGAGAGGGGCCGTAGATGCTGAGGAAGGGCGCCTTGCCTACTGATATCCCAGCGTGAGTGGACAAGAGGTACCTGCCTGCTGTCCCAGTATGTCGAACCTGTCCACATCAGGGGTTGCCTGCTGTGAAGTTATTCCCTGGGTGCCCTCGAATTTGTGGCCAAGGACAGAAGAGGCCGTTGTGTGTCCATGGGTAAAATGGAGGCCTCTGCCTAACTGGCCCGTTAGGCCGGACCTCTCCTATTGGCTCAGAGTTTGTGACCCGTCCCCGTCAGAAGTTCCGCCCAGCCTTCCGGTGGCTGTCTCCGTGGTGATTGAGAAAGAAGCCTTAGGCCCCGCACTCAGCCTTCACCTGTCCTACCTGGCCTCTTTACCCTCGTACAGACCGCCGTGTGGATGAAAGAAAGGATGTCGGCCAGTGACCACGTGTCCTCATTTCCTTTGAAGGCTTAGGCTCCTTGCCTGGGCAGAAGACAGCCAAGGTCAGCCTGAGCCTAGACTCCTAGTGACCTGTGCCACTGCAGACAGTGATAGATGTTCATGTCCACGCTGAGGTATCCGCAGGTGGCGGATTGAGAGTGGTCGGAGGAGAAGTGGAACTAGAAATCACACACTCACGGGGGCACGGGCCAAAGGTCAGGGAAAACAGCTGAGGTCGTGGAGCTCTAGCGGAGCCAGGCTAGGGCCCAGGCCTCCCTCCTGTACGTGGCAAAGAGGTGATCCATATGCCGCCATCCGCAGACTCCGGACTGCTAGGGCCCTGGATGCCCGAATTTCGGCCTTGTCTCCGGAGAAGTGACGCACACGCAGTGTGCCCCGGAGCCTGTGGACCAGCACAGGGCAAGATCGTGAAAACGCGGGCTTCAGTTGACTTTGCCTGTGCTCTCCTTTGGCTGAGTGACATCCTGTGTTTCCTAGCAGGAGAAGGCATTTGTGGAGAGAGGCGGATTCCATGTGTGCAGGCAAAGTGTGTGCTGAGATCCTGAGTCGCTGGAGACCAGGGTGGACTCTTCAGACCCAGAATAGGCCTCTGGCAGGTATGTGTCAATGTTTTCTGCCCTGTGCTCTCAGCTGGGTATTTGCATACAATGTGACCAGCGGAATTAGTCGTCTCCGGAGAGGCTGCCGCTTGTCAGCAAGCTTCACCAGGCCAGGGTCGGCCCATGATGTAGATCCCCAGTCAGTCACCACTCTCTAGACCTTGCAGATAGACCAGCAGATCTTGTCTGCCCATGGGCAACCAGTAGAGCCAGAGGCCTTCCCCCTTCGCTCTTTCGTCTCTAGGCACTCTGTCAGGCACTCCAAGCTGTGAAGTGACTCAGGGGGAGAAGGAAGAGATTTCAGAGAGCGAACACATCCAGAGAGAGACAGAGAGAGGCAAGAGATGCTGAGTGGGGTTGCATTGCGTACTGATATCCTCTGGAAAGTGGGAAAGAGGTACCTGGCCTGTTGTAGCAATGCCCTGAACCAGTCGGAACCAGAAGCTCCCCCGTGCCTGCGTAGGCTTTCCCAGGGTGTGCTCAAATCCTGTGGCCACTAGGTGTCATAGGTCATAATGGAGGGCCCTGTGTCATCTGCCTGGCGGGCCAGATCTCTGCCATTGGCTCAGTCTTGTCACCAGGCCCATCATAAGCTCCGCCCACTCCTCCGGGGGTGGGACTGTCTCCATGGTGATGGCCAAGGAGCCTTAGTCCCGCCCACCTGGTCTTGACTTCACCTGGCTGGCCTGCTGACCCTCACTCAGACCTCTGTGTTGATAAAAATGAATATCCGCCAGCGCCCAGGTGTCAGCATCTGGGATAAAGGATTCGGGACCTTGCCTGGGGCAGAAGGCAGCCTAGGCCAGCTGGTACCTGGAAGTCTAGTGACTTGTGGCACTGCTGCGAGTGACAAATGGTGACTCCCACTCTCACATATCCCCTGGTGGCAGAATGATAGCGATGGGTGGAGAAACATCGCTCCAGAGCACACGTTAAATGGGGCGCCGGCCAAAGGCCAGGGCCAGCAGTGGACGTGGCCGAGCTGAAGGGCGAGCCAGTGAAGGGCCCAAGGATTCCTCCTGTATGTGGGAAGCATGTCATCCGGGTCCCCACGTCCGTAAACCATTGGATTGCTGGGGCCCAGGATGCCAGGATTTCGGCCTTGCCTTGGCTGCCCGGCCACATACGCAGCCTTCCACCGGAGGCGGGGATATGTAGACAGCAAAAATTGGGAAAATGGCGGCGTCTCCTCGATTTCCCTGACATGGGCCTTTTTGGGCGGCATGCTTTTTTCCTAGTAGGATCAGGCAGTGACGGAGAAAGGCAGGATTATGTGTGCAGGAAAGGTATGTGCTGAGAAGGCGACAAGGTTGAGACCAGGTTGGGATCTTCAGTCCCAGGAAAGGCCCCTGGCAGTTGTGGGTCAATGTTCTCTGCCCATCCCACCTGGCGTGGGGAGGTTTACAGCATACAAAGCAGCAGCGGAATTATTCTTCCCCCAGAGGTTGCATCTGCCCACAAGCTCCACCTGGCCAGGGTCCGCCCCTACCGTATTGCCCACGTCAATCAACAGAAGCTAAGACCTTCCAGAGAGACTAACTGCTATTCTCTACCCACGGGGACGCGGTACAGCCAGAAGCCTCCCCTGTTTCATCTCCAGGCTCTCTCTCAGGCCCCTCATAGCTGTGATTTGTCTCAGGGGTAGAACGGAGAGATTTCTCTGAATGAACACATACAGAGAGGGGCCGTAGATGCTGAGGAAGGGCGCCTTGCCTACTGATATCCCAGCGTGAGTGGACAAGAGGTACCTGCCTGCTGTCCCAGTATGTCGAACCTGTCCACATCAGGGGTTGCCTGCTGTGAAGTTATTCCCTGGGTGCCCTCGAGTTTGTGGCCAAGGACAGAAGGGGCCGTTGTGTGTCCATGGGTAAAATGGAGGCCTCTGCCTAACTGGCCCGTTAGGCCGGACCTCTCCTATTGGCTCAGAGTTTGTGACCCGTCCCCGTCAGAAGTTCCGCCCAGCCTTCCGGTGGCTGTCTCCGTGGTGATTGAGAAAGAAGCCTTAGGCCCCGCACTCAGCCTTCACCTGTCCTACCTGGCCTCTTTACCCTCGTACAGACCGCCGTGTGGATGAAAGAAAGGATGTCGGCCAGTGACCACGTGTCCTCATTTCCTTTGAAGGCTTAGGCTCCTTGCCTGGGCAGAAGACAGCCAAGGTCAGCCTGAGCCTAGACTCCTAGTGACCTGTGCCACTGCAGACAGTGATAGATGTTCATGTCCACGCTGAGGTATCCGCAGGTGGCGGATTGAGAGTGGTCGGAGGAGAAGTGGAACTAGAAATCACACACTCACGGGGGCACGGGCCAAAGGTCAGGGAAAACAGCTGAGGTCGTGGAGCTCTAGCGGAGCCAGGCTAGGGCCCAGGCCTCCCTCCTGTACGTGGCAAAGAGGTGATCCATATGCCGCCATCCGCAGACTCCGGACTGCTAGGGCCCTGGATGCCCGAATTTCGGCCTTGTCTCCGGAGAAGTGACGCACACGCAGTGTGCCCCGGAGCCTGTGGACCAGCACAGGGCAAGATCGTGAAAACGCGGGCTTCAGTTGACTTTGCCTGTGCTCTCCTTTGGCTGAGTGACATCCTGTGTTTCCTAGCAGGAGAAGGCATTTGTGGAGAGAGGCGGATTCCATGTGTGCAGGCAAAGTGTGTGCTGAGATCCTGAGTCGCTGGAGACCAGGGTGGACTCTTCAGACCCAGAATAGGCCTCTGGCAGGTATGTGTCAATGTTTTCTGCCCTGTGCTCTCAGCTGGGTATTTGCATACAATGTGACCAGCGGAATTAGTAGTCTCCGGAGAGGCTGCCGCTTGTCAGCAAGCTTCACCAGGCCAGGGTCGGCCCGTGATGTAGATCCCCGGTCAGTCACCACTCTCTAGACCTTGCAGATAGACCAGCAGATCTTGTCTGCCCATGGGCAACCAGTAGAGCCAGAGGCCTTCCCCCTTCGCTCTTTCGTCTCTAGGCACTCTGTCAGGCACTCCAAGCTGTGAAGTGACTCAGGGGGAGAAGGAAGAGATTTCAGAGAGCGAACACATCCAGAGAGAGACAGAGAGAGGCAAGAGATGCTGAGTGGGGTTGCATTGCGTACTGATATCCTCTGGAAAGTGGGAAAGAGGTACCTGGCCTGTTGTAGCAATGCCCTGAACCAGTCGGAACCAGAAGCTCCCCCGTGCCTGCGTAGGCTTTCCCAGGGTGTGCTCAAATCCTGTGGCCACTAGGTGTCATAGGTCATAATGGAGGGCCCTGTGTCATCTGCCTGGCGGGCCAGATCTCTGCCATTGGCTCAGTCTTGTCACCAGGCCCATCATAAGCTCCGCCCACTCCTCCGGGGGTGGGACTGTCTCCATGGTGATGGCCAAGGAGCCTTAGTCCCGCCCACCTGGCCTTGACTTCACCTGGCTGGCCTGCTGACCCTCACTCAGACCTCTGTGTTGATAAAAATGAATATCCGCCAGCGCCCAGGTGTCAGCATCTGGGATAAAGGATTCGGGACCTTGCCTGGGGCAGAAGGCAGCCTAGGCCAGCTGGTACCTGGAAGTCTAGTGACTTGTGGCACTGCTGCCAGTGACAAATGGTGACTCCCACTCTCACATATCCCCTGGTGGCAGAATGATAGCGATGGGTGGAGAAACATCGCTCCGGAGCACACGTTAAATGGGGCGCCGGCCAAAGGCCAGGGCCAGCAGTGGACGTGGCCGAGCTGAAGGGCGAGCCAGTGAAGGGCCCAAGGATTCCTCCTGTATGTGGGAAGCATGTCATCCGGGTCCCCACGTCCGTAAACCATTGGATTGCTGGGGCCCAGGATGCCAGGATTTCGGCCTTGCCTTGGCTGCCCGGCCACATACGCAGCCTTCCACCGGAGGCGGGGATATGTAGACAGCAAAAATTGGGAAAATGGCGGCGTCTCCTCGATTTCCCTGACATGGGCCTTTTTGGGCGGCATGCTTTTTTCCTAGTAGGATCAGGCAGTGACGGAGAAAGGCAGGATTATGTGTGCAGGAAAGGTATGTGCTGAGAAGGCGACAAGGTTGAGACCAGGTTGGGATCTTCAGTCCCAGGAAAGGCCCCTGGCAGTTGTGGGTCAATGTTCTCTGCCCATCCCACCTGGCGTGGGGAGGTTTACAGCATACAAAGCAGCAGCGGAATTATTCTTCCCCCAGAGGTTGCATCTGCCCACAAGCTCCACCTGGCCAGGGTCCGCCCCTACCGTATTGCCCACGTCAATCAACAGAAGCTAAGACCTTCCAGAGAGACTAACTGCTATTCTCTACCCACGGGGACGCGGTACAGCCAGAAGCCTCCCCTGTTTCATCTCCAGGCTCTCTCTCAGGCCCCTCATAGCTGTGATTTGTCTCAGGGGTAGAACGGAGAGATTTCTCTGAATGAACACATACAGAGAGGGGCCGTAGATGCTGAGGAAGGGCGCCTTGCCTACTGATATCCCAGCGTGAGTGGACAAGAGGTACCTGCCTGCTGTCCCAGTATGTCGAACCTGTCCACATCAGGGGTTGCCTGCTGTGAAGTTATTCCCTGTGTGCCCTCGAGTTTGTGGCCAAGGACAGAAGGGGCCGTTGTGTGTCCATGGGTAAAATGGAGGCCTCTGCCTAACTGGCCCGTTAGGCCGGACCTCTCCTATTGGCTCAGAGTTTGTGACCCGTCCCCGTCAGAAGTTCCGCCCAGCCTTCCGGTGGCTGTCTCCGTGGTGATTGAGAAAGAAGCCTTAGGCCCCGCACTCAGCCTTCACCTGTCCTACCTGGCCTCTTTACCCTCGTACAGACTGCCGTGTGGATGAAAGAAAGGATGTCGGCCAGTGACCACGTGTCCTCATTTCCTTTGAAGGCTTAGGCTCCTTGCCTGGGCAGAAGACAGCCAAGGTCAGCCTGAGCCTAGACTCCTAGTGACCTGTGCCACTGCAGACAGTGATAGATGTTCATGTCCACGCTGAGGTATCCGCAGGTGGCGGATTGAGAGTGGTCGGAGGAGAAGTGGAACTAGAAATCACACACTCACGGGGGCACGGGCCAAAGGTCAGGGAAAACAGCTGAGGTCGTGGAGCTCTAGCGGAGCCAGGCTAGGGCCCAGGCCTCCCTCCTGTACGTGGCAAAGAGGTGATCCATATGCCGCCATCCGCAGACTCTGGACTGCTAGGGCCCTGGATGCCCGAATTTCGGCCTTGTCTCCGGAGAAGTGACGCACACGCAGTGTGCCCCGGAGCCTGTGGACCAGCACAGGGCAAGATCGTGAAAACGCGGGCTTCAGTTGACTTTGCCTGTGCTCTCCTTTTGGCTGAGTGACATCCTGTGTTTCCTAGCAGGAGAAGGCATTTGTGGAGAGAGGCGGATTCCACGTGTGCAGGCAAAGTGTGTGCTGAGATGCTGAGTCGCTGGAGACCAGGGTGGACTCTTCAGACCCAGAATAGGCCTCTGGCAGGTATGTGTCAATGTTTTCTGCCCTGTGCTCTCAGCTGGGTATTTGCATACAACGTGACCAGCGGAATTAGTAGTCTCCGGAGAGGCTGCCACATGTCAGCAAGCTTCACCTGGCCAGGGTCGGCCCGTGATGTAGATCCCCGGTCAATCACCACTCTCTAGACCTTGCAGATAGACCAGCAGATCTTGTCTGCCCATGGGCAACCAGTAGAGCCAGAGGCCTTCCCCCTTTGCTCTTCCATCTCTAGGCACTCTGTCAGGCACTCCAGGCTGTGAAGTGACTCAGGGGGAGAAGGAAGAGATTTCAGAGGGCGAACACATCCAGAGAGAGACAGAGAGAGGCAAGAGATGCTGAGTGGGGTTGCATTGCGTACTGATATCCTCTGGAAAGTGGGAAAGAGGTACCTGGCCTGTTGTAGCAATCCCCTGAACCAGTCGGAACCGGAAGCTCCCCCGTGCCTGCGTAGGCTTTCCCAGGGTGTGCTCAAATCCTGTGGCCACTAGGTGTCATAGGTCATAATGGAGGGCCCTGTGTCATCTGCCTGGCGGGCCAGATCTCTGCCATTGGCTCAGTCTTGTCACCAGGCCCATCATAAGCTCCGCCCACTGTTCCGGTGGTGGGACTGTCTCCATGGTGATGGCCAAGGAGCCTTAGTCCCGCCCACCTGGCCTTGACTTCACCTGGCTGGCCTGCTGACCCTCACTCAGACCTCTGTGTTGATAAAAATGAATATCCGCCAGCGCCCAGGTGTCAGCATCTGGGATAAAGGATTCGGGACCTTGCCTGGGGCAGAAGGCAGCCTAGGCCAGCTGGTACCTGGAAGTCTAGTGACTTGTGGCACTGCTGCCAGTGACAAATGGTGACTCCCACTCTCACATATCCCCTGGTGGCAGAATGATAGCGATGGGTGGAGAAACATCGCTCCGGAGCACACGTTAAATGGGGCGCCGGCCAAAGGCCAGGGCCAGCAGTGGACGTGGCCGAGCTGAAGGGCGAGCCAGTGAAGGGCCCAAGGATTCCTCCTGTATGTGGGAAGCATGTCATCCGGGTCCCCACGTCCGTAAACCATTGGATTGCTGGGGCCCAGGATGCCAGGATTTCGGCCTTGCCTTGGCTGCCCGGCCACATACGCAGCCTTCCACCGGAGGCGGGGATATGTAGACAGCAAAAATTGGGAAAATGGCGGCGTCTCCTCGATTTCCCTGACATGGGCCTTTTTGGGCGGCATGCTTTTTTCCTAGTAGGATCAGGCAGTGACGGAGAAAGGCAGGATTATGTGTGCAGGAAAGGTATGTGCTGAGAAGGCGACAAGGTTGAGACCAGGTTGGGATCTTCAGTCCCAGGAAAGGCCCCTGGCAGTTGTGGGTCAATGTTCTCTGCCCATCCCACCTGGCGTGGGGAGGTTTACAGCATACAAAGCAGCAGCGGAATTATTCTTCCCCCAGAGGTTGCATCTGCCCACAAGCTCCACCTGGCCAGGGTCCGCCCCTACCGTATTGCCCACGTCAATCAACAGAAGCTAAGACCTTCCAGAGAGACTAACTGCTATTCTCTACCCACGGGGACGCGGTACAGCCAGAAGCCTCCCCTGTTTCATCTCCAGGCTCTCTCTCAGGCCCCTCATAGCTGTGATTTGTCTCAGGGGTAGAACGGAGAGATTTCTCTGAATGAACACATACAGAGAGGGGCCGTAGATGCTGAGGAAGGGCGCCTTGCCTACTGATATCCCAGCGTGAGTGGACAAGAGGTACCTGCCTGCTGTCCCAGTATGTCGAACCTGTCCACATCAGGGGTTGCCTGCTGTGAAGTTATTCCCTGTGTGCCCTCGAGTTTGTGGCCAAGGACAGAAGGGGCCGTTGTGTGTCCATGGGTAAAATGGAGGCCTCTGCCTAACTGGCCCGTTAGGCCGGACCTCTCCTATTGGCTCAGAGTTTGTGACCCGTCCCCGTCAGAAGTTCCGCCCAGCCTTCCGGTGGCTGTCTCCGTGGTGATTGAGAAAGAAGCCTTAGGCCCCGCACTCAGCCTTCACCTGTCCTACCTGGCCTCTTTACCCTCGTACAGACTGCCGTGTGGATGAAAGAAAGGATGTCGGCCAGTGACCACGTGTCCTCATTTCCTTTGAAGGCTTAGGCTCCTTGCCTGGGCAGAAGACAGCCAAGGTCAGCCTGAGCCTAGACTCCTAGTGACCTGTGCCACTGCAGACAGTGATAGATGTTCATGTCCACGCTGAGGTATCCGCAGGTGGCGGATTGAGAGTGGTCGGAGGAGAAGTGGAACTAGAAATCACACACTCACGGGGGCACGGGCCAAAGGTCAGGGAAAACAGCTGAGGTCGTGGAGCTCTAGCGGAGCCAGGCTAGGGCCCAGGCCTCCCTCCTGTACGTGGCAAAGAGGTGATCCATATGCCGCCATCCGCAGACTCTGGACTGCTAGGGCCCTGGATGCCCGAATTTCGGCCTTGTCTCCGGAGAAGTGACGCACACGCAGTGTGCCCCGGAGCCTGTGGACCAGCACAGGGCAAGATCGTGAAAACGCGGGCTTCAGTTGACTTTGCCTGTGCTCTCCTTTTGGCTGAGTGACATCCTGTGTTTCCTAGCAGGAGAAGGCATTTGTGGAGAGAGGCGGATTCCACGTGTGCAGGCAAAGTGTGTGCTGAGATGCTGAGTCGCTGGAGACCAGGGTGGACTCTTCAGACCCAGAATAGGCCTCTGGCAGGTATGTGTCAATGTTTTCTGCCCTGTGCTCTCAGCTGGGTATTTGCATACAACGTGACCAGCGGAATTAGTAGTCTCCGGAGAGGCTGCCACATGTCAGCAAGCTTCACCTGGCCAGGGTCGGCCCGTGATGTAGATCCCCGGTCAATCACCACTCTCTAGACCTTGCAGATAGACCAGCAGATCTTGTCTGCCCATGGGCAACCAGTAGAGCCAGAGGCCTTCCCCCTTTGCTCTTCCATCTCTAGGCACTCTGTCAGGCACTCCAGGCTGTGAAGTGACTCAGGGGGAGAAGGAAGAGATTTCAGAGGGCGAACACATCCAGAGAGAGACAGAGAGAGGCAAGAGATGCTGAGTGGGGTTGCATTGCGTACTGATATCCTCTGGAAAGTGGGAAAGAGGTACCTGGCCTGTTGTAGCAATGCCCTGAACCAGTCGGAACCGGAAGCTCCCCCGTGCCTGCGTAGGCTTTCCCAGGGTGTGCTCAAATCCTGTGGCCACTAGGTGTCATAGGTCATAATGGAGGGCCCTGTGTCATCTGCCTGGCGGGCCAGATCTCTGCCATTGGCTCAGTCTTGTCACCAGGCCCATCATAAGCTCCGCCCACTGTTCCGGTGGTGGGACTGTCTCCATGGTGATGGCCAAGGAGCCTTAGTCCCGCCCACCTGGCCTTGACTTCACCTGGCTGGCCTGCTGACCCTCACTCAGACCTCTGTGTTGATAAAAATGAATATCCGCCAGCGCCCAGGTGTCAGCATCTGGGATAAAGGATTCGGGACCTTGCCTGGGGCAGAAGGCAGCCTAGGCCAGCTGGTACCTGGAAGTCTAGTGACTTGTGGCACTGCTGCCAGTGACAAATGGTGACTCCCACTCTCACATATCCCCTGGTGGCAGAATGATAGCGATGGGTGGAGAAACATCGCTCCGGAGCACACGTTAAATGGGGCGCCGGCCAAAGGCCAGGGCCAGCAGTGGACGTGGCCGAGCTGAAGGGCGAGCCAGTGAAGGGCCCAAGGATTCCTCCTGTATGTGGGAAACATGTCATCCGGGTCCCCACGTCCGTAAACCATTGGATTGCTGGGGCCCAGGATGCCAGGATTTCGGCCTTGCCTTGGCTGCCCGGCCACATACGCAGCCTTCCACCGGAGGCGGGGATATGTAGACAGCAAAAATTGGGAAAATGGCAGTGTCTCCTCGATTTCCCTGACATGGGCCTTTTTGGGCGGCATGCTTTTTTCCTAGTAGGATCAGGCAGTGACGGAGAAAGGCAGGATTATGTGTGCAGGAAAGGTATGTGCTGAGAAGGCGACAAGGTTGAGACCAGGTTGGGATCTTCAGTCCCAGGAAAGGCCCCTGGCAGTTGTGGGTCAGTGTTCTCTGCCCATCCCACCTGGCGTGGGGAGGTTTACAGCATACAAAGCAGCAGCGGAATTATTCTTCCCCCAGAGGTTGCATCTGCCCACAAGCTCCACCTGGCCAGGGTCCGCCCCTACGGTATTGCCCATGTCAATCAACAGAAGCTAAGACCTTCCAGAGAGACTAACTGCTATTCTCTACCCACGGGGACGCGGTACAGCCAGAAGCCTCCCCTGGTTCATCTCCAGGCTCTCTCTCAGGCCCCTCATAGCTGTGATTTGTCTCAGGGGTAGAACGGAGAGATTTCTCTGAAGGAACACATACAGAGAGGGGCCGTAGATGCTGAGGAAGGGCGCCTTGCCTACTGATATCCCGGCGTAAGTGGACAAGAGGTACCTGCCTGCTGTCCCAGTATGTCGAACCTGTCCACATCCGGGGTTGCCTGCTGTGAAGTTATTCCCTGGGTGCCCTCGATTTTGTGGCCAAGGACAGAAGGGGCCGTTGTGTGTCCATGGGTAAAATGGAGGCCTCTGCCTAACTGGCCCGTTAGGCCGGACCTCTCCTGTTGGCTCAGAGTTTGTGACCCGTCCCCGTCAGAAGTTCCGCCCAGCCTTCCGGTGGCTGTCTCCATGGTGATTGAGAAAGAAGCCTTAGGCCCCGCACTCAGCCTTCACCTGTCCTACCTGGCCTCTTTACCCTCGTACAGACCGCCGTGTGGATGAAAGAAAGGATGTCGGCCAGTGACCACGTGTCCTCATTTCCTTTGAAGGCTTAGGCTCCTTGCCTGGGCAGAAGACAGCCAAGGTCAGCCTGAGCCTAGACTCCTAGTGACCTGTGCCACTGCAGACAGTGATAGATGTTCATGTCCACGCTGAGGTATCCGCAGGTGGTGGATTGAGAGTGGTCGGAGGAGAAGTGGAACTAGAAATCACACACTCACGGGGGCACGGGCCAAAGGTCAGGGAAAATAGCTGAGGTCGTGGAGCTCTAGCGGAGCCAGGCTAGGGCCCAGGCCTCCCTCCTGTACGTGGCAAAGAGGTGATCCATATGCCGCCATCCGCAGACTCTGGACTGCTAGGGCCCTGGATGCCCGAATTTCGGCCTTGTCTCCGGAGAAGTGACGCACACGCAGTGTGCCCCGGAGCCTGTGGACCAGCACAGGGCAAGATCGTGAAAACGCGGGCTTCAGTTGACTTTGCCTGTGCTCTCCTTTTGGCTGAGTGACATCCTGTGTTTCCTAGCAGGAGAAGGCATTTGTGGAGAGGGGCGGATTCCACGTGTGCAGGCAAAGTGTGTGCTGAGATGCTGAGTCGCTGGAGACCAGGGTGGACTCTTCAGACTCAGAATAGGCCTCTGGCAGGTATGTGTCAATGTTTTCTGCCCTGTGCTCTCAGCTGGGTATTTGCATACAATGTGACCAGCGGAATTAGTAGTCTCCGGAGAGGCTGCCACATGTCAGCAAGCTTCACCTGGCCAGGGTCGGCCCGTGATGTAGATCTCCGGTCAATCACCACTCTCTAGACCTTGCAGATAGACCAGCAGATCTTGTCTGCCCATGGGCAACCAGTAGAGCCAGAGGCCTTCCCCCTTTGCTCTTTCGTCTCTAGGCACTCTGTCAGGCACTCCAAGCTGTGAAGTGACTCAGGGGGAGAAGGAAGAGATTTCAGAGAGCGAACACATCCAGAGAGAGACAGAGAGAGGCAAGAGATGCTGAGTGGGGTTGCATTGCGTACTGATATCCTCTGGAAAGTGGGAAAGAGGTACCTGGCCTGTTGTAGCAATGCCCTGAACCAGTCGGAACCAGAAGCTCCCCGGTGCCTGCGTAGGCTTTCCCAGGGTGTGCTCAAATCCTGTGGCCACTAGGTGTCATAGGTCATAATGGAGGGCCCTGTGTCATCTGCCTGGCGGGCCAGATCTCTGCCATTGGCTCAGTCTTGTCACCAGGCCCATCATAAGCTCCGCCCACTGTTCCGGTGGTGGGACTGTCTCCATGGTGATGGCCAAGGAGCCTTAGTCCCGCCCACCTGGCCTTGACTTCACCTGGCTGGCCTGCTGACCCTCACTCAGACCTCTGTGTTGATAAAAATGAATATCCGCCAGCGCCCAGGTGTCAGCATCTGGGATAAAGGATTCGGGACCTTGCCTGGGGCAGAAGGCAGCCTAGGCCAGCTGGTACCTGGAAGTCTAGTGACTTGTGGCACTGCTGCCAGTGACAAATGGTGACTCCCACTCTCACATATCCCCTGGTGGCAGAATGATAGCGATGGGTGGAGAAACATCGCTCCGGAGCACACGTTAAATGGGGCGCCGGCCAAAGGCCAGGGCCAGCAGTGGACGTGGCCGAGCTGAAGGGCGAGCCAGTGAAGGGCCCAAGGATTCCTCCTGTATGTGGGAAACATGTCATCCGGGTCCCCACGTCCGTAAACCATTGGATTGCTGGGGCCCAGGATGCCAGGATTTCGGCCTTGCCTTGGCTGCCCGGCCACATACGCAGCCTTCCACCGGAGGCGGGGATATGTAGACAGCAAAAATTGGGAAAATGGCAGTGTCTCCTCGATTTCCCTGACATGGGCCTTTTTGGGCGGCATGCTTTTTTCCTAGTAGGATCAGGCAGTGACGGAGAAAGGCAGGATTATGTGTGCAGGAAAGGTATGTGCTGAGAAGGCGACAAGGTTGAGACCAGGTTGGGATCTTCAGTCCCAGGAAAGGCCCCTGGCAGTTGTGGGTCAGTGTTCTCTGCCCATCCCACCTGGCGTGGGGAGGTTTACAGCATACAAAGCAGCAGCGGAATTATTCTTCCCCCAGAGGTTGCATCTGCCCACAAGCTCCACCTGGCCAGGGTCCGCCCCTACCGTATTGCCCATGTCAATCAACAGAAGCTAAGACCTTCCAGAGAGACTAACTGCTATTCTCTACCCACGGGGACGCGGTACAGCCAGAAGCCTCCCCTGGTTCATCTCCAGGCTCTCTCTCAGGCCCCTCATAGCTGTGATTTGTCTCAGGGGTAGAACGGAGAGATTTCTCTGAAGGAACACATACAGAGAGGGGCCGTAGATGCTGAGGAAGGGCGCCTTGCCTACTGATATCCCGGCGTAAGTGGACAAGAGGTACCTGCCTGCTGTCCCAGTATGTCGAACCTGTCCACATCCGGGGTTGCCTGCTGTGAAGTTATTCCCTGGGTGCCCTCGATTTTGTGGCCAAGGACAGAAGGGGCCGTTGTGTGTCCATGGGTAAAATGGAGGCCTCTGCCTAACTGGCCCGTTAGGCCGGACCTCTCCTGTTGGCTCAGAGTTTGTGACCCGTCCCCGTCAGAAGTTCCGCCCAGCCTTCCGGTGGCTGTCTCCATGGTGATTGAGAAAGAAGCCTTAGGCCCCGCACTCAGCCTTCACCTGTCCTACCTGGCCTCTTTACCCTCGTACAGACCGCCGTGTGGATGAAAGAAAGGATGTCGGCCAGTGACCACGTGTCCTCATTTCCTTTGAAGGCTTAGGCTCCTTGCCTGGGCAGAAGACAGCCAAGGTCAGCCTGAGCCTAGACTCCTAGTGACCTGTGCCACTGCAGACAGTGATAGATGTTCATGTCCACGCTGAGGTATCCGCAGGTGGTGGATTGAGAGTGGTCGGAGGAGAAGTGGAACTAGAAATCACACACTCACGGGGGCACGGGCCAAAGGTCAGGGAAAATAGCTGAGGTCGTGGAGCTCTAGCGGAGCCAGGCTAGGGCCCAGGCCTCCCTCCTGTACGTGGCAAAGAGGTGATCCATATGCCGCCATCCGCAGACTCTGGACTGCTAGGGCCCTGGATGCCCGAATTTCGGCCTTGTCTCCGGAGAAGTGACGCACACGCAGTGTGCCCCGGAGCCTGTGGACCAGCACAGGGCAAGATCGTGAAAACGCGGGCTTCAGTTGACTTTGCCTGTGCTCTCCTTTTGGCTGAGTGACATCCTGTGTTTCCTAGCAGGAGAAGGCATTTGTGGAGAGGGGCGGATTCCACGTGTGCAGGCAAAGTGTGTGCTGAGATGCTGAGTCGCTGGAGACCAGGGTGGACTCTTCAGACCCAGAATAGGCCTCTGGCAGGTATGTGTCAATGTTTTCTGCCCTGTGCTCTCAGCTGGGTATTTGCATACAATGTGACCAGCGGAATTAGTAGTCTCCGGAGAGGCTGCCACATGTCAGCAAGCTTCACCTGGCCAGGGTCGGCCCGTGATGTAGATCTCCGGTCAATCACCACTCTCTAGACCTTGCAGATAGACCAGCAGATCTTGTCTGCCCATGGGCAACCAGTAGAGCCAGAGGCCTTCCCCCTTTGCTCTTTCGTCTCTAGGCACTCTGTCAGGCACTCCAAGCTGTGAAGTGACTCAGGGGGAGAAGGAAGAGATTTCAGAGAGCGAACACATCCAGAGAGAGACAGAGAGAGGCAAGAGATGCTGAGTGGGGTTGCATTGCGTACTGATATCCTCTGGAAAGTGGGAAAGAGGTACCTGGCCTGTTGTAGCAATGCCCTGAACCAGTCGGAACCAGAAGCTCCCCGGTGCCTGCGTAGGCTTTCCCAGGGTGTGCTCAAATCCTGTGGCCACTAGGTGTCATAGGTCATAATGGAGGGCCCTGTGTCATCTGCCTGGCGGGCCAGATCTCTGCCATTGGCTCAGTCTTGTCACCAGGCCCATCATAAGCTCCGCCCACTGTTCCGGTGGTGGGACTGTCTCCATGGTGATGGCCAAGGAGCCTTAGTCCCGCCCACCTGGCCTTGACTTCACCTGGCTGGCCTGCTGACCCTCACTCAGACCTCTGTGTTGATAAAAATGAATATCCGCCAGCGCCCAGGTGTCAGCATCTGGGATAAAGGATTCGGGACCTTGCCTGGGGCAGAAGGCAGCCTAGGCCAGCTGGTACCTGGAAGTCTAGTGACTTGTGGCACTGCTGCCAGTGACAAATGGTGACTCCCACTCTCACATATCCCCTGGTGGCAGAATGATAGCGATGGGTGGAGAAACATCGCTCCGGAGCACACGTTAAATGGGGCGCCGGCCAAAGGCCAGGGCCAGCAGTGGACGTGGCCGAGCTGAAGGGCGAGCCAGTGAAGGGCCCAAGGATTCCTCCTGTATGTGGGAAACATGTCATCCGGGTCCCCACGTCCGTAAACCATTGGATTGCTGGGGCCCAGGATGCCAGGATTTCGGCCTTGCCTTGGCTGCCCGGCCACATACGCAGCCTTCCACCGGAGGCGGGGATATGTAGACAGCAAAAATTGGGAAAATGGCAGTGTCTCCTCGATTTCCCTGACATGGGCCTTTTTGGGCGGCATGCTTTTTTCCTAGTAGGATCAGGCAGTGACGGAGAAAGGCAGGATTATGTGTGTAGGAAAGGTATGTGCTGAGAAGGCGACAAGGTTGAGACCAGGTTGGGATCTTCAGTCCCAGGAAAGGCCCCTGGCAGTTGTGGGTCAGTGTTCTCTGCCCATCCCACCTGGCGTGTGGAGGTTTACAGCATACAAAGCAGCAGCGGAATTATTCTTCCCCCAGAGGTTGCATCTGCCCACAAGCTCCACCTGGCCAGGGTCCGCCCCTACCGTATTGCCCATGTCAATCAACAGAAGCTAAGACCTTCCAGAGAGACTAACTGCTATTCTCTACCCACGGGGACGCGGTACAGCCAGAAGCCTCCCCTGGTTCATCTCCAGGCTCTCTCTCAGGCCCCTCATAGCTGTGATTTGTCTCAGGGGTAGAACGGAGAGATTTCTCTGAAGGAACACATACAGAGAGGGGCCGTAGATGCTGAGGAAGGGCGCCTTGCCTACTGATATCCCGGCGTAAGTGGACAAGAGGTACCTGCCTGCTGTCCCAGTATGTCGAACCTGTCCACATCCGGGGTTGCCTGCTGTGAAGTTATTCCCTGGGTGCCCTCGATTTTGTGGCCAAGGACAGAAGGGGCCGTTGTGTGTCCATGGGTAAAATGGAGGCCTCTGCCTAACTGGCCCGTTAGGCCGGACCTCTCCTGTTGGCTCAGAGTTTGTGACCCGTCCCCGTCAGAAGTTCCGCCCAGCCTTCCGGTGGCTGTCTCCATGGTGATTGAGAAAGAAGCCTTAGGCCCCGCACTCAGCCTTCACCTGTCCTACCTGGCCTCTTTACCCTCGTACAGACCGCCGTGTGGATGAAAGAAAGGATGTCGGCCAGTGACCACGTGTCCTCATTTCCTTTGAAGGCTTAGGCTCCTTGCCTGGGCAGAAGACAGCCAAGGTCAGCCTGAGCCTAGACTCCTAGTGACCTGTGCCACTGCAGACAGTGATAGATGTTCATGTCCACGCTGAGGTATCCGCAGGTGGTGGATTGAGAGTGGTCGGAGGAGAAGTGGAACTAGAAATCACACACTCACGGGGGCACGGGCCAAAGGTCAGGGAAAATAGCTGAGGTCGTGGAGCTCTAGCGGAGCCAGGCTAGGGCCCAGGCCTCCCTCCTGTACGTGGCAAAGAGGTGATCCATATGCCGCCATCCGCAGACTCTGGACTGCTAGGGCCCTGGATGCCCGAATTTCGGCCTTGTCTCCGGAGAAGTGACGCACACGCAGTGTGCCCCGGAGCCTGTGGACCAGCACAGGGCAAGATCGTGAAAACGCGGGCTTCAGTTGACTTTGCCTGTGCTCTCCTTTTGGCTGAGTGACATCCTGTGTTTCCTAGCAGGAGAAGGCATTTGTGGAGAGAGGCGGATTCCACGTGTGCAGGCAAAGTGTGTGCTGAGATGCTGAGTCGCTGGAGACCAGGGTGGACTCTTCAGACCCAGAATAGGCCTCTGGCAGGTATGTGTCAATGTTTTCTGCCCTGTGCTCTCAGCTGGGTATTTGCATACAACGTGACCAGCGGAATTAGTAGTCTCCGGAGAGGCTGCCACATGTCAGCAAGCTTCACCTGGCCAGGGTCGGCCCGTGATGTAGATCCCCGGTCAGTCACCACTCTCTAGACCTTGCAGATAGACCAGCAGATCTTGTCTGCCCATGGGCAACCAGTAGAGCCAGAGGCCTTCCCCCTTTGCTCTTCCGTCTCTAGGCACTCTGTCAGGCACTCCAGGCTGTGAAGTGACTCAGGGGGAGAAGGAAGAGATTTCAGAGGGCGAACACATCCAGAGAGAGACAGAGAGAGGCAAGAGATGCTGAGTGGGGTTGCATTGCGTACTGATATCCTCTGGAAAGTGGGAAAGAGGTACCTGGCCTGTTGTAGCAATGCCCTGAACCAGTCGGAACCGGAAGCTCCCCGGTGCCTGCGTAGGCTTTCCCAGGGTGTGCTCAAATCCTGTGGCCACTAGGTGTCATAGGTCATAATGGAGGGCCCTGTGTCATCTGCCTGGCGGGCCAGATCTCTGCCATTGGCTCAGTCTTGTCACCAGGCCCATCATAAGCTCCGCCCACTGTTCCGGTGGTGGGACTGTCTCCATGGTGATGGCCAAGGAGCCTTAGTCCCGCCCACCTGGCCTTGACTTCACCTGGCTGGCCTGCTGACCCTCACTCAGACCTCTGTGTTGATAAAAATGAATATCCGCCAGCGCCCAGGTGTCAGCATCTGGGATAAAGGATTCGGGACCTTGCCTGGGGCAGAAGGCAGCCTAGGCCAGCTGGTACCTGGAAGTCTAGTGACTTGTGGCACTGCTGCCAGTGACAAATGGTGACTCCCACTCTCACATATCCCCTGGTGGCAGAATGATAGCGATGGGTGGAGAAACATCGCTCCGGAGCACACGTTAAATGGGGCGCCGGCCAAAGGCCAGGGCCAGCAGTGGACGTGGCCGAGCTGAAGGGCGAGCCAGTGAAGGGCCCAAGGATTCCTCCTGTATGTGGGAAACATGTCATCCGGGTCCCCACGTCCGTAAACCATTGGATTGCTGGGGCCCAGGATGCCAGGATTTCGGCCTTGCCTTGGCTGCCCGGCCACATACGCAGCCTTCCACCGGAGGCGGGGATATGTAGACAGCAAAAATTGGGAAAATGGCGGCGTCTCCTCGATTTCCCTGACATGGGCCTTTTTGGGCGGCATGCTTTTTTCCTAGTAGGATCAGGCAGTGACGGAGAAAGGCAGGATTATGTGTGCAGGAAAGGTATGTGCTGAGAAGGCGACAAGGTTGAGACCAGGTTGGGATCTTCAGTCCCAGGAAAGGCCCCTGGCAGTTGTGGGTCAGTGTTCTCTGCCCATCCCACCTGGCATGGGGAGGTTTACAGCATACAAAGCAGCAGCGGAATTATTCTTCCCCCAGAGGTTGCATCTGCCCACAAGCTCCACCTGGCCAGGGTCCGCCCCTACCGTATTGCCCATGTCAATCAACAGAAGCTAAGACCTTCCAGAGAGACTAACTGCTATTCTCTACCCACGGGGACGCGGTACAGCCAGAAGCCTCCCCTGGTTCATCTCCAGGCTCTCTCTCAGGCCCCTCATAGCTGTGATTTGTCTCAGGGGTAGAACGGAGAGATTTCTCTGAAGGAACACATACAGAGAGGGGCCGTAGATGCTGAGGAAGGGCGCCTTGCCTACTGATATCCCGGCGTAAGTGGACAAGAGGTACCTGCCTGCTGTCCCAGTATGTCGAACCTGTCCACATCCGGGGTTGCCTGCTGTGAAGTTATTCCCTGGGTGCCCTCGATTTTGTGGCCAAGGACAGAAGGGGCCGTTGTGTGTCCATGGGTAAAATGGAGGCCTCTGCCTAACTGGCCCGTTAGGCCGGACCTCTCCTGTTGGCTCAGAGTTTGTGACCCGTCCCCGTCAGAAGTTCCGCCCAGCCTTCCGGTGGCTGTCTCCATGGTGATTGAGAAAGAAGCCTTAGGCCCCGCACTCAGCCTTCACCTGTCCTACCTGGCCTCTTTACCCTCGTACAGACCGCCGTGTGGATGAAAGAAAGGATGTCGGCCAGTGACCACGTGTCCTCATTTCCTTTGAAGGCTTAGGCTCCTTGCCTGGGCAGAAGACAGCCAAGGTCAGCCTGAGCCTAGACTCCTAGTGACCTGTGCCACTGCAGACAGTGATAGATGTTCATGTCCACGCTGAGGTATCCGCAGGTGGTGGATTGAGAGTGGTCGGAGGAGAAGTGGAACTAGAAATCACACACTCACGGGGGCACGGGCCAAAGGTCAGGGAAAATAGCTGAGGTCGTGGAGCTCTAGCGGAGCCAGGCTAGGGCCCAGGCCTCCCTCCTGTACGTGGCAAAGAGGTGATCCATATGCCGCCATCCGCAGACTCTGGACTGCTAGGGCCCTGGATGCCCGAATTTCGGCCTTGTCTCCGGAGAAGTGACGCACACGCAGTGTGCCCCGGAGCCTGTGGACCAGCACAGGGCAAGATCGTGAAAACGCGGGCTTCAGTTGACTTTGCCTGTGCTCTCCTTTTGGCTGAGTGACATCCTGTGTTTCCTAGCAGGAGAAGGCATTTGTGGAGAGAGGCGGATTCCACGTGTGCAGGCAAAGTGTGTGCTGAGATGCTGAGTCGCTGGAGACCAGGGTGGACTCTTCAGACCCAGAATAGGCCTCTGGCAGGTATGTGTCAATGTTTTCTGCCCTGTGCTCTCAGCTGGGTATTTGCATACAACGTGACCAGCGGAATTAGTAGTCTCCGGAGAGGCTGCCACATGTCAGCAAGCTTCACCTGGCCAGGGTCGGCCCGTGATGTAGATCCCCGGTCAATCACCACTCTCTAGACCTTGCAGATAGACCAGCAGATCTTGTCTGCCCATGGGCAACCAGTAGAGCCAGAGGCCTTCCCCCTTTGCTCTTCCGTCTCTAGGCACTCTGTCAGGCACTCCAGGCTGTGAAGTGACTCAGGGGGAGAAGGAAGAGATTTCAGAGGGCGAACACATCCAGAGAGAGACAGAGAGAGGCAAGAGATGCTGAGTGGGGTTGCATTGCGTACTGATATCCTCTGGAAAGTGGGAAAGAGGTACCTGGCCTGTTGTAGCAATGCCCTGAACCAGTCGGAACCGGAAGCTCCCCCGTGCCTGCGTAGGCTTTCCCAGGGTGTGCTCAAATCCTGTGGCCACTAGGTGTCATAGGTCATAATGGAGGGCCCTGTGTCATCTGCCTGGCGGGCCAGATCTCTGCCATTGGCTCAGTCTTGTCACCAGGCCCATCATAAGCTCCGCCCACTGTTCCGGTGGTGGGACTGTCTCCATGGTGATGGCCAAGGAGCCTTAGTCCCGCCCACCTGGCCTTGACTTCACCTGGCTGGCCTGCTGACCCTCACTCAGACCTCTGTGTTGATAAAAATGAATATCCGCCAGCGCCCAGGTGTCAGCATCTGGGATAAAGGATTCGGGACCTTGCCTGGGGCAGAAGGCAGCCTAGGCCAGCTGGTACCTGGAAGTCTAGTGACTTGTGGCACTGCTGCCAGTGACAAATGGTGACTCCCACTCTCACATATCCCCTGGTGGCAGAATGATAGCGATGGGTGGAGAAACATCGCTCCGGAGCACACGTTAAATGGGGCGCCGGCCAAAGGCCAGGGCCAGCAGTGGACGTGGCCGAGCTGAAGGGCGAGCCAGTGAAGGGCCCAAGGATTCCTCCTGTATGTGGGAAACATGTCATCCGGGTCCCCACGTCCGTAAACCATTGGATTGCTGGGGCCCAGGATGCCAGGATTTCGGCCTTGCCTTGGCTGCCCGGCCACATACGCAGCCTTCCACCGGAGGCGGGGATATGTAGACAGCAAAAATTGGGAAAATGGCGGCGTCTCCTCGATTTCCCTGACATGGGCCTTTTTGGGCGGCATGCTTTTTTCCTAGTAGGATCAGGCAGTGACGGAGAAAGGCAGGATTATGTGTGCAGGAAAGGTATGTGCTGAGAAGGCGACAAGGTTGAGACCAGGTTGGGATCTTCAGTCCCAGGAAAGGCCCCTGGCAGTTGTGGGTCAGTGTTCTCTGCCCATCCCACCTGGCGTGGGGAGGTTTACAGCATACAAAGCAGCAGCGGAATTATTCTTCCCCCAGAGGTTGCATCTGCCCACAAGCTCCACCTGGCCAGGGTCCGCCCCTACCGTATTGCCCATGTCAATCAACAGAAGCTAAGACCTTCCAGAGAGACTAACTGCTATTCTCTACCCACGGGGACGCGGTACAGCCAGAAGCCTCCCCTGGTTCATCTCCAGGCTCTCTCTCAGGCCCCTCATAGCTGTGATTTGTCTCAGGGGTAGAACGGAGAGATTTCTCTGAAGGAACACATACAGAGAGGGGCCGTAGATGCTGAGGAAGGGCGCCTTGCCTACTGATATCCCGGCGTAAGTGGACAAGAGGTACCTGCCTGCTGTCCCAGTATGTCGAACCTGTCCACATCCGGGGTTGCCTGCTGTGAAGTTATTCCCTGGGTGCCCTCGATTTTGTGGCCAAGGACAGAAGGGGCCGTTGTGTGTCCATGGGTAAAATGGAGGCCTCTGCCTAACTGGCCCGTTAGGCCGGACCTCTCCTGTTGGCTCAGAGTTTGTGACCCGTCCCCGTCAGAAGTTCCGCCCAGCCTTCCGGTGGCTGTCTGCATGGTGATTGAGAAAGAAGCCTTAGGCCCCGCACTCAGCCTTCACCTGTCCTACCTGGCCTCTTTACCCTCGTACAGACCGCCGTGTGGATGAAAGAAAGGATGTCGGCCAGTGACCACGTGTCCTCATTTCCTTTGAAGGCTTAGGCTCCTTGCCTGGGCAGAAGACAGCCAAGGTCAGCCTGAGCCTAGACTCCTAGTGACCTGTGCCACTGCAGACAGTGATAGATGTTCATGTCCACGCTGAGGTATCCGCAGGTGGTGGATTGAGAGTGGTCGGAGGAGAAGTGGAACTAGAAATCACACACTCACGGGGGCACGGGCCAAAGGTCAGGGAAAATAGCTGAGGTCGTGGAGCTCTAGCGGAGCCAGGCTAGGGCCCAGGCCTCCCTCCTGTACGTGGCAAAGAGGTGATCCATATGCCGCCATCCGCAGACTCTGGACTGCTAGGGCCCTGGATGCCCGAATTTCGGCCTTGTCTCCGGAGAAGTGACGCACACGCAGTGTGCCCCGGAGCCTGTGGACCAGCACAGGGCAAGATCGTGAAAACGCGGGCTTCAGTTGACTTTGCCTGTGCTCTCCTTTTGGCTGAGTGACATCCTGTGTTTCCTAGCAGGAGAAGGCATTTGTGGAGAGAGGCGGATTCCACGTGTGCAGGCAAAGTGTGTGCTGAGATGCTGAGTCGCTGGAGACCAGGGTGGACTCTTCAGACCCAGAATAGGCCTCTGGCAGGTATGTGTCAATGTTTTCTGCCCTGTGCTCTCAGCTGGGTATTTGCATACAATGTGACCAGCGGAATTAGTAGTCTCCGGAGAGGCTGCCACATGTCAGCAAGCTTCACCTGGCCAGGGTCGGCCCGTGATGTAGATCCCCGTTCAGTCACCACTCTCTAGACCTTGCAGATAGACCAGCAGATCTTGTCTGCCCATGGGCAACCAGTAGAGCCAGAGGCCTTCCCCCTTTGCTCTTCCGTCTCTAGGCACTCTGTCAGGCACTCCAGGCTGTGAAGTGACTCAGGGGGAGAAGGAAGAGATTTCAGAGGGCGAACACATCCAGAGAGAGACAGAGAGAGGCAAGAGATGCTGAGTGGGGTTGCATTGCGTACTGATATCCTCTGGAAAGTGGGAAAGAGGTACCTGGCCTGTTGTAGCAATGCCCTGAACCAGTCGGAACCGGAAGCTCCCCGGTGCCTGCGTAGGCTTTCCCAGGGTGTGCTCAAATCCTGTGGCCACTAGGTGTCATAGGTCATAATGGAGGGCCCTGTGTCATCTGCCTGGCGGGCCAGATCTCTGCCATTGGCTCAGTCTTGTCACCAGGCCCATCATAAGCTCCGCCCACTGTTCCGGTGGTGGGACTGTCTCCATGGTGATGGCCAAGGAGCCTTAGTCCCGCCCACCTGGCCTTGACTTCACCTGGCTGGCCTGCTGACCCTCACTCAGACCTCTGTGTTGATAAAAATGAATATCCGCCAGCGCCCAGGTGTCAGCATCTGGGATAAAGGATTCGGGACCTTGCCTGGGGCAGAAGGCAGCCTAGGCCAGCTGGTACCTGGAAGTCTAGTGACTTGTGGCACTGCTGCCAGTGACAAATGGTGACTCCCACTCTCACATATCCCCTGGTGGCAGAATGATAGCGATGGGTGGAGAAACATCGCTCCGGAGCACACGTTAAATGGGGCGCCGGCCAAAGGCCAGGGCCAGCAGTGGACGTGGCCGAGCTGAAGGGCGAGCCAGTGAAGGGCCCAAGGATTCCTCCTGTATGTGGGAAACATGTCATCCGGGTCCCCACGTCCGTAAACCATTGGATTGCTGGGGCCCAGGATGCCAGGATTTCGGCCTTGCCTTGGCTGCCCGGCCACATACGCAGCCTTCCACCGGAGGCGGGGATATGTAGACAGCAAAAATTGGGAAAATGGCAGTGTCTCCTCGATTTCCCTGACATGGGCCTTTTTGGGCGGCATGCTTTTTTCCTAGTAGGATCAGGCAGTGACGGAGAAAGGCAGGATTATGTGTGCAGGAAAGGTATGTGCTGAGAAAGCGACAAGGTTGAGACCAGGTTGGGATCTTCAGTCCCAGGAAAGGCCCCTGGCAGTTGTGGGTCAGTGTTCTCTGCCCATCCCACCTGGCGTGGGGAGGTTTACAGCATACAAAGCAGCAGCGGAATTATTCTTCCCCCAGAGGTTGCATCTGCCCACAAGCTCCACCTGGCCAGGGTCCGCCCCTACCGTATTGCCCATGTCAATCAACAGAAGCTAAGACCTTCCAGAGAGACTAACTGCTATTCTCTACCCACGGGGACGCGGTACAGCCAGAAGCCTCCCCTGGTTCATCTCCAGGCTCTCTCTCAGGCCCCTCATAGCTGTGATTTGTCTCAGGGGTAGAACGGAGAGATTTCTCTGAAGGAACACATACAGAGAGGGGCCGTAGATGCTGAGGAAGGGCGCCTTGCCTACTGATATCCCGGCGTAAGTGGACAAGAGGTACCTGCCTGCTGTCCCAGTATGTCGAACCTGTCCACATCCGGGGTTGCCTGCTGTGAAGTTATTCCCTGGGTGCCCTCGATTTTGTGGCCAAGGACAGAAGGGGCCGTTGTGTGTCCATGGGTAAAATGGAGGCCTCTGCCTAACTGGCCCGTTAGGCCGGACCTCTCCTGTTGGCTCAGAGTTTGTGACCCGTCCCCGTCAGAAGTTCCGCCCAGCCTTCCGGTGGCTGTCTCCATGGTGATTGAGAAAGAAGCCTTAGGCCCCGCACTCAGCCTTCACCTGTCCTACCTGGCCTCTTTACCCTCGTACAGACCGCCGTGTGGATGAAAGAAAGGATGTCGGCCAGTGACCACGTGTCCTCATTTCCTTTGAAGGCTTAGGCTCCTTGCCTGGGCAGAAGACAGCCAAGGTCAGCCTGAGCCTAGACTCCTAGTGACCTGTGCCACTGCAGACAGTGATAGATGTTCATGTCCACGCTGAGGTATCCGCAGGTGGTGGATTGAGAGTGGTCGGAGGAGAAGTGGAACTAGAAATCACACACTCACGGGGGCACGGGCCAAAGGTCAGGGAAAATAGCTGAGGTCGTGGAGCTCTAGCGGAGCCAGGCTAGGGCCCAGGCCTCCCTCCTGTACGTGGCAAAGAGGTGATCCATATGCCGCCATCCGCAGACTCTGGACTGCTAGGGCCCTGGATGCCCGAATTTCGGACTAGTCTCCGGAGAAGTGACGCACACGCAGTGTGCCCCGGAGCCTGTGGACCAGCACAGGGCAAGATCGTGAAAACGCGGGCTTCAGTTGACTTTGCCTGTGCTCTCCTTTTGGCTGAGTGACATCCTGTGTTTCCTAGCAGGAGAAGGCATTTGTGGAGAGAGGCGGATTCCACGTGTGCAGGCAAAGTGTGTGCTGAGATGCTGAGTCGCTGGAGACCAGGGTGGACTCTTCAGACCCAGAATAGGCCTCTGGCAGGTATGTGTCAATGTTTTCTGCCCTGTGCTCTCAGCTGGGTATTTGCATACAACGTGACCAGCGAAATTAGTAGTCTCCGGAGAGGCTGCCACATGTCAGCAAGCTTCACCTGGCCAGGGTCGGCCCGTGATGTAGATCCCCGGTCAATCACCACTCTCTAGACCTTGCAGATAGACCAGCAGATCTTGTCTGCCCATGGGCAACCAGTAGAGCCAGAGGCCTTCCCCCTTTGCTCTTTCGTCTCTAGGCACTCTGTCAGGCACTCCAGGCTGTGAAGTGACTCAGGGGGAGAAGGAAGAGATTTCAGAGGGCGAACACATCCAGAGAGAGACAGAGAGAGGCAAGAGATGCTGAGTGGGGTTGCATTGCGTACTGATATCCTCTGGAAAGTGGGAAAGAGGTACCTGGCCTGTTGTAGCAATGCCCTGAACCAGTCGGAACCGGAAGCTCCCCCGTGCCTGCGTAGGCTTTCCCAGGGTGTGCTCAAATCCTGTGGCCACTAGGTGTCATAGGTCATAATGGAGGGCCCTGTGTCATCTGCCTGGCGGGCCAGATCTCTGCCATTGGCTCAGTCTTGTCACCAGGCCCATCATAAGCTCCGCCCACTGTTCCGGTGGTGGGACTGTCTCCATGGTGATGGCCAAGGAGCCTTAGTCCCGCCCACCTGGCCTTGACTTCACCTGGCTGGCCTGCTGACCCTCACTCAGACCTCTGTGTTGATAAAAATGAATATCCGCCAGCGCCCAGGTGTCAGCATCTGGGATAAAGGATTCGGGACCTTGCCTGGGGCAGAAGGCAGCCTAGGCCAGCTGGTACCTGGAAGTCTAGTGACTTGTGGCACTGCTGCCAGTGACAAATGGTGACTCCCACTCTCACATATCCCCTGGTGGCAGAATGATAGCGATGGGTGGAGAAACATCGCTCCGGAGCACACGTTAAATGGGGCGCCGGCCAAAGGCCAGGGCCAGCAGTGGACGTGGCCGAGCTGAAGGGCGAGCCAGTGAAGGGCCCAAGGATTCCTCCTGTATGTGGGAAACATGTCATCCGGGTCCCCACGTCCGTAAACCATTGGATTGCTGGGGCCCAGGATGCCAGGATTTCGGCCTTGCCTTGGCTGCCCGGCCACATACGCAGCCTTCCACCGGAGGCGGGGATATGTAGACAGCAAAAATTGGGAAAATGGCAGTGTCTCCTCGATTTCCCTGACATGGGCCTTTTTGGGCGGCATGCTTTTTTCCTAGTAGGATCAGGCAGTGACGGAGAAAGGCAGGATTATGTGTGCAGGAAAGGTATGTGCTGAGAAAGCGACAAGGTTGAGACCAGGTTGGGATCTTCAGTCCCAGGAAAGGCCCCTGGCAGTTGTGGGTCAGTGTTCTCTGCCCATCCCACCTGGCGTGGGGAGGTTTACAGCATACAAAGCAGCAGCGGAATTATTCTTCCCCCAGAGGTTGCATCTGCCCACAAGCTCCACCTGGCCAGGGTCCGCCCCTACCGTATTGCCCATGTCAATCAACAGAAGCTAAGACCTTCCAGAGAGACTAACTGCTATTCTCTACCCACGGGGACGCGGTACAGCCAGAAGCCTCCCCTGGTTCATCTCCAGGCTCTCTCTCAGGCCCCTCATAGCTGTGATTTGTCTCAGGGGTAGAACGGAGAGATTTCTCTGAAGGAACACATACAGAGAGGGGCCGTAGATGCTGAGGAAGGGCGCCTTGCCTACTGATATCCCGGCGTAAGTGGACAAGAGGTACCTGCCTGCTGTCCCAGTATGTCGAACCTGTCCACATCCGGGGTTGCCTGCTGTGAAGTTATTCCCTGGGTGCCCTCGATTTTGTGGCCAAGGACAGAAGGGGCCGTTGTGTGTCCATGGGTAAAATGGAGGCCTCTGCCTAACTGGCCCGTTAGGCCGGACCTCTCCTGTTGGCTCAGAGTTTGTGACCCGTCCCCGTCAGAAGTTCCGCCCAGCCTTCCGGTGGCTGTCTCCATGGTGATTGAGAAAGAAGCCTTAGGCCCCGCACTCAGCCTTCACCTGTCCTACCTGGCCTCTTTACCCTCGTACAGACCGCCGTGTGGATGAAAGAAAGGATGTCGGCCAGTGACCACGTGTCCTCATTTCCTTTGAAGGCTTAGGCTCCTTGCCTGGGCAGAAGACAGCCAAGGTCAGCCTGAGCCTAGACTCCTAGTGACCTGTGCCACTGCAGACAGTGATAGATGTTCATGTCCACGCTGAGGTATCCGCAGGTGGTGGATTGAGAGTGGTCGGAGGAGAAGTGGAACTAGAAATCACACACTCACGGGGGCACGGGCCAAAGGTCAGGGAAAATAGCTGAGGTCGTGGAGCTCTAGCGGAGCCAGGCTAGGGCCCAGGCCTCCCTCCTGTACGTGGCAAAGAGGTGATCCATATGCCGCCATCCGCAGACTCTGGACTGCTAGGGCCCTGGATGCCCGAATTTCGGACTAGTCTCCGGAGAAGTGACGCACACGCAGTGTGCCCCGGAGCCTGTGGACCAGCACAGGGCAAGATCGTGAAAACGCGGGCTTCAGTTGACTTTGCCTGTGCTCTCCTTTTGGCTGAGTGACATCCTGTGTTTCCTAGCAGGAGAAGGCATTTGTGGAGAGAGGCGGATTCCACGTGTGCAGGCAAAGTGTGTGCTGAGATGCTGAGTCGCTGGAGACCAGGGTGGACTCTTCAGACCCAGAATAGGCCTCTGGCAGGTATGTGTCAATGTTTTCTGCCCTGTGCTCTCAGCTGGGTATTTGCATACAACGTGACCAGCGGAATTAGTAGTCTCCGGAGAGGCTGCCACATGTCAGCAAGCTTCACCTGGCCAGGGTCGGCCCGTGATGTAGATCCCCGGTCAATCACCACTCTCTAGACCTTGCAGATAGACCAGCAGATCTTGTCTGCCCATGGGCAACCAGTAGAGCCAGAGGCCTTCCCCCTTTGCTCTTTCGTCTCTAGGCACTCTGTCAGGCACTCCAGGCTGTGAAGTGACTCAGGGGGAGAAGGAAGAGATTTCAGAGGGCGAACACATCCAGAGAGAGACAGAGAGAGGCAAGAGATGCTGAGTGGGGTTGCATTGCGTACTGATATCCTCTGGAAAGTGGGAAAGAGGTACCTGGCCTGTTGTAGCAATGCCCTGAACCAGTCGGAACCGGAAGCTCCCCCGTGCCTGCGTAGGCTTTCCCAGGGTGTGCTCAAATCCTGTGGCCACTAGGTGTCATAGGTCATAATGGAGGGCCCTGTGTCATCTGCCTGGCGGGCCAGATCTCTGCCATTGGCTCAGTCTTGTCACCAGGCCCATCATAAGCTCCGCCCACTGTTCCGGTGGTGGGACTGTCTCCATGGTGATGGCCAAGGAGCCTTAGTCCCGCCCACCTGGCCTTGACTTCACCTGGCTGGCCTGCTGACCCTCACTCAGACCTCTGTGTTGATAAAAATGAATATCCGCCAGCGCCCAGGTGTCAGCATCTGGGATAAAGGATTCGGGACCTTGCCTGGGGCAGAAGGCAGCCTAGGCCAGCTGGTACCTGGAAGTCTAGTGACTTGTGGCACTGCTGCCAGTGACAAATGGTGACTCCCACTCTCACATATCCCCTGGTGGCAGAATGATAGCGATGGGTGGAGAAACATCGCTCCGGAGCACACGTTAAATGGGGCGCCGGCCAAAGGCCAGGGCCAGCAGTGGACGTGGCCGAGCTGAAGGGCGAGCCAGTGAAGGGCCCAAGGATTCCTCCTGTATGTGGGAAACATGTCATCCGGGTCCCCACGTCCGTAAACCATTGGATTGCTGGGGCCCAGGATGCCAGGATTTCGGCCTTGCCTTGGCTGCCCGGCCACATACGCAGCCTTCCACCGGAGGCGGGGATATGTAGACAGCAAAAATTGGGAAAATGGCAGTGTCTCCTCGATTTCCCTGACATGGGCCTTTTTGGGCGGCATGCTTTTTTCCTAGTAGGATCAGGCAGTGACGGAGAAAGGCAGGATTATGTGTGCAGGAAAGGTATGTGCTGAGAAAGCGACAAGGTTGAGACCAGGTTGGGATCTTCAGTCCCAGGAAAGGCCCCTGGCAGTTGTGGGTCAGTGTTCTCTGCCCATCCCACCTGGCGTGGGGAGGTTTACAGCATACAAAGCAGCAGCGGAATTATTCTTCCCCCAGAGGTTGCATCTGCCCACAAGCTCCACCTGGCCAGGGTCCGCCCCTACCGTATTGCCCATGTCAATCAACAGAAGCTAAGACCTTCCAGAGAGACTAACTGCTATTCTCTACCCACGGGGACGCGGTACAGCCAGAAGCCTCCCCTGGTTCATCTCCAGGCTCTCTCTCAGGCCCCTCATAGCTGTGATTTGTCTCAGGGGTAGAACGGAGAGATTTCTCTGAAGGAACACATACAGAGAGGGGCCGTAGATGCTGAGGAAGGGCGCCTTGCCTACTGATATCCCGGCGTAAGTGGACAAGAGGTACCTGCCTGCTGTCCCAGTATGTCGAACCTGTCCACATCCGGGGTTGCCTGCTGTGAAGTTATTCCCTGGGTGCCCTCGATTTTGTGGCCAAGGACAGAAGGGGCCGTTGTGTGTCCATGGGTAAAATGGAGGCCTCTGCCTAACTGGCCCGTTAGGCCGGACCTCTCCTGTTGGCTCAGAGTTTGTGACCCGTCCCCGTCAGAAGTTCCGCCCAGCCTTCCGGTGGCTGTCTCCATGGTGATTGAGAAAGAAGCCTTAGGCCCCGCACTCAGCCTTCACCTGTCCTACCTGGCCTCTTTACCCTCGTACAGACCGCCGTGTGGATGAAAGAAAGGATGTCGGCCAGTGACCACGTGTCCTCATTTCCTTTGAAGGCTTAGGCTCCTTGCCTGGGCAGAAGACAGCCAAGGTCAGCCTGAGCCTAGACTCCTAGTGACCTGTGCCACTGCAGACAGTGATAGATGTTCATGTCCACGCTGAGGTATCCGCAGGTGGTGGATTGAGAGTGGTCGGAGGAGAAGTGGAACTAGAAATCACACACTCACGGGGGCACGGGCCAAAGGTCAGGGAAAATAGCTGAGGTCGTGGAGCTCTAGCGGAGCCAGGCTAGGGCCCAGGCCTCCCTCCTGTACGTGGCAAAGAGGTGATCCATATGCCGCCATCCGCAGACTCTGGACTGCTAGGGCCCTGGATGCCCGAATTTCGGACTAGTCTCCGGAGAAGTGACGCACACGCAGTGTGCCCCGGAGCCTGTGGACCAGCACAGGGCAAGATCGTGAAAACGCGGGCTTCAGTTGACTTTGCCTGTGCTCTCCTTTTGGCTGAGTGACATCCTGTGTTTCCTAGCAGGAGAAGGCATTTGTGGAGAGAGGCGGATTCCACGTGTGCAGGCAAAGTGTGTGCTGAGATGCTGAGTCGCTGGAGACCAGGGTGGACTCTTCAGACCCAGAATAGGCCTCTGGCAGGTATGTGTCAATGTTTTCTGCCCTGTGCTCTCAGCTGGGTATTTGCATACAACGTGACCAGCGGAATTAGTAGTCTCCGGAGAGGCTGCCACATGTCAGCAAGCTTCACCTGGCCAGGGTCGGCCCGTGATGTAGATCCCCGGTCAATCACCACTCTCTAGACCTTGCAGATAGACCAGCAGATCTTGTCTGCCCATGGGCAACCAGTAGAGCCAGAGGCCTTCCCCCTTTGCTCTTTCGTCTCTAGGCACTCTGTCAGGCACTCCAGGCTGTGAAGTGACTCAGGGGGAGAAGGAAGAGATTTCAGAGGGCGAACACATCCAGAGAGAGACAGAGAGAGGCAAGAGATGCTGAGTGGGGTTGCATTGCGTACTGATATCCTCTGGAAAGTGGGAAAGAGGTACCTGGCCTGTTGTAGCAATGCCCTGAACCAGTCGGAACCGGAAGCTCCCCCGTGCCTGCGTAGGCTTTCCCAGGGTGTGCTCAAATCCTGTGGCCACTAGGTGTCATAGGTCATAATGGAGGGCCCTGTGTCATCTGCCTGGCGGGCCAGATCTCTGCCATTGGCTCAGTCTTGTCACCAGGCCCATCATAAGCTCCGCCCACTGTTCCGGTGGTGGGACTGTCTCCATGGTGATGGCCAAGGAGCCTTAGTCCTGCCCACCTGGCCTTGACTTCACCTGGCTGGCCTGCTGACCCTCACTCAGACCTCTGTGTCGATGAATCTTTATCGTTTTGGATTTTATATTTAGATCTTCAATCTATTTTGAGTTTTATTTTTGTGCATGTTGTGAGGTATGGATGTTGTGTCTTTTTTCTTTTTTTTCGTGGATGGATATGCAGTTATGCCAGCACCATTTGTTAAAGACTGCCTTTTCCCCATTAACAGACTTTGGGCTTTTTTCAAATATCAGCTGTTCATAAGTGGGTGAATTTACACCTGGATTCCCAATTCTATTCCATTGACTTTATATCTGCTGTTCTACCAGTACCAGGCTGTTCTGACTAGACTGGTGGCATAATAGGTTCTAAAATCAGGTAAGGTGTGACCTCCCACTTTCAAACTAGGAATACTTTACCCAACAAAGCTGTCATTTAAAAATGAGGGAGCAATTAAGAAATTCTCATATAAACAGAAGGTCTGGAAATTTGACACCACAAGACTAGCTTTCTGTCTTCTTGAGCTGCCTTTTGAAATTTCTGTTTAGCTCTTTCACATGATCATTTCTTTCCTTTGCTTTAGCTACTGTACATTCAAGAACAAGTCAGAGTTCCTTCTGGCATCCGTTTTGGTCTTTCTTTTCTTTCCTATCTTTTTAATGACCTTTTACTTTTTTTCATGTATAATGTCTTTAATGTGATCCCACAACATATCTGGTCTTCAGGCGGTGAGATTGAATGGTCTCCAAATTCAGGCGGGATATACTCAAGGTGGTACTTTGGATCTCTGGTCTTGTTTTAATTGTCTTTAACTTCAACCTGAAATTGCGTATTAGCAAACCCACCAAAAAAAAAAAATTTGTTTTTTTTTTGGTGGGTTTAATGGGTGATCTGCTCCACAGTTGGCCACTGGCCTTGTTCTGACTGATGACATTGAGCTTCTCCTCATCTCTTCCCAAATGTAGTTGATTTGATTTTGTGTATTTCATCTGGCAAGTTCCACGTATGTAGCTGCCATTTATGTTGGTGAAAAAAAGCTATTTGCAATGAAAGATTTATTGCTTTTACAAACTTCTATAATTTCTGGCTTTGTTTCTACCACCAAGGCCATATTTTCTAACTACCAATCTTTCTTTGTTTCCAATTGTCACATTCCATTCTCCAGTAATTATCAATGCATCTTGATTGCATGTTTAATCAATTTCAGACTGCAAATGTTGGTAAAATCTTCTTTTTCTTCATCAGTGGCACTAGTGATTGGTGCATAAATTTCAATAATATTTGTTTTAACTGGCTTCCATGTTGTTGTTTGGAAACCCTGGTGGCATAGTGGTTAAGTGTTGCAGCTGCTAACCAAAAGGTTGGCAGTTCAAATCTGCCAGGTGCTCCTAAGAAACCCTGTGGGGCAGTTCTACTCTGTCCTGTAGGATCACTATGAATAAGAATTAACTCGATGGCAATGGGTTTGGTTTTTGGGGTTTTATGTTGTTGTTAGGTGCCTTCGAGTCGGTTCTGACTCATAGCAATCCTAGAGGACAGAGTAGAATTGCCTCATAGTGCTTCCAAGGAGGGGCTGGTGTGTTTGAACTGCTGACCTTTTGGTCAGTAGCTGAGCTCTTAACCACTGTTCTACCAGGGCACCATGGAGGCTTATGGATATTGTTCTGTCACTGACTCCATTGTACTTCAGGATAGATCTTGAAATGTTCTTTTTGATGATGAATGTAAAGCCATTCCTCTTAAGTTTGTCATTCCAAGCATAGTAGGGCATATGATTGTCCAGTTCAAAATGGCCAATTCCAGTACATTTCAGCTCACTAATGCCTAGGATATCGATGTTTATGCTTTTCATTTCACTTTTGATGGCTTCCAATTTTCCTAGATTCATACTTTGTACATTCCACATTCTGATTATTAATGGATCTTTACAGCTGTTTCTTCTCATTTTGGGTTTTCCCACATCAGCAAATGAAGATCCAGAAAGATTTATTCTATCCATGTCATTAAGGTGGTCTACTCTACTTTGAGAAGGCAGCTTTTCCACAGTCTTATTCCCAATAGCTCCTAACCTGAGGGTCATATCTTCTGGCTATATATGAGAAAATGTTTGTTATTCACTGGCCAGTTTTTAGAAATTTGACACCCAGGTCCTTCTTCCTAGTCTGTCTTACCCTGGAATACTCCACTGAATCCTGTCAACCATGGATAATCCTGCTGGCATTTGAAATACTGATGGCATAGCTTGCAGTATCACAGCAACATACAAGCTAATGCAGTAGGAAAAATTGGCAGATGAGTAACGGAGAAACAAAAGGGAACAAAGTGCTTGGCATTTCTCAAGATGAAGGAACTGAAGAAAAAATTCAAGGCTCAAGTTGCAATAAGGAAGAAGTCTGTGGGCAAAATACTGAACTCCACATGAAGCATCAAAAGAAGACTGAAGAAATGTATAGAATCACTGCACCAAAAAGAATTGGCCAACATTCAACCATTTCAGGAGGTAGAATATGCTCAAGAACCAATGAAGGAAGAAGTCCAAGCTACACTAAATACATTGGCAAAAAACAAAGCTCAAGGAATTGACAGGATACCAATTTAGATGTTTCAACAAAAAGTTGCAACTATGGAAGTACCAATTTTTCTGTGCCAAGAAATTCGGGAGATAGATAATCGGCCAACCAAGTGGAGAGATTCATATTTGTGCACATTCCAAGGAAAGGTGACCCAATTAAAGGTGGAAATTATATATATAAAAAAAATCATTAATATCACACGCAAGTAAAATTTTGCTAAAAATCATTCAAAAATACTTGCAGGGGTCCATGGGCAGGGAACTGCCAGAAATTTAGCAGGCAACACACCTGTCAAAAGCAAAGACACAAAGACCTGAAGGGACAGGAAACTGAATGGACACTGGGAACCTGGAGTAAAAGAGAAAGCGGAAAAGAGAATACACAATGCTGGGTTTGCAACTAATGTCACAAAAACTATTAGTGTCTAAATTTTTGAATGAGAAATTAATCTGTGCTGCAAATTTTTGCCTAAATCACTATAAAATTAAACAATAAAAATTAAAAACTTTTCTTCACCAAACAGCTTTACCAAAAAAGTGAAAATGTGAGTTAAAAACCTGGCAGAATGTCTTGGAAATCATATATTAGATAAGAATCTAGTAACCAAAATTTGTTTTAAAATTCAGTAATTCAACAACAAAGAAACAAATAATCCAATCATAAAATGGGTGAAGGACCTGAATAAACGTTTCACCAAATGGCCACCAAACACATGAAAAGATACTCAATGTCATTAGCCTTCAGAGAGGTACAAATCATAAGCAAAATGAGATATAAATTCATTCCCTCTAAGACGGCTAATGGAGCCCTGTTGGTGAAGTGGTTAATAGCTACCCTGCCAACTAGAGTTCGGCAGTTTGAATCTACCAGCGTCTGTTTGGAAACCATGTTGGGCAGTTCTACTGTATCGTATAGGTTCACTATGAGTCAGAATGGACTCGACAGCCACAGGTTTGGTTTCGGTTTTGAGATAGATACTACTCAAAAAAAGAAAATAACAAATGTTGGCAAGGATGTGGGGAAACTGGAATCCTTACACAATGCCGGTGAGACTGTAAAATTGTACAGCCTTTGTGGGAAATAAATAAATAGATAGATTAGATAGATAGACAGACAGATGATAGATAGATAGATGATAGATAGATAGATAGATAGATAGATGATAGATAGACGATAGATAGATAGACGATAGATAGATAGACGATAGATGATAGATAGATAGATGATAGATAGATAGATAGATAGATGATAGATAGACAATAGATAGATAGATGATAGATAGATGATAGACAGGTAGACAGGTAGGTAGATAGGTAGGAAGGTAGGTAGGTAGATAGGTACATAGACAGATGATAGATAGATAAACAAATGAATGAATGAATGAATAAATAAATATGTAATAAATAAATAAAAAGAGAGTGAATAGTATATGTTGGTGGCAATGTGGGGAGATTGGAACTCTTGGCCATTGCTGGTGTAAAATGCTACATCCAGGATTTTAAATTGTATGGCACTTTTTTCTAAAAACTAGAAATAGAACTACTCTCTGATCCAGCAATCCAACTTCTAGATACATACCTTAGAGACCTGAAGATAATGATGTGGACAAACATATACACACTTATATTCATTGCTGCTTTATTAACAATAGCAAATGCATGGAAACAAGTGAAGTGCCCATCAAAGGATGAATGGATAAGCAAATTGTGGCACATATAGATAATGGAATACTATGCAACCATAATGAACAATGATGACTTGCAAAACACTTTATAGTACGGATGGCCATGGAGGGAATGTTGCTAACGGAAATAAGTCAAGCATATAAGGGCAAATATTTTATGATCCCTATTTTACAAAAGGACAAGAATATACATAAGGAGAGAGACAAACGTTCATTGGTGGTTACCAGGGAAAGGTGGGGGGAGGTGAATGTACACTTTAAATCATAGAGACTTGACAGTTTTTTTTTGGTGATAAGAAGTGTGGCACTGAATGTGGATGTAGTGAGGACAACAGAACCAAAGTAAAAATCAGTGTTTGAGCACATGTGGGTGGGTATAATCATATTGCCATTTGGGTAGATAGAGCTGTGTGTGTAGATGAGAACAGAAAGAAGTATCTATGTGTAAATACAGATATGTGGGTGATTTCAAAAACATTCACTGAATACTGAAATACAGATACCTCACAAAAAAACCAAACCAAACCCAGTGCCTTTGAGTCGATTCCGACTCATAGGGACCCTATAGAATTGAGTAGAACTGCCCCATAGAGTTTCCAAGGAGCACCTGGCGGATTCAAACTGCTGACCCTTTGGTTTGCAGCTATAACACTTAACCACTACGCCACCAGAGTTTCCAGATATCTCACAGACATAACCAGACTCCTTCCAAGACTGGTTTTCTGGATTTAAAGCTTAAGACGATAGTCTCATGGGACAATCCAGTAAACTGGCATAACATAGTTTACACAAATCATAATCTTCATCCTAGTGAAGTGAGTAGTGTCTGAGGTCTTGAAAGCTTGTGAGCAGCCATCTAAGAACTACAGGTTTCTACTCTGCAGCAGCAAAACGGTAAGCAGCCATCCAAAAACTCAGGGAAGAAACAAGTCTACAGGAACTATAACTTCATTTACCCCAAGACCGAAGAACTAGGTGGTGCCCAACTACCACCATTGAACAGGGTCAAAAAAGATGATTCCGGGGAGTTGGAGAAAAATGTGGAGCAGAACACAAATTCTTATTTAAAAAATCCAGACAAATTGGAACAGTTGAGAACAAAGAACTCCTTGCGATTGTCACCCTGAAACATTCTTTAAACGTATAACCAAGACTGTCCCTTAACATCGCCATATAAAGAAACAGCAGAGAGGCACACAAAATAAAGGCTATTACCCGTAAGATCAGTGCTTTACTGAAAAACCATCAGTATGATAACTGATGGTCAACAATTACTCAACAGCAAAGATGAGAAGATAAGAGGCCAGGGAAACAAGAGTACTAGATTTATAACAAACATAACACAATTAAAGGGGCTGTCAACACATTGTAATAAGTGTAACTAATGTCACTAAAAAAAAAAAAAAATTGTGTGGAAATTGTCAGATGGGAGCCTGACTTGCTGTGTAAACTATCAAAAAAAAATTAAATAAAAAAAAAAGATACATTTCTAGGATGGCACCCAGATGTCTAAGTTTATCTCTTCCTTGGGTGGCCAGGCTGGCAAATCTTGGCAAATTTTCAATTGTGCTTTTCACAGTGAGTTGTGTAGCCCTGCAAATGGCTGTCAAGTATTTCCGGTCCCTTTGCTGTGGACAAAACTCTCAAAAATGTATTTGTTAAAACAACAACCATTTGTTTATTCTCACAATTGCATGGGTCAGGTAGGCAGTTCTGCTGATGTCACCTATGCATTGTTGATCTTGGCTTACCTTATGGGAAAAGCTGTCTGGTCAGTTGATTTAAGAGGGTTCATTCTCAAGTCTGGTGGTGGGCTAGACACTAGCTGGTATGACTGAAGAACAGGATAACTGGGCTATGTTTCTCCCATTAGCCAATATTCTAGTCTCTTTTTTTTTTTTCATATGGCAGTTTCACATTGTTCCAAGAGAGTGTGCAAAAGCATCAAAGCCGCTCAAAGTGTTGGAACTGGACTGAATGTCACTTTTGTCACCTCTGTTAGCCAAAATAATTCTCAAGAGTAAACTACATTCAAGGATTGGTCAAACTGATTCAACCACCTGATGTGTACAGCTGCAAAGAGCACTGGAAGGCTTGGAGACTTGGGGCTATGTTTTCATTTCACCATAATGAGTAGCAAAACTTTGTGAAGGAAAAGTTGTTTCCAGTATATTAGCTTTCAATAAAATTTGGAAGGCAATCTACTTATGTTATATACATTTCAAAAAATATTTTTTGATGAAAGATGAGTGTGAGAAATTGGCAGGTAATTTGGATAGAATTGAAAGAATTGAGTGTAATTGCTCAATTCAATTATAACACAATTTTCAACAGCTTCTATTTCCGGCTACTTTAAAAGTGACGAAATTATCTAAGCATTTTGAGCTATTAAAAAATAGAAACAGAATTGAGGCTGAATTTATTGTCTTCTAGGTAAGTTTTATCCTTCCATGGATACGTTAATAAATCTTCATTGAAAATCAAAATATTCTCCTCATAAAAACAAATATTTACAATGATTTTTTAAAATATTGATTAATAATATTTTTTTCTAAATTTGCAACTGAATTATAACTCAATAGTGTAATTTCTATTGTTATAAAATAAACTTACTCGAAAGAGAGCTTTCAATAACACTAAAACATTATAAGAAATTAAAAATAAGAATGTGATTCATAAAATGCCATTATCTGTGAGGAAAGTTAAATTGAAATATGACTTTAGGAGAAGAAGGAAAAATGTAAATCTGATTGTTCAAAATGATTTTTTCATAATTTGAATGAATTTTGATGTATAATGGAGATTACACTTCTTTCTGATATTGAAGCTTATGATGAAATGTTTTATATGTCAAATTGAATTCCTGGGGTGTATATACATATACAAAACTAATTTAATGGCATGTGGACAAAAAATTTGAAAACTACTCTTACATATTAAGTAAACTTAAAGGCAAAGGATCTGCTATAAAGAACCTGGAATGACGCAATTTGAAAATGAAAGAACATGAGATTGTATGAAAGCATTTACTAGAAAAGATGTTTACCAGTGTGGGTAGATTCTTAAAGGATTGCTCCAATTCTGTCAACAGTAGCTTTTACAACTGGTAGCTGTACCCAAGTTAATTCAACTGTACGGGTCTCAATTTCATCAGCATAAAAGCTAAGTTGGCTGTGTCACTTCAACCACAAAATGAGATTATCATTTCCCACAAGAGGAGTGAAGTGAAAGTTCTCTGTAAAAAGGGATTGATTACCCATCATTGATTCAATTTAAGATAAATACCAGTTATTTCCCAAGACCAAAGAAAATTATAAATTATATAAGTGTCATGTATGTAGTGAAAGATAAATTTGTAAACACCCAGAGAAACAGAAATTAAACAAAAGAAAAACCATTATCTCATCACTCAATTACTAAGACAATGTTTCTACAGTGTTTATATTTGCATGTACAAGACTGTTTAATTCATTCCTTATCAACTCACGCTTTAAAAAAAAAACCATTGCCATTCAATGGATTCCACCTGACAGTGACACTATAGAACTGAAAATTAAAAATTAGAATAATGATCATAAGTTTAAAGTCATATGACTCTTCCAGTTAATTTCTTGGGCCATACAAAATTGTTCTGCAAATTATTTTTTTCTTCCTCAGTAAAACTCCTGGCAAATTATTTCTCCCACTATTTTTTTGTTTTATTTGGAATTTAAACTAGAGAAAAGAGAACGGTTTTCAAGTTTGTCAAGCAAAACTGAGTTAAGAAGATAGAACTGATACGTCTAGTTGCAAATGACAGCCTGAATTTCATTTTATTTTGAATAAGTTTAGGTGAACACTACTGTGCAACACTTTGGCAAATTCAAATAAGTTTTTTGAATTTTTCTATGGTGGTTGGGAGTTTTGTTGACAAGCATTTACTAATTATGCTCATGTTCCAAATATATACATATATATATATAAGATAAATAAAGTATTTATAACACTTGTGATGATTAAGTGGGAAAACTAACAGCGTGCAACACAGACAGGGCAGGAACTTATTTTCTCTATTTTTTTGCATTTTCTTGTTTTCTGAGACCCATTTCTAAGCCTCCAGTACAGCCTGTTGAAACTATCATTCAGTCCTGTTGGAGCTCCTTTGAAAATATGTTCAGGTTATAGACCTAATTTATTCAACTATAAGATACCACATATACACACACACAGATGCACACACAGACCCACACATACAGTATTCACTCCATAAAGATTGGTGGACTCAATGTTACAGCCCCATTTCCTCGAGTTTGTTCATTCTAGTCTGTCCTGAATAAAATGCCTTCTTCATTGAAAAGTGTATCCTAAAATCCTGCCCATTCTCCAAAAAAACCAGGCCATCATCAAATAATATCTTTTTTATGATGATATATTTCTAATATCTCCAAATTGATTCTAATTATTCCTTGGCCCAAACCTTCTAGGGTAATTATTATAGTGGCAACAGCCACTTTCTTTATTGCTCCAGCATCACCACTAGATTATGCATTTCTTGAAGGCGTGTCTTATCTTTAATTCCATTTGTATGTACATATATATATGCATAAGCAAAAAAGTGTGTTTCTTAAGAAATTACTGCACTCCAGGTATCTTATAAGACAGAAGGATGGAATTAATGTTTATTCAGATAATGCAAGGTGCCCCACATGATAACTGTATTATCTTTTGGTCTTCACCCTCAGATAATGACCTATCGCATGATATCACATTTTCATAGATTTAAAGCTAAAAATGAAACAGCTTGTGGTCTTTTCATACAATTATGAGACAAAGCCAAATTTAGTCACCTTGAACCAAAATCCAAATCCTTTCTACTGTGCAATATTACTTAAAATTTTTATAGATATCTTCAGAAACAAGCTTTTTAGACAAACTTTATTTCTACTTAGGGACAAATACTACTGAAATACTATGTTTAATGAAAAAAGAATTTAATATCCTTTATCTTACTGACTGTGTTCTTGACATCCTTATTCCTCAGGCTGTAGATCAAGGGATTCAACATGGGGATCACCACTGTGTAAAACACAGAGGCTATTTTGAAAGTGTGCCTGGAGTTTTTTGAGTTGGGCACACAGTAGAGGAACAGGATGCTGGCATGGAAGATAGTGATGGCAGTCAGACGAGAGGCACAGGTAGAGAATGCCTTATGACAAACACTGGCTGAACTCATTTTCAAGATGGTGACAACGATAAACACACAAGAGGTGAGAATGATAAGTAATACACTCACCTCATTAAAAGTACCGATGATAAAAAGCAACAACTCATTGAGGTAAGTATTAGAGCAAGAAAGGGAAAGAAGTGTGGAGAACTCGCAGAAGAAGTGATTGATTATGTTGGAACTATGAAAAGATCATTTCAAAGCAGAGCGTGTGAGTATCAAGGAACACCCTACTCCCCATGCATATGATCCCACCACCAGCATAGCACAGAGTCTCTGTGTAGAGACTGGCAACTGTGTAGAGCAGAGGGTTACAAATGGCCACAAAGCGGTCATAGGCCATTACAGCTAATAAAATTGATTCAGTCACCACAAAGGTACCAAAGAGAAATAACTGCACTACACATCCTAAAAATGAAATGGTTCTGTCTTCTACAACTAGGTTCTCCAGAATCTTAAGAGCAATGATGGAGGAATAGCAGAAGTCCACAAATGAGAGGTGGCTGAGGAAGAAGTATATGGGGGTGTGCAGTTTGGGGTTAATTTTGATGATTACAATCATTCCAATATTCCCTACAACGGTGACACTGCAGATGGCCAGAAATACCAAGAAGAGGGGAATCTTCAGTTTTGGGTAATCTGAGAAGCCCAAAAGAGAAAATGTGACACCACCTTTATTACCCTCTGACAATAACATGGCTTCTGTTTGTCGAAATCTAAAAGTCAGTCCTAGAAGTTAAAAAAAAAATTAACATAGTGGGGATATACAGAGCTTGGATCGACTTCCCATGTCAAGACTGGAAAGCATATCTGTTCTGGAATCTGTATTTTTATTATCCAAAATGTGGTAAATTTCTAAAATTTTAAAATATGATTATCACTTAAAGAATTTAGAGATCGTTCGGTAATTTTAAGTCAAGTTCTCAGGTAACAACTACAGCTCTCCTTGAATGAAATCAGTTCATAGAAGACAAGCTTAGCCCAATGTTGGATTATGTCAGTCTCACAGTCAATAACTAAAATCAGAAAAACCTAAACTATATTATTTAATCAGATCATAACATCTACACACTATGGACATAAAGAATGGGTAGCCTAACACTTCCCATTTGTGTTTTTATTGTTAATTCTGCATAGCACTTTAATCTATGGTTTTCTTCTGACACACTATCACTCATATCAAAATAAATCTCAATTACTTTTTAGCAGCCTGTGTGGTACTATTGGTTAATGCCCTTGGCTAGAAACCAAAAATTTGAAGGTTCCTGCCCACCCACAGGCACCTTTGAAAAAAGGGTTGGTGATCTAATTCTGAAAAATCAGACATTGAAAAATTTATCGAGCATGGTGCTACTCTTATACTTATGAAGTCCCCATGATTCTAAGTTGACTTGTTGGCAATATTTTTTCATTCTTCAAATCTGGTAGTTCTGAGTTCCAATCCTCCCTCATTGTTTGAGGAATAAAAAGGCTAGGGTAGATGATAAATATAATCCAGTCTACATTCTTATTCTAAAGATGGCATAACAGCAGTCAGAAGATGCCTTGAGACATCTAAGTCAATTGGCATAATAAAATCTATTAAGAAAACATTCTGCATCCCACTTTGGAGAGTGGCATCTGGGTATTAAACACTAACAAGTAGCCATCTAAGATGAATCAATTGGTCTCAATCCACCTGAACCAAAGGAGAATGAAGAATACTGAGGACACAAGGTAATTATGAGCCCAAGAGACAGCAAGGGCCACATAAACCAGAGACTACATCAGCCTGAGACCAGAAGAGCTAGATGGTGCCCGGCTACAACCGATGACTGCCCTGATTAGGAACACAACCGAGAACCCCTGAGGGAGCAGGAGAGCAGTGGGATGCAGACCCCAAATTCTCGTGAAAAGACCAGACTTAATGGTCTGACTGAGACTAGTAAGACCCCAGTGGTCATGGCCCCAGAACTTCTGTTGGCCCAGGATAGGAACCATTCCCAAAGACAACTCTTCAGACAGGGATTGGACTGGACAATGGGATGGAGCGGAATGCCAGTGAGGAGTGAGCTTCTTGGATCAGGTGAACACTTGAGACTATGTTGGCATCTACTCTCTGGAGGGGAGCTAGGAGGATAGAGGGGGGTAGAAGCTGGTGAAAAAGACAGGAAATGAGAGAGTAGAGGGAGGGAGCAGGCTGTCTCATTAGGGAGAGAGCAACTGGGAGAATATAGCAAGGTGTTTATAAGTTCTCCTGTGAGAGACTGACTTGATTTGTGAACTTTCACTTAACGCACAATAAAAATTAAAAACAAGAAGAAAGATGCCTTGACTTTCACAACAACGTGCAGATAAAATCCAGTCTGTGATCCCCAGCCATGCCCTCATTTCTCTAGCCTATACAATGGTCCATTTTATAAGTCTACCTAACATATTTCCTTTGTTAATGATCATCCTCTTAAATTTTGAGCAAAGTAGAGACTCTAAATCATGGGAAACAGTCCAATGACACTGTTCTGTGCCACAGAGATAGAGAACAGAATGCAGATGAAACAGGAGAATAGGATTTAGAGATGTTTTCACACAGGAATAACTAAAGACTCTTGGACTGAGAAATTCCCATTCCCACAGCCTCTCCCATTCACTTCTCTTCCTCTGACACAGCGAGGATACTCATTCTGACCCTGTATTATGTATGTATAAGAATTAAAAACATGGAATATTAGAGCACAATGAAGTCATTTCATGAGAAAACTGTAATACAAAAGAATCATTGTATTTCTGGAATTGGTGCCCAGCAACTCTTAGATCCCAACATAATGAGAAACTCCTTCTCTATCTATGATTTTGGTAAGTTTGTCTCTGATTCTGAAACTCAACACATCATTTTCAGATGGTCCTTGAAATAAAGATGTCAGGTCATATGCTGTACTGAGCCCCCCAATGGCCCTATCCTGTTCCTACATAAACCTGAGTGTTAAAGACAACCTCAAAAGGCAATCCCATTGCACAATTAGTCATTTTAATTATCACATATTTTTCCTTGAAAATACATTTCATTTATCTAAGGCATTTAAATCTTAATTTTAATCAAATATATGTCTTTAATGCAATGGTTCTTCTCTGTCCCAAATTGTGATATTAAATTGATGATAAATGTATTTTCCCATTCAATCAAGGAAATAGGATAGCTAAAATTTCTTCCTTTAATTTCCTCCCATTTTATTGTTTGTTTGCTCTCAGGGGATACTTGAGTTCCCTGATTTATGCTTTGTAATTTTAGTTAAAGGCAGAACGATTGAGAGAGATGATGCATATGATGCACATGATAGTTTTCGTTTTTTTTTTTTTTACTAAAGATTCTATCCAATCTCTGATTATTCCACTCTACTTAAAAACTTTTCTACTGTATCTTGACAACTGCTCCAAAAATTTACAAAAGTATGAAAATATACATTCTCAAATCTCACAAGGCTCCTCTATTGCCCCACCCGAGGTACCTGTCATTCAGGGCACTATTACCGAGGGGCCAAGTCCTCTATGCAAAGCTCTGCATAAGGGCTGCACATCCTGTTCCTTGCATGTTCAGACAAGTAGCTTTTGTGATGGCCTGGTATTCCTCAAGAACTCTCTATATCTAATGTTTACGTTTTCCCCCTTTTACTGTGTTTCCTAGATACCCTGCTGTCATAATGTCTTTAAATCTTAAAACAAACCTGCTAATGGCAAAGAGAAGGCCTCTCCTTCCTCTGGGACACTGGGCTGGGATTAAAAGTATATGCATCTTATATCTGTGTCACAACCTTGGGACATGAACACTAGAGACTGTTGCTCCAATCTCTGGAGGACAAAAGCCAAACAATTAAAATTAACTACCTTTCTCAGCTGTATTAGAAAACCTGGAAGAAAATTATATTATCATTAAGAACACTTTATAAGAATCATTTTATATTTCAAATTCATTTTGCCGTGTCTCCTGAACACTCCCATGCTCCCCATTAGTTATCAAGTGTATGTATCCATAGAGCTCATAACTGTCAAATAATAATTGGCTGATGATTATGTGCCAATCAGATAGGTGACAGTGATATCTAAAGGCAGTTTTCATTTGTCCTTCTATTAATATGAGCCCGATTGTACAACTCTTCAAACATTTTAGTGTTATTTGTATTCCTTTAATTTGGACTCTTTAATGGTAACTTCCATTCATTTTTTCTATAGGACTAATTGTTGCTTTCTCTTCTGTGTGATATAAGTGGAGATTATTTCCTCAATTTTTCTTTCATCAATTTATTTTGTTTTTTTCTGTGAAGTCTCTGTATATTCATGTCATCTAAATTTTCAACTTTGTTTTCAAAACCTGTTTTGATGTATGGAGTAAGAAAGAGATACAATTTTACCTTTCTCATATGGCTAAAGAAAGATGTTCATTTGGCTCTTGAATTTCTGTTTGTCCCAATATAACAATATTTTAATAATAAGCCAAAACAAACAAAGAAACAAAAAGTCCTGTTGTCGAGTTGTTTCTGACTCGCAGTGACCCTATAGGACAGAGTGGAATTGCCCCATAGATTTTCAAGGAGAGACTGGTGATTTCGAATGCTGACTTTTTGGTTAACAGCCATACTCTTATCCACTGAGCTACCGGGGTTCCATTTTAATAAAAGAAATACTGCAATTTATTTTAAACTTTGTAGGATGAGCCTTCCTACTCTAATTTGGTTTATTTTACTTTTTTAATCTTTTTTTTTCTTGAATTTCTGTGATTGTTCATTCATTGGAGCACCATAAGAGCAAATTTGAGGTATTATACTTCAGTATCCCAAACGAATCTTGTATTATATTCATTCCCATCCAAGTAAATGTGTGTTAGACTAAATCGTGTCTTAGAACGATTTCCAGACCTGGTAATACTCCAAATGTAGCCTTTGAATAAATGATATTCAGGCATAAACTAGGGATTTTGAAATGACTACAACAATTGTTCTTTCTGAAGGGCAATTGAATTTGAATGATCTCTTAGACTGAGTGAAATAATAGGATGAAAGTGCACTAGAATTGGGGTCAAAGAGCTGAATTTCTGTCATCAACCTATCATTTCTGGTTATATGAACTTCTGTGAATCTCAAATTCCTTGAACCTCTGTGTCACCATATATGCAGTGGAATAATCATCCTTTTCCTCTTGTTTCCAGCGTAAGGCTGCTCATCCACGCTGTTGTTGTAGGTGCCGTCCAGTCTGTCCTGACTCACAGTGACCTTATGTACAACAGAACAAAACACAGCCTGGTCCTGTGCCATGCTCGTGATTGTTTTTATACTTGACGCCCAGTGTTACAGCCACTGTGTCAATTCATCTTGTTGAGGGTCTTCCTCTTTTTTGCTGACCTTCAAAAAGGTGGACGGTTTTTACCAAGTGTAATGTCCTTCTGTAGGACTGGTCCCCCCTGATAACATGTCCAAAGTATGAGCGACAAAGTCTCACCATCATCGCTTATAAGTAGCATTCTGGCTGTACTTCTTCCAAGACAGATTTGTTCATACTTTTAGCAGCCCGTGGTATATACAATATTCTTCAACAACATCATAATTCAAAAGTGTCAGTTCTTCTCCTCATTCATTGCCCTGCTCTCACATGCAAATCATATCAGGCAATTGAAAACACTATGGCATGGGTCAAGCACACCTTAGTCCTTAAAGTGACATATTAGTTTTAACACATCAAAGAGTTCTTTTGCACCAGATCTGATAAATGCAATGTGTCCTTTGATTTCTTGTCTGCTGCTTCCATGGACATTAATTGTGGATCCAAGTAAAATGAAATCCTTGACAGCTTCAATAATTTCTCATTTTATCATGATGTTGCTTATTGGTCAGCTGTAAGGATTTTTGTTTTTGTTTTTTATGTTGAGGCATAATCCAGACTGAAAGCTGGATCATTACCCAGTAAGTGCCTCAAGTCCTCTTTACTTTCAGCAAGCAAGGTTTTGTCATCTGCATAACACAGATTGTTAATGAGTCTTCCTCAAATCCTGATGCTGCATTCTTCTTCATTTATTCCAGCTTCTCAGAGTATTAACTCAACATGCAGATTGAATTAGTATGGTGAAAGGATACAACCTTGATGCACAGTTTTCTTGCATTTAAACTACACAGTATCCACTTGTTCTGTTCAAAAACTGCCTCTTGAACTAAGTACAGGTTCCTTGTGAGCACAATAAAGTGTTCTGGAATTCATGTTCTTCACAATGCTGTTCATAATTGGTTATGATCCACAGAGTCAAAGGCCTTTGCATAGTCAGTAAAACACAGGTAAACATCGTTCTGGTATTCCATTTTCAGCCAGGATTGATCTGACCTCAGTAATGATATCCCTGGTTCCCTGTCATTTTCTGAGTCCACCTTGAATTTCTGGCAGTTCCCCGTCAATATATTGTTGTAGCCACTTTTGAACAATCTTCAGCAAAATTTTTCTTGTGTGTGATATTAATGATATTGTTCAAAATTTCCTCATTCTTTTGGATCACCTTTCCTGGAAATAGACATAAATATAGATCTCTTCCAGTGAGTTGGCCAGGTAGTCATCTTCCAAATTCTTGGCTTAGGCAAGTGAGTACTTCCAGCGCTGCATCCATTTGTTGGAACATCTCAGCTGGTATTCCAACAATTCCTTGAGCCTTGTTTTTCACCAGTGCCTTCAGCGTAGCTTGGACTTCTTCCTTCAGTAGCATTCGTTCCTACTCATTGCTATCTCCTGAGATGTTTGAACATCGACCAATTGTTTTGGTATAGTGACTCTGTGTATTCCTCCCATCATCTTTTGGTGCTTCCTAAGTCATTTAATATTTTCCCCCATAGAATCCTTCAATATTGCAGCTTGCTGCTTGAATTTTTTCTTCAGTTCTTTCAGCTTGAAAAATGCAGAGTACATTCTTCCTTTTTGGTTTTCCATCCACAGGTCGTCACACATGTCATTATAATACTTTGTTTTCTCAAGGCACCCTTTGAAATCTTCTTTTCAACTATTTTGCTTCATCATTTATTCCTTTTGCTTTAGCTACTCAACATTCTAGAGCAACTTACAGAGTTTCTTCTCACAGCAACTTTTTTTTAATAATTTTTATTGAGCTTTAAGTGAACGTTTACAAATCAAGTCAGTCTGTCACATATAAGCTTATATACGCCTTACTCCATACTCCCACTTATTCTCCCCCTAATGTGTCAGCCCTTCCAGTCTCTCCTTTCGTGACAATTTTTCCAGTTTCTAACCCTCTCTACCCTCCTATCTCCCCTCCAGACAGGAGATGCCAACACAGTCTCAAGTGTCCACCTGATACAAGTATTCTCACATTAACTTTGATCTTATTTATTTAATTATTTTTTTCTGTTTAATGAGCTCTTGCTTTCTTCATGTATGATGTCCTTGATATCATTCCACAACACATCTGGTCTCTGGTCATTAGTATTCAATATGTTAAATCTCTTCTTGAGATGGTCTCTAAATTCAGGTGAGATGTACTCAAGATCAAACTTTGGCTCTTGTAGACTTGTTAATTTTCATCAGTTTCAACTTCAACTTGCATATGAGCAATTGATGGTCTGTTCCACAGTTGGCCCCTGGCTTTGTTCTGACCGATGATATTGAGCTTTTCCATCCTCTCTTCCCATAGATGTAGTCAATTTGATTCCTGTGTATTCCATCTGTTGGTAGAAAAAGGTATTTGCCATAAAGAAGTCATTGGTCACAAAAAATTCTATCATGCAGTCTGTGGCATTGTTTCTATCATCAAGGCCACATTTTCCAACTACAAATCCTTCTTTGTTTCCAACTTTCACATTCCAATCTCCATGTATTATAAATGTATCTAGAGTGCATATTTGGTAAATTTCAGACTGCAAAAAATTGGTAAAAATCTTCAATTTCTTCATCTTTGGCCTTAATGTTTGGTTCATAAATTTGAATAATGCTCTTATTAACTAGTCTTTGTTGTAGGTGTATGGATATTATCCTATCACTGACAGTGCTGTGCTTCAGGATAGATCTACGTGTTCTTTTTGACAATGAATGCAACACCATTCCTTTTCAAGTTGTAGTTCCCAGCATAGTAGACAATGGGATTGTCTGATTGAATATGGGCAATACCAGTCCATTTCAGCTCACTAACTCCTAGGATATCAATGTTTATGTGCTCCATTTCATTTTTGACCATTTCCAATTTTCCTAGATTCATACTTTGTACATTCCATGTTCCGATAATTAGTGGATGTTTGTAGCTGTTTCTTTTCATTTTGAGTCACGCCACAGCAACAAATGAAGGTCCTGAAAGTTTAACTCCATCCACATGATTAAGGTTGACTCTACTTTGAGGAGGCAGCTCTTCTCCAGTCATCTTTTGAGTGCCTTCCAACCTGAGGGTCTCATCTTCTGGCGGTATATTAAGCCATGTTCTGCTGCTATTGATAAGGTTTCACTGGCTAATTCTTTTCAGAAGTGGACTGCCAGGTCCTTCGTCCTAGTCTGCTTAAGTTGGAAGGTCAGCTGAAACCTGTCCAGCCTGAGTAACTAATGCCGGTATCTGAATACTGATGACATAGCTTCCAGCATCACAGCAAACACGCAAGCATCCGTGTGCTGTGGTATAGGCCCTAAGATACCTAAAAATAATGACTCAAACATACTATGCACACTTTTGTTCATTGCTGTTTTATTCACATAAACAAATAAATGGGAAAAAAAAACTAACTTTGCAGTAACAGATGAGTGGATAAGCAAATTGTGGCACATACATACAATGGAATACTTGCTGTTTTTAAGTGCTATAGAGTCAGTTCCGACTCATAGCAACCTCATGGACAACAGAACATAGCACTGCCCAGTCCTGCACCATCCTCACAATAGTTGTTATGAGTGAGCCCATCATTTCAGTCACTGTGTCAATCCATCTCATGAGGGTTATCCTCTTTTCTGCTGACCCTCTACATCACTAAGCAGGATTTTCTTTGCCAAGGAACAATGATGATTCCACAGAACTTATTATAACACAGATGGACCTGAAGGGCATAAAGCAAAGTGAAATAAGTCAAGCAAACATGGACAAATATTGAACGATCCCTCTTTTTTAAGATGACAAGAATAGATAAATATAAAGAGACCAATGTCCAGTGGTGGTTACCAAGGAGAGGAAAAAAAAAAAAAGAAAAAAAATTTTTTGAGGTGGTGCAAAAATTATGGTTTATAGAGACTAGTATTTTTGGTGAAGAGAAAAGTGGCAGTGAATGTGGAGGTAGTTAGCACAGCACAACCAAAGTAAAAACCACTGTCTGAGCACCTAGCAATGGATATATGCAAATCGGTATATGTGTATGCACAGGTTTGTATATAGGCGAGAACAGCTAGAAGTATCTACAGGTGTGTGTAAACTGAAATATGTGGGTGTAGGCACATATATTTACTGAAGACACAAATATAGACACTCCTCATACATAACCAGACAGCTTCATACATTGGTTTTCTGGATTTGGAGTTTTAGGACCATAATCTCATGGGACAACTCAGTCAATTGACATAACATAGTTCACAATGATAATGATCCGAATCCTAGAGAAGTGAAAATGTCTGGGATCATAAGATCTTGTAATTAGCCATCTAAGACACAAATTATAGGTCTCTATTGACCAGGAGCAAAACAGCCAGAATGAAACCCAAAGAGCAGAGAAGAAACAAATCTACATGAGCCACAACCTCATCCACCCTGAGACCAGAAGAACTAAATAGTGCCAGCTACCACCATTGACCATTCTAATCGGGATCACAATAGATGGTAAATGTGGAGCCAAACACAAATTTCTATTAAGATAAAAAAAAAAAAAATCGGACAACCTGGAACAGTAGAAAACAGAGGATTCTCTGAGACTGTTGCCCTGAGACACTCTTTAAGCCTAGAACAGAATCTGTCCCCTGAGATCAACTTTTAGCTAAATAGCAGAGCGTCACACAAAATAAAGGATATTGCCCGTAAGATTAATGATCTACTGAAAAACCATTAGTATGAGATCAAAACTTCAACAGTTATTCAAAAGCAAACACAAGAAGACAAGGGGGAAGGGAAACTGGAGTACTAGAAAATGGAATAATCAGAACACAATTAAGGGTAATGTCAACACTTTGTGATGAATGTACCTAATGTCACTGAACAATTTGTGAGAAAATTGAAAACAGAAACCTAAGTTGCTATGTAAATTTTCACCAAAAATTCAATAAACCAATAATAATAATAGATACAATTCTAGAATGTTGCCCAGATGTCTAACTGTATCTTTTCCTTCAGTGACTAGGCTGCCTAATCTACAATTTTGCCTCTCACAGTGAATCACATAGCTCCTGGAGTATAGAATGATCAAGGCAGGGAATTTGGGGTCTCTTTTTTTTACCATGGTGCATTATGGGATATGTTGGAGATATTTTCATTCATTTGAACTATTTCCAAAAAAAAAAAAAAGTGTATAATTCTATTAGACGAATGTGTATCATGTCCTAGATGAAAAAAGAAGTAAATTCCTTAAAAATTATTGGAAGTATTAATGGTGTTGAAAAGTTAAGTGTCTTTATGTGCATTTTGTTAGAAAATCACAAAACAAAACAAAAAAATTAAGGTTTACTACAATCCCACAAACCCAATCAAATCACTTAGCAATTAGGGAAAGGGGAGAAACAGCAGATGTGTTTAAATAAGGCTCTGTATGACACTGCAAATTTCAAGATAAGCTATAAGGTGAATAGACAACAAAGAAGTATGCATAGTACCCTAGATCCTCCTCCCTTTTCCATTTCATCCATTTCCATCCAAACTCAAACGCCTCTTTAAAGGTCCATTTTGAAACTCTTAAGTCCAGTGAAGAAAACGTTTCCTCAGAATGTAAGTTGAATTCCACCATTTTCTTGACAGCTTTTTTCATATACTTGTTTCTAAGGTATAGTCAGGGGGTTCAGTGTGGCTGTCACTACAGTATGGTACACCGTGGCCTCCTTGTCAGTGTCCACACTGCTGCCAGGGTTGGACCTGAAATGAATGAAAGTATTGTTCCATGGAAGACAACAATGGCTGTGAGGTGGGAGGCACAGGCGGAAAAAGGTTTATGTCTTTCCTTTGCAGAGCACATCCTCGAGATGGTGATGAGAATAAACAAGTAGGAAGTAAGGATGGCAATGATAGTGACGATCTCATTGACAGTGGCCACAATGTACGATGGAAACCCTGGTAGCGTAGTGGTTAAAGGCTACAGCTGCTAACTGAAAGGTTGGCCGTTGGAATCCACCAGGTCCTCCATGGAAACTCTATGGGGGTAGTTCTACTCTGTCCTATCGGGTCAATATGAGTCGGAATTGACAATGTACAACAGAAGTTCATTCATAGAGACATCAGATCTAGCAAGATATAAGAAAAGGGATTGATTGCAAAAGTAGTGTATAATCATGTCTGGGAACTGGGACAGGATCTCAAGAGCTATACACATGCAAATCAGAGAACACACGGCTCTTCAGAGGTATCGGCCAGGCACCAGGTCCTCACAGAGTTTCTGGGACATGATGACCATGTAAAGCAGTGTGTTGCAGGTGGTCTCAAAGCAGTTGTAGGCCACCACGGCCAGCAGGATGACCTCAGTGTTTGCATAATTACAAAACAAATAGAACTGCACAATGCATCCTAGGAAGAAAATGGCTTTGTCCTTGTTTATGCATATTTCTTTACATGGAAAGATTGGTATTAGACACATGTTTTAACCTATATGATGACATGGTGAATTCTGATAAACAGTAGTAATGACAGTATTTGTTTACTAGATTATTTTTTCAAAGTTCAACCCCAAACTATTGTTACTGAATGCATGTCTCCTGAGAAAGAGTCAAATGATAGCAAAATTGTAAAACAATGAGGAAAAAAAATAACTGGCAATGATTCCTTATATCTACTGGACGGCAGTGGGTTTTTTTTTTTTTTTTTTTTGGTTTTGTAGGCAAAACACTCACAAGAAAGTTATTTTGTTTATGTATTTATCTTAAAGAAATGGGAAGTGTGCTTTAAGAGTGATTTAAATTTTTAAAAAATATTGGAAGGGATTCATGTCATGATCACAATCCATGAATTGAATAATCTCAGTGTGAATCTCCAAGCCTTTGATGAGAATGAATTCAAAGCATACAGGATAATTCCATTTTATATAAAATATTATATTAGCAATTGTCAATGAAATTATAATATATTAATATTTCTGAAGTTTTTAATGGGATTGTTTTAAACAAGAAGCCTCTGAATGGAAGAATAACCAATAGCCTAAATTGCCATATAATAAGCCTTGGGAATATGTTTATGGTAACCTTGCCAGAACCTGAGAAAGTGAGTGACTCTACTGACTACACAAAGAAAACATCCAAAAATGTTTTTATTAAACTAACAATCATTACTACTGCTCACTATTATATGGGTCAGGTGGGCAGTTGTGCTGATCTGGTCTGTGCTTGGCTGATCTGGGCTGAGCTTACTTAGGTCTATGAGATCAACTAGCAGGTCAGCTGACATAAGAGGGTCACATTCTCAAATCTAGTGGTGGGCTAAAGGCCACATAGTACAATGGAATGAGCAGGCAACTGGGTTATTTTTCTCTCATTAGCCAATATTCTAGTCTGTTTGTTCATATGGCAGCTTCCCAGGTTTCCAAGAGTGTGCGCAAAATCCTGAAATCTCTCAAAGTTTTGGAACTTGCTTCAATGTCATTTTTGCCACCTCTGCTAGACAAAATAACTCACAAAGGTAAAAGCTGCATTCAAGGATTTGTCAAATTGAGAGCTCTGTTGAAAAAAGGATTCAGTAATTATGCCCATGTTCCAAAAACTATAAACAAATCATATATAACATTTTTGATGGCTGAGTATGCAAAATAATAGCATAAAACACCGATAGAGCAGCCACTCAATGTCCCAATTTTTTGCATATACTGGTTTTCTGACATCTATTTCTAAGCCTTTGGTAAAGCCTATCGAACTAATCATTCTATTACACTGGTACTCTTTCTAAAACATGTTCAGGTTATAGAAAATATTTATTTAGCTTTTCAGTCATGTCAATTTAACCTGAATATAAGATACCACAAACACACACACACACACATAAACACACACACACAGATGCAATCACACACATTATACAGTATTCAGTCAATAACAAATTGGTTGACTTGATGTTACATTCTCATTTCCTTGAGTTTGTCTATTCTAGTCTCTCCTGAAAAAAATGCCTTCTTCACTGAAATGTGTCTCTTAAAATTCTATCCACACTCCATGCCAACTTAAAACAATACCTCATTTCTGAAGACATATTTCTAATCTCCCTAAATGGATTTGAACTGTTCCTTGCCTCAAGCCTTTTAAGATATTTCTTATAGTCTGACGTTTACAATAGCCCCTTTCTTTATTGCTCCAGCGTTACCACCAAATTACGCATCCCTTGTTTTGAAGGCAAAGCCTATGTCTTATCTTTATTGCCATTTGTAGATATGTCATCAAAAAATGTGCGTTTGCTTAGAACCTACTATACTCCAAGGACCTTATAAGAAAGAGGGATGGAATTAATGTTTATTCGGATTTTGCAAGGTGCCTTTCATGGTATCTATATTATCTTTAGGTCTTCATTATCAGATTATGACCCAGTTCCTGTTATCACAGTTGCATAGATTTAAAAATTAAAATTAGAGGTGGTGATTTTTTTTCCTGCAATGAGGAGACAAAGCCAAGATTAGTCTCTTTGAACCAAAATTCCATATCCTTACCATTGTACAGTATTAAAGATTAATTTTAAAGGTATCTTTTAAAATAATCTTTTTGGAAGTACTTTGTTTATAAATTGGCGACAAATTCTACTAAAATAATATGTTTAATGAGAAAAGACTTTAGCATCCATTATCTTGCTGACTGTATTCTTGACATCCTTATTCCTCAGACTGTAGATCAAGGGATTTAACATGGGGACCACCACTGTGTAAAACACAGAGGCTATTTTGATGGTGTGCCTGGAGTTTTTGGAGTTGGGTACACAGTAGAGGAACAGGATGGTGCCATGGAAGATAGTGATGGCAGTCAGATGAGAGGCATAGGTAGAGAATGCCTTATGACGACCACTGGCTGAACTCATTTTCAAGATGGTGACAACAATGGACACATAAGATGTGAGAATGATGGGTAATGTACTCACCACATTAAAAGTAGCAAAGATAAAAAGCAACAACTCACTGAGGTAAGTATTAGAGCAAGAAAGGGAAAGAAGTGAGGAGAACTCACAGAAGTGATTGATTGTGTTGGCACCATGAAAAGATAATTTCAAAGCAGAGCATGTGAGTATCAAGGAACACCCTACTCCCCATGCATATGATCCCACCACCAGCATAGCACAGAGTCTCTGGGACATGGCATCTGTGTAGAGCAGAGGGTTGCAAATGGCCATAAAGCGGTCATAGGCCATTAGAGCTAATAGAAGGGATTCAGTCACCACAAAGGTACAAAAGAGAAAGTATTGTACTACGCATTCTAAAAACGAAATGGTTCTGTCTTCTACAACTAGGTTCACCAGCATCTTGGGAGCAATGATAGAGGAATAGCAGAAATCCACAAATGAGAGGTGGCTGAGGAAAAAGTACATGGGGGTGTGCAGTTTGGGGTTAATTTTGATGATTACAATCATCCCAAGATTCCCTACAACAGTGAGACTGTAGATGGCCAGAAATACCACGAAGAGGGGAACCTGCAGTTCTGGGCAATCTGAGAAGCCCAAAAGAGTGAACATGGCCCCACTTTTATTTCTCTCTGAAAATGACATGGCTTCTGTTTGTTAAAATCTGAATCAATCCTGGAAATTAAAAAAAAAAAAATTAAACATAGTTAGGATGTATCCTTCCCTGAGACTGGAAAAGATATTTCTTTCAGAATCTATGTGTTTATTAATTGAGAAATGCTAAACTTCCAAAATTTTAAAACATGATAACTTTTTAAAAAGTTTTTCTTAAGGAAAACCAATAAAGCCATTGATTTGAACTTTAAGTTCTCAAGTCTAATTTTTAGTATTTTCAAATATATGAAATATGAGGTTTCGAGATTACATAAAAACCCGTTGCCATTCAGTCGATTCCAACTCATAATGACCCTATAGGATAGAGGTGAACTGCCCTACAGGTTTTCCAAGGAGTGGCTGGTGGATTCAAACTGTCAGCCTTTTAATTAACAGCCAATCTCTTAGCCACTATGCCACAAGGGCTCCAGAGATTACATGGTAATTTGTAATCCTAATTAAGGCTTGAAAGTTAGATAGATTGATGATAGATAGACGATAGAGAGAGAAAGAGAGATTGTAGATGATGATGATGATGATAGATGGATGATAGATAGATAGATAGACAGACAGACAGACAAACAGACAGACAGATAGATAGATAGATAGATGGATGATAGAGAGAGAGAGAGAGAGATCCTTTTAGTAAAGATTCTGCGTAATCAATGATTATTCCGTTCTGCTTAAATACTTGTTGATTCTACCTTGACAACTGCTCCAAAAAATTTACAGAAGAAAATACACATTCCCAAAACTGTCAGGGGACATCTATTCCCCAACCCCAGGTCCTCATCCAGGGCACTATTATTGAAGAGTCAAGTCCTCTATGCTTGGCTCTATGCATAAAGGGTGCACATCCTGTTCCTTGCATGATCAGATATGCACCCTTTGCCCTGACTCTATATTCCTCATGAACTGTCTGCATCTAAAGTTTGCATTTTCCCCCTTAGTTGTTTTCTAGATACCCTATATTGAAGTTAATATCATTATGTCTTTCAAATTTTAAAACAAACCTGCTAACGGCAAAAAGAAGGCTTCTCCTGCATCTGGGAAACTTGGATGGGAGTGAAGTATATGCAATGTTAAACATCTGTAGTCACAACCTTGGGTCGTGAACCCTAGAGACTATATGTTGCCCCATTCTCAAGAGGACAATAACTAAGCAATTAAAATTAAGTACTTTTATCCGCTGTATTGCAAAGCCTGGAGGAAAATTACGGTATCATTAGGGAAATTTTATAAGAAACATTTATATTTCAAAGTCATCTTCCCGAGTCTCCTGGACATTGCCATACTCTCCCATAATTATCAGGTATATGTATCAATGCCAAAAAAAAAAAAAAACAAACCAAACCCACTGCCATCGAGTTGATTCTGACTCATAGTGACCCTATATCAATAGGAGACACATTATTAAATATGAATTGACTGAATGCTGTGTGCTGTTCTAACAGGTGAGAAACAATGTCTTAAGTGCAGTTTTCATTTGTGCTTCTATTATTATGAGTCCAACTGAACAACTCTTGGTATATTTTAGAGCTATTTGTATTTCTTTAATGTGGACTCTTTAATCATATCTTATGTCCATTTTTCTATAGGACTAATATTCTTTTTCTACTCTTATAGAAGCGGTGATTTCTCATTTTTTCTTTTGTCATGTTAATTTTTTCTCTCTTGTTTTTGATATTAAGTTTCTGTATATTCATGTAAACTAAATTTGAAACTTTATCTTCATCACCTACTTTGATGTGTGGAGTAAGAAAGTGATCCAATTCCATTTTTCCTCAAATGGCTAAGGAAAGATCCCCTATATGGCTCTTGAACTTCTCTTTGTCAAAATATAACACTATTTTAATAATAGACACTTTATAATTTATTTTCAACTTTTTAGGATTAAGCTTCCTACTCTAGTTTGTTTTTTTCAGTCTTTTTTTGTCCTGAATAACCGTTTTTATTTATTCATATGAATATTAGAACAGAAAATTTAAAGTGTAATTCCTCAAAATTCCCACATGAATTTTGTATTACTTTCATCCTTGCCCTAATAAATGTAAATTAGTCTAAACAAATCTTAGAAATATTTCCAGACCTGATACTACCAGTAACAAAACTTCTAAGTAAATAACATCCAGGCATTATCTAGGAATATTGAAGTGGCCCCTGCGAATGTCCTTTCTGAAGGGTAAATTAATTTTCATGAACTCTTTGACTGACAAAGTGAAATAATAATCAAATGTCCACTAGCATTGGAGTCCAAAGAGCTATGTTCCTGTGTTAAACCAGTCATTTCTGGTTATAAAAACTTGTGTGAATCACAATCACACAGGTTCAAAACTGTGTCATCATCTATACAGTGGTTGTTGTTGTTATGTGCCATTTAGTCAAAGCGACCCTCTGTATAATGAAACGAAACACTGCTCGGTCCTGCATCATCCTCGTGAGCATTATGACGTTTGAGCCCATTGTTGCAGCCACTGTGTCAACCCATCTTGTTGAGGGGTCTTCTTTTTTTTCTGACCCTCTGCTTTGCCAAGCATAATGTCCTTTTTCAGGGGCTGATCCCTTCTGATAATATGTCCAAAGTATGTTAGACAAAGTCTCACAATCTTTGCTTTCAAGAAGCATTCTGGCTGTACTTCCTCCAAGACAGATTTGTTCGTTCTTTTGGCAGTCCATGGTCTAGTCAATATTCTTCATTAACATTGTAATTCAAAGGTGTCAGTTCTTCCCTGCCTTTCTTATTTATTGCCCAGCTTTCAAATGCATATGAGGCGATTGAAATACCATGGCTTAGGTCAGGGGCACCTTAGTCTTTAAAGTGACATCTTTGGTTTTTAACACTTTAAAGATGTCTTTTGCAGCAGATTACCCAATGCAATGCGTCATTTGATTTCTTGACTACTGTTTCCATGGGTGTTGATTGTGGATTCAAGTAACCTGAAATCCTTGACAACTTCATTCTGTTCCTCTTTTATCGTGATGCTGTTTATTGGTCCAGTTGTGAGGATTTTTGTTTTCTTTATGTTAAGGTGCATCCACATTGAAGGCTGTGGTCTTTGATACTCATCAGTAAGTGCTTCAAGTCCTCTTCACTTTCAGCAATCAAAGTTGTGTCATCTGCATATCACTGGTTTTTAATGAGTCTTCGTCCAATCCTGATACCCCGTTCTTCTTCATATAGTCCAGCTTCTCAGATTATTTGTTTAGCACACAAAGCGAATAGGTGTGGTGAAAGGGTACAACTCTGATGCACAACTTTTCTGACTTTAAACCAAACAGTATCCCCTTGTTCTGTCTGAACTGCCTCTTCATCTATGTACAGGTTCTTCATGAGCACAATTAAGTATTCTGGAATTCCCATTCTTCACAAGCAATTTTATCCATACATTGTTATGATCCACATAGTTGAATGCCTTTGCAGAGTCAGTAAAACACAGGTGAACATCTTTCTGGTATTCTCTGCTTTCAGCCAGGATCCATCTGAGATCAGCAATGATATCCCTGGGTCCACATCCTCTTCTGAATCCAGCCTGATTTTCTGGCGGTTCACTGTGGATATATTTCTGCACTTGCTTTTGAATGATCTTCAGCAAAATTTTGCTTGCATCTGCTATTAATGATATTGTTATATAATTTCTACATTCAGTTGGATCACCTTTCTTGGGAAAAGGCATAAATTTGGATCTCTTTCAGTCTGTTGGCCAGATAGCTGTCTTCCAAATTCCTTGGCATAGAGGAGTGTTCACTTCAAGAACTGCATTCGTTTGTTGAAATATTTTAATTGATATTTCATAGATTCCTGGAGCCTTGTTTTTTGCCAATGCCTTCAGTGTAGCTTGGACTTCTTCCTTCAGTACCATGGGTTTCTGGTCATAAGCTGTCTCTTGGAATGGTTGAATATTAACAAATTCTTTTTGGTATAATGCCTCTGTATATTCCTTCCATCTTCTTTTGATGCTTCATGCGTTGTTTAATACTTCCCCTTAGAATCTTCACTATTGCTCCTGAAGGTTGAATTTTGTCTTCAGTTCTTTCAGCTTGAGACATGCCAAACACGTTCTTCCCCTTTGTTTTTCTATTTTCAGCTCTTTGCACAAGTCATTATAATACTTTGTCTTCTCACACTGCCCTTTCAAATCTTCTGTTCTGTTCTTTTACTTCATTATTTCTGCTTTTTGGTTTAGCTGTTTGATTTTCAAGAGCAAATTTCATGGTCTCTTCTAACATTCATTTTGATCTTTTCTTTCTTTCCTGTCTTTTTAATGAGCTCTTTCTTCATGTATGGTGTCCTTGATGTCATTCCACAACTGATCTGGCCTTTGGTCGTTAATGCTCAATGTGTCAAACTTATTCTTAAGATGGTCTCTAAATTCAGGTAGGATATACTCAAGGTTGTATTTTGGCCCTCCGGTCTTGTTCTAATTTTCTTCAGTTTCAACTTGAACTTGCCCATGAGAAATTGATGGTCTGTTCCACAGTCAGTACCTGGCCTTGTTTTGACTGATGATATTGAGCTTTTCTATAGACTCTTTCCACAGATGTAGTCAATTTGATTACTGCGTATTCCATATGACAAGGTCCATGTGTATATCCACCATTTATGTTGGATAGATAAATGTGACATCATAAATATTAAAAGTTTATGCTCAGCAGAAAGCTTTATTAAAAGAGTAAACAGAAAACCTACTGACTGAGAAAACATCTCTGAAAATGTTTTATCTGATAAGGGTCTAATATCTAAGACCTATAAAAATTGCAACAACTCACCAACAAAAATACAAACAACCCAATCACAAAATGGGCAAACACATGAACAGAACGTTCAGCATAGAGGATATCCAAGCAGCCAATAAACATAAGAAAGGTTTTCAAGTTTATTAGCTATTACCTTACCTTTACTCACTGTCGTCGAGTCAATTCTGACTCATAGCGACCCTATAGAATGGAGTGGAACTGCCTCATAGAGTTTCCAAGGAGCGCCTGGTAGATTTGAACTGCTGACCTTTTGCTTAGCAACCATAGCACTTAACCACTGTGCCACGAGGGTTTCCATTAGAGAGGTGCATATCAAAACTACAATGAAATATCTTCTTACCCAGGCTCAAATTCCACTGATTAAAAAACTACAGATAACAATAAATGTTAACAAGAATGTGGGGAGATTGGAATCCTTACCAGTGTTGGTGTATCTTTAAACGGTACAACCACTATGGAAAATGGTATGGTGCTTTCTCCAAAATCTAGAAACAAAAGAATCCTATGATCCAGCAATCATTAAAACATTTCTGATCAGAACCTTTGGTACACAACTAAAGCAACTTCAGCAGTCAATTTATAGCAATAAATGAACACATTAAAAAAAAAGAAGAAAAAAGAAAGAGCCAAAATCAAAGAATTATGCATAAAACTTCAACAAATAGAAATGGAATAACAAAAGGAACCTCAGTTAGTAGAAAAAAGCAAATAATAAAAATTAGAGCAGAATTAAATGAAATAGAGAACAGAAAAACAATTGAAAGATTTTACAAGACCAAAAGATGTTTCTTTGAAAAGATTAACCAATTCAATTAACCATGGGCCAGAATGACAAAAGAAAAAAAGGAGAGGAAGCAAATAACCCAAAAAAGAAATGAGATGGGTGATATCACAATAGATCCAACTGAAATTAAAAGAATCATATCAGATTTCTATGAAAAATTGTATGCTTACAAATTTCAAAACCCAGAAGAAATGGACTTTTTTCTAGAAACACAATCCCTACCTAAACTAATGCAAACAGAGATAGAACAACTAAATAAACCTATAACAAAAGAAGAAATTGAAAAGGTAATTAAAAAAATCCCAACAACAACAAAAGCCCCGGCCATGACGGCTTCACTGGAGAATTCAATCGAACTTTCAGAGAAGAGTTAGCACCACTACCATGAAAATATTTCAGAGCATAAAAAAGGATGGAATACTCCCAAATTCATTCTATGAATCCAGTATTTCTCTGATACCAGAACCAGGTAAACAGACCAACACACACACACACCCAAAGAAAATTACAGACTTATCCCTCATGAACTTAGATGCAAAAATCCTTAACAAATTCTAACCAACAAAATTCAACAACATATGAAAAAAATAATTCACCATGCCCAAGGTTGATTCATACTAGGTATGTAGGGATGGTTCAACATTATAAAAACAATCAATGTAATCCATCATATGAATGAAACAAAAGACAAGAACCACATGATCTGATCAATTGATGCCAAAAAGTTATTTGTCAAAGTCCAGCACCCACTCACGATAAAAAATTTCAGAAAAATAGGATTTGAAGGGAAATTCCTCAACATAATATGTGGCATTTATACAAAACCAACAGCCACCATCATCCTAAATGGAGAGAGTCTGAAAGCATTCCTCTTGAGAATAGGAACCAGAACAGGATGGCTTATTCGACATTGTGCTGGAGGACCTAGCCAGAGAAATTAGGCTAGAAAAAGAAATAAAGGCATCCAAATTGTAAAGAAGGAGTAAAAATGTCTCTACTTACTGATTACATGACCTTACACACAGAAAACCCTAAAGAATTCTCAAGAAAACTACTGGAACTAATAGAAGAGTTCAGCAGGGTATCAGGATACAGGATAAAAGTACAAAAATCACTTGGATTCCTCTACACCAGAAAAAGAGGAAATCACCAAGTTGGTACCATTTGCAATAGCCCTCAAGAAGATAAAATATTTAGGAATAAATCTAACCAGAGACATAAAAGACCTATACAAAGAAAGCTACAGAACATTGCTGCAAGAAATCAAAAGAAACACACATAAGTGGAAAAACATACCTTGCTCCTGGAAAGGGAGAGTCAACGTTGTAAAAATGTCTGTTCTACCTGAAGCAATCTATAGATACAATGTAATCCCAATCCAAAAAACAATGACATTTTTTAGCGAGATGGAGAAACAAAACATAAACTTCACATGGAAGGGAAAGAGGCCCCTGGTAAGTAAGGTATTACTGAAAAAGAAAAACAAAATGGGATGCCTCACACTACCTGATTTTAGAAACTATTACACTGCCACAGTAGTCAAAACAGTCTGGTACTGGTACTACAAGAGATACATAGACCAATGGAGCAGAGTTGAGAATCCAGACATAAATCTATCTACATATGAGCAGTTGATATTTGACAAAGAACTGTAGTCCATTAAATGAAGAAAAGAGAATATCTTTAACAAATGGTGCTGGCATTACTGGCTACCCGTCTGCACAAAAATGAAACAGACCCATACATCACATCACCCACAAAAACTAACTCAAAATGGATCATTGACCTTAATATAAAATCTAGAACAATACAGATCATGGAAGAAAAAATAGGGACAATGCTAGGAGCCCCAATACATGGCAAAAACAGTATATAAAACATTACTAACAGTGCATAAACACCAGAAGAGAAAGTAGGTAACAGGGAGCTCCTAAAAATCAAACACCTATGCTCCTCCAAAGGCTCCACCAAAAGAGTAAAAAGATTACCTGCAGACTGAGAAAAACTCTTTGGCTACAAAAAGTCTGATCAGCATCTGATCTCTAAAACATGCATGGTATTGCAATAACTCAACAACAAAAAGACAAATAACCCAACTGAAAAATGGGCAAAGGATATGAACAGGCACTTCACCAAAGAAGATATTCAGACAGCTAACAGATACATGAGGAAGTGTTCACAATCATTAGCCATTAGAGAAATGCAAATGAAAAACTACAATGAGATACCATCTCACCCCAACAAGGCTGGCAGTAATCAAAAAAAAAAAAAAAACACTAAATAATAAATTGAGAGGTTGTGGAGAGACTGGAACACACACGATGCTAATGGGAATGTAAAATTGTACAGCCACTTTGGAAATTGATTTGGTGCTTCCTTAAAATGCTAGAAATAGAAGTACAGTAAGATCCAGCAATTCCACTCTTTGGAATGTATTCTAGAGAAATAAGAGCTCTCACATGAACAGATATATGCACACCCATGTTCATTGCAGCACTGTTTACAATAGCAAAAAGATGAAAGCAACCAAGGTGCCCATTAACAGATGAATGGATAAAGAAATTTTGATATACTCACTCACATAATGGAATACTATGCAACGATTTAAGAACAAGAATGAATCCATGAAATGTATCATAACATAAAGGAATCTGGAAGGCTTTATGCCGAGTGAAATTACTTAGTCACCAAAGGCCAGGTATTGTATGAGATCACTATCATAAGAGCTCAAGAAAAGATTAAACACAGAGAAAATATACTTTGATGGTTATGAGGGTAGGGAGGGTGAGAGAGGGGTATTCACTAATTTGATAGTAGACAAGAATTATTTTAGGTGAAGGGAAAGACAACACACAAAATAGGAGAGGTCAGCACACTGGACTAAACCAAAAGCAAAGAAATTTCCTGAACACAGCCAAGTGCTTCAAAGGCCAGAACAGCAGGGAAAGGGGTCTAGGGGCCATAGTTTCTGGGGACATCTAGGTCAATTGGCATAACAAAATGTTTTAAGAAAATGTTCTGCATCCCACTTTGGTGAGTGGCATCTGGGGTCTAAAATGTTAGCAAGTAGCCATCTAAGATGCATCAATTGGTCTCAACCCACTTGGAGCAAAGGACAATGAAAAACACCAAAGACATAAGGAAAATTCGAGACCAGGAGACAGAACAGGCCACATAAACCAGACTACATCGGCCTGAGACTGGAAGAACTAGATGGTGCCCAGCTACCACTGATGACTTCCCCTGACAGGAACACAACAGAGAATCCCCGATGGAGCAGGAGAACAGTGGTATGCAGACCTCAAATTCTTCTGAAAGACCAGACTTAATGACCTGACTGAGACTAGAGAGACCCTGGAGGTCATGGTTTCTGGACCCTCTGTTAGGCCGAGACTAGAACCATTCCTGAAGCCACCTCTTCGGACAGGGATTAGACTGGGACTATAAGACAGAAAATGATAGTGGTGAGGAGTGAGCCTCCTGGCTTCAGTAGACACATGAGACCCTGTGGGCAGCTCCTGTCTGGAGGTGAGATGAGAAGGTAGAGGGAGACAGGAGCTGGTTGAAAGGACACAGGAAATACACGATAGAGGAGTTGTGTTCTGTCTTATTGGGGGGATAGCAGCTAGGAGTACATAGCAAGGTGTGTATAATATTTTGTATGAAAGACTGACTTGATTTGTAAAATTTCACTTAAAGCACAATAAATAAAAATAAAATAAATAGTGAAACCAAACTGGAATATTAAACAGGGCGCTCCGAGACTGTTTCTCTGAGACATTCTTTAAACCTAGAACTGAATCAATCAATCCCCTGAGATCAACTTTTACTAAATAGCAGAGTTTCACACAAAATAAAGGATATTTCCCATAAGATCAGTGATCTACTGAAAAACCATCAGTATGAAACCAAAAGGTCAACAATCATTCAAAAGCAAAAATGAAAAGATAACAGATAAGGGCAAATAGAGTACGGGAAATGGGAAAATCAGAACACAATTAAAGACAATGTTGACACATTGTAATAAACGTACCTAAAGTCACTGAACTATTGGTGAGAAAACTGTAAAACAGGGACTTAACTTGCTGTGTAAATTTTCACACACACACACAAAAAGAAAATAATAATGAAGAAAAAGATACAATTCTGGAATGTTTCCTAGATGTTTAATGATCTCATCCTTCCATGAACAGGCAGGCAAATCTACAATTGTGCCTCTCACAGAGAATCACATAGCCCCAGGAGTATAAAATGAGTTCAGCACAGAATTTGGGGTGCCTTTATCACGGTGCGTTTTGGAGAAAGTTAGAAATATTTTCATTCACTTGAACTTCCTCTAAATTAAAAATAATAATAACTATAATGTATATGAGGTTTTTTTTTTTTATATGAGGGTATGAGACAAATATATATCATTCCCTGGAAGAAAAAAAGTAAATTCATTAAAAATTATTAGAAGTATTAATAATGCTGGAAAGCCACGTGTCTGTACGTGCATTATGTTAGAAAATCACAAAACAAAAAAATTAAGGATTAATACAATCCCACAAACTCAGTCAAAATACTCAGTGATTGGAGAAAGCGGGGAGCCAGCAGATGCATTCGAATTATTCTCTGGACTGTGCTGGAAATCTTAAGATAAGCCTAAAAGGTGAAGAGATAATAAAGAAACAAGCATAGCACCCTAGATCCTTCTCCCTTTTCCATTTCATCCGTTTCCATCCAAACTCAAATCCCTACTTAAAAGTCCCTTTTGAAAACCTAAGTCCAATCCAGTAAAGAAAATGGTACCTCAGAAAATGAGCTGAATTCCACGATTTTCGTGACAGCTTTTTTCTCATACTTGCTTCTCAGGCTATAATCGGGGGATTCAGTGTAGCAATCAGCACGGTAAGGTACACCATGGCCTCTTTTCAGTGCCCAGACTGCTGCCAGAGTGGGGCCTGAAATGAATGAAAAGTATTGTTCCATGGAAGACAAGGATGGCTGCAAGGTGGGAGGCCCAGGTGGAAAAGGCTTTTTGTCTTGCATTTGCTGACCACATTCTTGAGATGGTGATGAGAATAAACAAGTAGGAGGTAAGGGCGGCAACAATGGTGATGATCTCATTGACGGTGACCACAATGTAGTGTAGCAGTTCATTCATAGAGACATCAGTTCAAGCAAGTGATAAGAAAAGGGATTGATTGCAGAAGTAGGGTTTGATCATGTTGGGAACTAGGACAGGATCTCAACATGCAAATCAGAGAACACATGGCTCCTCACAGGTATCATCCAGACACCAGGTGGGACATGATGACCATGTACAGCAGTGTGTTGAAGAGGGCCTCAAAGTAGTTGTAGTCCATCACGGCCAGCAGGATGACCTTAGTTATTGCATAATTACAAAGCACATAGAACTACACAAGGCATTCTAGGAAGACAATGGCTTTGTCCTTGTTTATGCATATTCCTTTCCATTGAAAAGATTGGTATTAGACATGCGTTTTAACCCATATGATGATATATTGAACTCTGATATACAGTAGTGATGACAGTATTTGTTGAATAGATTATTTTTTTGAAACTCAACCCCAAACTACTGTTACTAAATGCATGTCTCCTGAGAAAGAGAGTCTAATGATCGCAAAATTCCGAAACCATTAGGAAAAAAAAAAAACATAACTGGTGGTGATTCCTTACATCACATAGGCAAAACACTCACAAGACGGTTATGCTGCTTATTTATTTATCTTAGATTTAAAGAGATGGGAAGGGTGCTTAAAGGATGATTAAATAAAATATATCAAATGGGGTTCATGTCATGATCATAATCCATGAATTGAATAATCTCTATGAGAATCTCCAAGTTATTGATAAAAACGAATTTAAAGCACACAAGGTAATTCCATTTTATAAAACATTATATTAGCAACATTCAATGAAATTACAATATTTAAATATTTCTAAACTTTTTTCTTTGATTTTTATTGTTCTTTAAGTGAAAGTTTACAAATCAAGTCAGTCTCTCACACAAAAACTTATATACACCTTGCTACATAATCCCAATTTGTCTCCCCCAAATGAGCCAGCCCACTCCCTCCCTCCACTCTCTCTTTTCACAACCATTTTGGCAGCTTCCAACCACCTCTACCCTCTCATCTCCCCTCCAGGGAGGAGATGCCAACATAGTCTCAAGTGTCCACCTGATCCAAGAAGCTCACTCCTTACCAGCATCCCTCTCCAAATCCTTGTCCAACCAATTCCTGCCTGAAGAGTTGTTTTTGGAAATTGTTCCTGTCCTGGGCCAGCAGAAGGTCTGGGGGCCATGACCACCGGGGTCCTTCTAGTCTCATTAAGCCTTGTCTTTTTAGGAGAATTTTGGATCTGCATCCCACTGCTCTCCTGCTCCCTCAGGGGTTCTCTGTTGTGTTCACTGTCAGGGCAGTCATCGGTTGTAGCCGGGCACCATCTAGTTCTTCTGGTCTCAGGCTGTTGTAGTCTCTGGTTTATGTGGCCCTTTCTGTCTCTTGGTCTCCTAATGACCTTGTGTCCTTGGTGTTCTTCATTCTCCTTTGATCCAGGTGGTTTGAGACCAACTGATGCACCTTAGATGGCCGCTTGCTAGCGTTTAAGATCCCAGGCACCTCTTTCCAAGGGGGGGTGCAGAATGTTTTCTTAATAGATTTTATTATGACAATTGACTTAGATGTCCCCTGAAACCATGGTTCCAAAACCCCTGACCCTGCTACACTGACCTTCAAAGCATTCAATTTATTCTGGAAACTTCTTTGCTTTTGGTTTAGTCCAGTTGTGCTGAACTTACCGGTATTGTATGTTATCTTTCCTGTCACCTAAAGCAGTTCTTATCTATTATCTAATTAGTGAATACCCCCTCCCACCCTCTCTCCTCCCCCCTCTCATAACCACGAGAGAATATTTTCTTTTCTGTTTAAACTATCTCTTGAATTCTTGTAATAGTGGTCTTATACAATATTTGTCCTTTTGCAACTAATTTCACTCAGCATAATGCCTTCCAGATTCCTCCATGTTATGAAATGTTTCACAGGTTCCTCACTGTTCTTTATCAATGCATAGTATTCCATTGTGTGAATATACCATAATTTATTTATCCATTCATGCATTGATGGGCACCTTGGTTGCTTCCAGGTTTTTGCTATTGTAAACAGTGCTGCAATGAACATGAGTGTGCATATATCTGTTCATGTAAAGGCTCTTATATCTCTAGGATATATTCCAAGAAGTGGTATTACTGGATCATATGCTAGTTCTATTTCGAGCTTTTTAAGGAAGTGCCAAATTGATCTCCAAAGTGGTTGAACCATTTCACATTCCACCAGCAGTGTATAAATGTTCAGTCTCCCCACCGCCTCCCCAAATTTATTGTTTTGTGTTTTTTGGATTCATGCCAGCATTGTTGGAGTGAGATAGAATCTCATTGTAGTTTTGATTTGCATTTCTCTAATGGCTAATGATAGTGAGCATTTCCTCACGTATCTGTTAGCTACCTGAACGTCTTCTTTAGTGACGTATCTGTTCATATCTTTTACCCATTTTTTAATCGGGTTATTTGTCTTTTTGCAGTTCAGTTTTTGCAGTATCATGTAGATTTTAGAGATCAGGTGCTGATGGGAAACGCCATAGCTAAAATCTTTCCCAGTCTTCAGGTAATCTTTTTTCTCTTTTGGTGAAGCCTGGATGAGCATAGGTGTTTGATTTTTAAGAGCTCCCAGTTATCTAGTTTTTCTTTTGCATTATTAGTAATGTTTTGTATACTGTTTATGCTGTGTATTAGGGCTCCTAACATTGTCCCTATTTTTCCTTCCATGATCTTTATAGTTTTAGATTTTATATTTCGGTCTTTGATCCATTTTGAGCTCCTTTTGTGTGCTATCATTTTGATGTCTTTTTTTGTGTGTTGACAGTTGCTTTTCCCACTTGATTTTATGTGCTGTGTAGATTTTCTTTATATATTGTCCTTTCCTCATATTTGTTGTTGTTGACTATGTTTCTGCTGAGTCTCTATTTTTCCCTTGTATTTTATTTTGATGAGTAGGATAGTTTGTCTCCTTTGTGGTTACCTTATTATTTACCTCTATTTTTCTAAATTTAAACCTAACTTTTATTTCTTTGTATCACCGTATCTTCCTCTCCAGATGGAAGATCTATGATTATGTTTCTTAATCCCTCATTACTGTTTTAATGTTGTCTTCTTTTATATAATAACATTGCTGTTACCCTGTTTTGAGCTTTTTTTTTTTTTAATCTTCCTTTTTTTTTTATTTCCCTGTCTGGGTTGATTTCTGATTGCTCTGCCCAATGTTCTAGTCTTGGTTTGATACCTGATATTATTGATTTTCTAACCAAAAGACTCCCTGTAGTATTTCTTGTAGTTTTGGTTTTGTTTTTACAAATTCCCTAAACTTCTGTTCTTCTAGAAATGTCCTAATTTCACCTTCATATTTAAGAGACAATTTTGCTGGATAAATGATTCTTGGCAGGCAATTTTTTTCCTTCAAATTTTAAATAAGTCATCCCATTGCCTTCATGCCTGCATGGTTTTTGCCGACTAGTCCAAGCTTATTCTTATTGGCTCTGCTTTGTAGGCGACTTTTCGTTTAACCCTAGCTGCTGTTAAAATTCTCCCTTTATCTTTGGTTTTGGCAAGTTTGATTATAATATGTCACTAATTTATATGGTGTTTGATGAACATCTTGGATAGATATCTTCTCATCTTTCACCATATCAGGGAAGTTTTCTGCCAACAAATCTTCAACAGTTTTCTCTGTATTTTCTCTTATCCGTCCCTGTTCTGGTACTCCAATCACTCATAGGTTATTTCTGTTGATAGGGTCCCACATGATTCTTAAGGTTTCTTTGTTTTTTGTTTTTTTTTTAATCTTTTATCTGATTTTTCTTTAAATATATTAGTGCTAAGTGAGTTCAGAAATTCTGGCTTCTACTTGCTCAATTCTGCTCCTCTGACTTTCTGTTGAGTTGTCTACTTTGTTATTTTATTGTTAATCTGAATTTCTGATTGCTTTCTGTCTATGGGTTTTTCCAGCTTATTGAATTTTTCATTATGTTCCTGAATAATCTTTGTGATTTCTTCAATTACTTCATCTGTCTGTTCCTTGGCTTGTTCTGTGTATTGCTTCATTTCCTTCCTGATGTCTTGAAGGGTTCTGTATATTAATCTTCTGTATTCTCGCTCTGGTAATTCCAGAAATGCACTTTCATCTAGAAGATTCCTGGGTTCTTTGTTTTGAGAGTTTGTTGAGGTGATCATGGTCCATTTCTTTATGTGACTTGATATTGACAGTTGTCTCCGAGCCTTCTATAAGTTATTGTATTAGTTTATGCTTGCTTGCTGTGTCATAGCTTCTTGCTTTGTTTTGTTTTGATATGCCCAAATGGGTTGCTTGAGTGAGCTACCTTGATTATTTTTGCCTTTAGAGCTCTGACATACTGTCCCCAGATGGCTACACCTGTTATCAGGTATATCAATCTAGGAGTCCACTCACTTTTCTTGTATGAATTCAATTCAGGTTTCCAGGTATCTGATCATCAAGTGTGTGGTACAGGCTCTGTCCTACAGTCTTAGAGGGGCAGTGGTGATTGGTGTATGTACCAGTATCGGATTGTAGCAGGGGGTTATGCTCTGAACAAGGCAGGAGGCTGAGAACCAACCCCCGAGTGTCTCTGAGGAAAGCATATTCCTGTTCCTTAAAGTGTGCAGGTGGGTGGGTTCTGCAGACATACAATGGGCACACAGTGTTTTGGTTGTAGGCACTGGGAGGTACTAGTTATCCTTGGACACTTCTCATGGGTGGCTGGGTGACCTGAATGGAGCTAACAGTCTATAGGCCCCTGATGTGGGTAGGTGAGGACCCTGTTTAATAGGCAATGCAATTCCAAACATCAAACACCCATGTCTTCACCACAAAGCTGAAATGGTTGTAGTTTGCCCACAAGGGCCTATTCTCCTGAAATAGGCCCACACAGGTCCATGTAGAGGGTAATGGTGCTCAAAGTCCATGGACCATTTATGCCTGGACAGGAGCCACTTCTGTCCTGAGCTCCCCCGGTTAGTGGAGCTGGCAAATTTTCTTTCCCCCAGTTGCAATTTTTTCCCTTCTCCAAGGCTGGGAGGATGGCTCTAAGCACTCAACAGTGCCTATCTCATGCCCAGGGAATTCAGCCACTGAAACCAGCTTGGGGGTGGGGGGATGTGGTAAAATATACACAAGTACTTAGTTTTTGCCGAGAGTGCCGCTCTTCTCTGGTTCCAGAGCTGTGAGTAGGATGTGTAGCTGGAAGCTTCTCCCTGGGGAAACTGTGGCCGAATGCTAGTGCCAGCCCACTGCCACTGCTCCAGAAATGGTGCCTGAGCGCTCCCCGTGATTCCGGTCCAGTAACTCCTCTCTGCTTCTGAACCTTCTCTTCCTCCCCCGCCCCTCTTTTCGTTTTCTAAGCTTGCTTTTGTGATGCTGTGAGATGCTAGCTAGTCATAAATATACTGATTTCACTTGCTTTTTTGGGTCTTTTTTTTGTAAAGAGGGCTCGCCGGAAACGTCTGTCTATTCCACCATCTTGGCTCTTCCCTAAAATTTTAATCGCATCTTTTTAAATGAACAGCCTCTATGTAACCAATAGTCTAAATTGTCATATAATAAGGCTTGGGAAAATCTTTTTGATAATCTTGCCATTAACTGAGAGAATGAGTGACTCAAATGACTTACACAGAGAAAACTATGCAAAAATGCATTTATTAAAACAACAGTCATTATTACTGCTCACTATTTTTTTTTTTATTATATGGGTTAGGTGGGCAGTTCTGCTGATCAGGTCTATGCTTGACTAATCGGGGCTCAGTTTATGTAGGTCTGTGAGATCAGCTAGCAGGTCAGCTGACAGAAGAGGGTTTCATTCTCAAATCTGGTGTGCTAAATGTCAGATAGTATAATGGAAGAAGTGGGCAACTGGTTATTTTTCTCTCATTAGCCAATATTCTAGTCTGTGTTTGTTCGTATGGCAGCTTCACAGGTTTCCAAGAGGGTCTAGAAAAGCCTCAAATCTCTCAAAGTTTTGGAACTTACTTCAGTGTAATTTTTGCCACCTCTACTAGAAAAAATAACTGTAGGCTTCAATCAAGGATTGGTCAAATTGAGAGTTCTGTTGAAGAAGACTCTAATTATGACCATGTTCTAAAAAATATAAATAAATTATATATAACATTTGTGATGGCTGGGTGGCCAAAATAATACCATAAAACACAGAGCAGCCACTGGTTCTCTGAGATCCATTTCTACGCCTCTGGTGAAGTCTTTCTAACTTATCATTCTGTCACACTGGAGCTCTTTCTAAAACATATTCATGTTACAGACAATATTTATTTATGTTCGCATTCATGCCAATATAACCTAAGTATAAGAAAACACATACATACACACACACAAACACACACGTACAACATATTGTATTTACTCAATAAAAATTGGTTGGCATTTGTTCATTCTAGTCTCTCCTGAATATAATGCCTTCCTCACTGATATGCCTTCTCCTAATATCCTGCCCATTCTCCAGGCCAACTTTAAATAATACCTCTTTATGAAAATATATTTCTAATGTCCCTGAATGGATTTGAACTATTCCTTGCCTCAAACCTTTTAAGGTATTTATTATAGTCTGCCTTTTACAATAGACCCTTTCTTTATTGCCCCAGCAGTACCACCAAATTATGTATTCCTTGAAGACAAAGCCTATGTTTTATCTTTACTGCCATTTGTAGATAAGTAGTCAAAAAAATGTGTGTTTAATGAGAACCTACTATACTCCAAGTGTCTTATAAGAAAGAGGGATGAAATTAACCTTAATTCAGATTTTGCAAGGTGCCCTTTATGATAGCTATATTATCTCTTGGCCTTATTTATCAGGTTATGACCCAGTTCCTTTTATCACATTTGCATAGATTTAAAAGCTAAAGATGAGAGAGATAGCTGATCTTTTCCTGTAATGAAGAGACAAAGCCAAGTTTAGTCTCTTTAAGCCAAAAATCCACAACCTCACCATTATACAATATTAACTGTTAATTTTAAAATATCCTTGAAAATTGTTTTTTGGACACATTTAATTTACAAATTAGGGACAAATTCTACTAAAACAATATGTTCAATGAGAAAAGACTTTAGTGTCCATCATCTTGCTGACTGTATTCTTGACATCCTTATTCCTCAAACTGTAGATGAAGGGATTCAACATGGGGATCACCACTGTGTAAAACACAGAGGCTACTTTGAAGGTGTATCTGGAGTTTTTGGATTGGGCACACAGTAGAGGAAGAGGATGGTGCCATGGAAGAGGGTGATGGCAGTCAGATGAGAGGCACAGGTAGAAAACACCTTACGATGACCACTGGCTGAACTCGTTTTCAAGATGGTGACAATGATAAACACATAAGAGGTGAGAATGATGAGTAATGTACTCACATCATTCAAAGTGACGAAGATAAAAAGCAGTAACTGGGTGAGAGAAGTATCAGAGCAAGAAAAAGTGAGAACCGAGGAGAGCTCACGGAAGAAGTGATTGTGTTGAAACCACGAAAAGATAATTTGAAAGTACAGCACGTGATCACCAAGGAACACACTACTCCCCATGCATATGATCACACCACCAGCATAGCACAGAGTCATGGGACTTGGCAACTGTGTAGAGCAGAGGGTTGCAAATGGCCACAAAGCAGTCATAGGCCATTACTGATAATAAAAAAGATTCAGTCACAATGAAGGTACCAAAGAAAAAGAGCTACACTACCCATCCTAAAAGTGAAATGGCTCTGTCTTCTACAACTAGGTTCTCCAGGATCTTAGGAGCAACGATGGAGGAATAGCAAAAATCCACAAATAAGAGGTGGCTGAGGAAAAAGTACATGGGGGTGTGCAGTTTGGGGTTAATTTTGATGATTACAATCATCCCAATATTCCCTACAACAGCGACACCGTAGATGGACAGAAATACAAAGAAGAGGGGTAACTGTACTTCTGGGTAATCTGAGAAGCCCAAAAGGGTGAATGCGACACCACTTTTATTAAACTCTGACAACAACATGGCTTCTGTTTGTCAAAATCTGAAAGCCAGTTCTAGAAGTTAAAAAAAAAAAAATTAAAGAGAGTGGGGATATAGGAAGCTTGGATCAACTTCCCCTTGCTGAGACTGGAAAGAATATCTCTTTCAGAATCTATGCTTTTATTAACCAAAATGTGGTAAATTTTTAAAATTTTAAAACATGATTATGACTTAAAGAATTTAGAGATTTTATGGTAATTTTAAGGCAAGTACTCACGTAGCACCTTCAGTTCTCCTTGAATGTTATCATTTCATAGAAGACAAGCCTAGCCTGATGTTGGATTATGTCAGCCTCATAGTCAGTAACAAAAATCAGAAAAACCTAAATTATATTATTTAATCATTTCATAACATGTACACACTATAGACATAAAGAGTGGACAAACTTGGTGGCAGGCCAAGATGGCTGACTAGGTAGAAGCTACCTCGGAGCCCTCTTACAACAAAGACTCAGAAAAACAAGAGAATGAATCACATACATGACAATATACGAACCCCGACCAATAAACACAAATCTAAAAAGTTGACCTGAGTGACAGAGGCTGAGAATGAGCAACCACGGTGAAGCAATGACTGTTTTCAGAGCCTGGAGCCAGCGTCCCAGTCAGAAAACCTTGGTGCCAGGCTTTGGACTGGGCACAGGGTTGCTGAGCATGGGATCCTGAGATGGCACAAACACAGGACACAGCCCAAGCCCCCAGAAGTGACCTCGGGGGAAGCCCAGGCAGTGCACACAGGCAGAGCGATGCCACTGACAGGAGGAGAAGGCACGGGGAGGCAGCGACTAGTTTTGGAGCCTGGAGTGTGGCGTCCCAGCAGGGGAAATTGGTGCTGGGCTTTGGACTGGGAGCGGAGGAACTGACCACAGCTTCTGAGACAGCACAAGCAAAGGAGGTGGGCCTGACCCTTGGGGGCAATCTCAACCCAGCCAACGCACACAGGCTACACACCCCTCGGGAATCTCAGATAAAAAAGTCATCACCAAGCAAGATAAGTAACTTTGTCTATATTCCAGGGTGCTACTCTCTCCAATCTATCTGATCCCTCCCCTCTCCTTCCCAGGCGGTTTCAATAACATTGGAACTTCCTGAGTGAGAGAGTGAAGTGCTCTGTGGGTTTTTTTTTTTTTTTTGGTGTTTTCCTAACCCATTCTCCTGGCCTGAGAGAAGCAGCTACAAAAAACCCAGGGATCAAAAATCCTTCCCTGACTTCTCGAAATTGGACTAAAAATACAGAACCAGCTCCAGCCAAGCATATGAGATCCACAGTCTTGGGCTTTCACCCCTACAGGGAACAAGGTGGCTATTATAATGCAAAGGCATTTCTGATAGGGATCTGACTGTAATTGTTTTAGTGGAGTACTGGAAAGATAAGTTTCCCGGGTCTGCTTTCTCTGTGTATTAAACAGAGCCCTCACTGACCCACAACAGAGAACTGAGGGCTGAAGCTCCCCCCAGACCATCTAGCCTCCTACCTTAGGGGTCTGAGGACGGTGACACCTACCAATCTGTAGAGGTACCTGCATTGGGTGCCTAAGGTACAGCTACAGAGTCCACCCACCAAAGTGCTTTAGGAATAGGGACACACCTAGCTCACTGGCACTTGGGGGAAGCCTGTCAGCACCCTGCCCCCCCCGGATGTGACCCCCTGCTTCTACTAGAATCTGGTGCACACAACTAGCACCACTACTGCTCTAGGTGTATAGGTGACAGTCTGCACCACACACCTGGTGACCCAAAATCAGATTCTACTCAAGAATACTGAAGGGAATCTTAGGCTTATATATCTGGTAATAGCCCAAACCAGCTGGTAACAGGACATAAGTGATTCAAGGGCTACAACAATCAAGACAGTGCAATCTAGAAGCCCATCTATGTATATTGAAAGAAAACAAAACAAGATAAGACTCAGTGAGCAAATATAAAATAAATCATTACAATATCTTATAGATGGCTCAGAGACAGCAGTTGATATCAAACCACGTAAAAAAGCAGACCATGATTGCTTCTACAACTCCCCGAACTAAAGAATCAAAATCTTTCCCAAATGAAGATACAATCCTGGAATTCCCAGATGCAGAATATAAAAAACTAATTTACAGAATGCTTTTTTTTTTTTTCAAGACATCAGGGATGACCTCAGAAATGAAATAAGGCAATCTACAGAAAAAAACCAAGGAACACACTGATAAAGCAGTTGAAGAAATCAAAAAGATTATTCAAGAACATAGTCGAAAAATTAATAAGCTGCAAGAATCCATAGAGAGACAGCATTCAGAAATCTAAAAGATTAACAGTAAAATGACAGAATTAGACAACTTAATAGGAAGTCAAAGGAGCAGAATCGAGCAACTGGAATGCAGAGTGGGGGACCTGGAGGGTAAGGGAATTGACACCAATATAGATGAAAAAAAAATCAGATAAAAGAATTTTAAAAAATGAAGAAACCCTAAGAATCATGCGGGACTCTATCAAGAAGAATAACTTGCATGTGATTGGAGTTCCAGAACAGGGAGGGATAACAGAAAATACAGAGAGAATAGTTAAAGATCGGTTGGAAGAAAACTTCCCTGACATCATGAAAGATGAAAGGATATCTATCAAAGAAGCTCATCGAACTACATATAAGATTGATCCAAAAAGGAAATCACCAAGACATATTATCATCAAACTTGCCAAAACAAAGATAAAGAGAAAATTTGAAAAGAAGCCAGGGATAAAAGAAAGGTCTCCTACAAAGGAGAAGCAATAAGAATAAGTTCACACTACTCAGCAGAAACCATGCAGTCAAGAAGGCAATGGGATGACATATATAGAGCACTGAAAAAAAACTACCAGGCAAGGATCATATATCCAGCAAAACTCTCTCTCAAATACGAAGGTTAAATTAAAACATTTACAGATAAACACAAGCTTAGAGAATTTGTAAAAAACCAAACCAAAGCTACAAGAAATACTAAAGGAAATTATTTGGTCAGAAAATCAATAATATCAGATACCAGCACAACACAAGGTCACAGAACAGAACACCCTGATGTCAACTCAAATAGGGAAATCACAAAAACAAATTAAGATTAATTTTTAAAAAGATAAAAATGCTCAAAACAGGGAATCATTGACGTCGATATGTAAAAGATCATAATAATCAAAAAGACGGACTAAATACAGGAGGCATAGAACTGCCATATGGAGAGGAAAACAAGGCAATATACGACAATACAAGTTAGGTTTTTACTTAGAAAAATAGGGGTAAATAATAAGGTAACCACAAAGAGGTCTAACAATTCCATAACTCAAAATAAAAACCAAGAAAAACATAACGACTCAGCAAACATAAATTCAACTACTATGAAAATGAGGAACACAATTTACAAAGAAAAACGTCTCAGCACAAAAAAGTAAGGGGAAAAATGAATTTGTCAACAACACACACAAAAAGGTATCAAAATGACAGCACTAAACACATACTTATCTATAATTACGCTGAATGTAAATGGACTAAATGCACCAATAAAGAGACAGAGAGTCTCAGACTGGATAAAGAAACACAGTCTGTCTATATGCTGCCTACAAGAGACACACCTTAGACTTAGAGACACAAACAAACTAAAACTCAAAGGATGGAAAAAAATATATCAAGCAAACAATAGGCAAAAAAAGAGCAGGAGTAGCAATATTAATTTCTGACAAAATAGACTTTAAAGTTAAATCCACCACAAAGGATAAAGAAGGACACTACGTAATGATTAAAGGGAAAATTGACCAGGAAGATATAACCATATTAAATATTGATGCACCCAATGACAGGGCTGCAAGATACATAAAACAAACTTTAACAGAACTGAAAAGTGAGATAGACACCTCCACGGTCATAGTAGGAGACTTCAACACACCACTTTTGGTGAAGGACAGGAATTCCAGTAAGAAGCTCAATAGAGACAAAGAAGACCTAATTGCTACAATCAACCAACTTGACCTCATAGACTTATACAGAACACTCCACCCAACAGCTGCAAAGTATACTTTTTTTTTTTTCTAGCTCATATGGAACGTTCTCTAGAATAGACCACTTATTAGGTCATAAAACAAACCTTTGCAGAATCCAAAACATCGAAATATTACAAAGCACCTTCTCAGATCACAAGGCCATGAAAGTGGAAACCAGTAACAGAAAAATTAGGGAAAAGAAATCAAATACTTGGAAACTGAACAATACCCTGCTCAAAAAAGACTGGGTTATAGAAGACATTAAGGTGGGAATAAAGAAATTCGTAGAATGCAATGAGACCAAAAACGCTTCCTATCGAAACCTCTGGGACACAGCAAAAGCAGTGCTCAGAGGTCAATTTATATTGATAAATGCACACATACATAAAGAAGAAAGAGCCAAAATCAGAGAACTGTCCCTACAACTTGAACAAATAGAAAGTGAGCAACAAAAGAATCCATCAGACACCAGAAGAAAACAAATAATAAAAATTAGAGCTGAACTAAATGAATTAGAGAACAGAAAAACAATTGAAAGAATTAACAACGCCAAAAGCTGGTTCTTTGAAATAATTAACAAAATTGATAAACCACTGGCCAGACTGACCAAAGAAATACAGGAAAGGAAACAAATAACCCGAATAAGAAACGAGATGGGCCACATCACAACACACCCATCTGAAATTAAAAGAATCATATCAGATTATTATGAAAAATTGTACTCTAACAAATTTGCAAACCTAGAAGAAATGGATGAATTCCTAGAAAAAGACTACCTACCTAAACTAACACAATCAGAATTAGAACAACTAAATACACCCATAACAAAAAAAGAGATTGAAAAGGTAATCAAAAAATTCCCAACAAAAAAAAGGCCCTGGCCCGGACAGCTTCATTGCAGAGTTCTACCAAACATTCAGAGAAGAGTTAACACCACTACTACTAAAGGTATTTCAAAGCACAGAAAGTGATGGAATACTACCCAACTCATTCTATGAAGCCACCATCTCCTTGATACCAAAACCAGGGAAAAAAAAAAAAAAAAAAACTAGTAAAACCAGGGAAAGACACCATAAAAAAAGAAAATTACAGACCTATATCCCTCATGAACATAGTTGCAAAAATCCTCAACAGAATTCTAGCCAATAGAATTCAACAATATATCAAAAAAAAAAAAAAAAAATCCACCACGACCAAGTGGGATTTATACCAGACATGCAAGTTTGCTTCAATATTAGAAAAATAAATAATGTAGTCCACCATATAAATAAAACAAAAGACAAAAACCACATGATCTTATCAATTGATGCAGAAAAGGCATTTGACAAAGTACAACACCCATTCAAGATAAAAACTCTCAGCAAAATAGCAACTGAAGGAAAATTCCTCAACATAATAAAGGGCATCTATACAAAGCCAACAGCCAACATCACCCTAAATGGAGAGAGCCTGAAAGCATTTCCCTTGAGAACGGGAACCAGACAAGGATGCCCTTTATCACCGCTCTTATTCAACATTGTGCTAGAAGTCCTAGCCAGAGCAATTAGGCTAGACAAAGAAATAAAGGGCATCCGAATTGGCAAAGAAGAAGTAAAATTATCTCTGTTTGCAGATGACATGATCTTATACACAGAAAACCCTAAGGAATCCTCCAGAAAACTACTGAAACTAATAGAAGAGTTTGGCAGAGTCTCAGGTTTTAAGATAAACATACATAAATCACTTGGATTCCTCTACATCAACAAAAAGAACATCGAAGAGGAAATCACCATTCACAGTAGCCTCCAAGAAGATAAAATTTTTAGGAATAAATCTTACCAAAGATGTAAAAACTGTATACAAAGAAAACTACAAAGTACTAGTGCAAGAAAGTAAAAAGGACGTATATAAGTGGAAAAACATACCTTGGTCATGGATGGGAAGACTTAACGTAGTAAAAATGTCCATTCTACTAAAAGCCATCTATACATACAATGCACTTCCAATCCAAATTCCAATGACATTTTTTAATGTGATGGAGAAACAAATCACCAACTTCATATGGAAGGGAAAGAAGCCCCGGGTAAGTAATTAAAGCATTACTGAAAAAGAAGAAGAAAGTGGGAGGCCTCACTCTACCTGATTTTAGAACATATTATATAGCCACAGTAGTCAAAAGAGCCTGGTACTGGTACAACAACAGGCACATAGACCAATGGAACAGAATTGAGAACCCAGATAGAAATCCATCCACATATGAGCAGCTGATATTTGACAAAGGCCCAGTGTCAGTTAATTGGGGAAAAGATCATCTTTTTAACAAATGGTGCTGGCATAACTGGATAACCATTTGCAAAAAATTGAAACAGGACCCATACCTCACACCATGCACAAAAACTAACTCCAAGTGGATCAAAGACCTAAACATAAAGTCTAAAATGATAAAGATCATGGAAGAAAAAATAGGGACAACCCTAGGAGCCCTAATACAAGGCATAAACAGAATACAAAACATTACCAAAAATGACGAAGAGAGACCAGATAACTCGGAGCTCCTAAAAATCAAACACCTATGCTCATCTAAAGACTTCACCAAAAGAGTAACAAGCTCACCCACAGATTGGGAAAAAATTTTCAGCTATGACATCTCCGACCAGCGCCTGATCTCTAAAATCTATATGATTCTGTTGAAACTCAACTGCAGAAACACAAAGAACCCAATCAAAAAGTGGGCGAGGGATATGAACATGCACTTCACTAAAGAAGATATTCAGGCAGCTAACAGATACATGAGAAAATGCTCTCGATCATTAACCATTAGAGAAATGCAAATTAAAACTACGAAGAGATTCCATCTTACTCCAACAAGATGCATTAATCCAAAAAACACAAAATAATAAATGTTGGAGAGGCCGTGGAGAGATTGGAACTCTTATACACTGCTGGTGGGACCGTAAAATGGTACAACCACTTTAAAAATCTATCTGGCTTTTTCTTAATAAGTTAGACATAGAACCAGCATACAACCCAGAAATCCCACTCCTCAGAATATACCGTAGAGAAATGAGAGCCTTCACACGAACAGATATGCACACCCATGTTTATTGTAGCTCTGTTTGCAATAGCAAAAAGCTGGAAGCAACCAAGGTGTACATCAACAGATGAGTGGTTAAATAAATTATGGTATACTCACACAATGGATACTACCCATTGATAAAGAACAGTGATGAATCTGTGAAACATTTCATAATATGGAGGAACCTGGAAGGCATTATGCTGAGTGAAATTAGTCAGATGCAAAAGGACAAATATTGCATAAGACCACTATTATAAGATCTTGAGAAATAGTATAAACTGAGAAGAACACATACTTTTGTGGTTACGAGGGGGGGAGGGAGGGAGGGTGGGAGAGGGTTATTTACTGATTAGTTTGTAGATAAGAACTACTTTAGGTGAAGGGAAGGACAATACTCAATACACGCAAGGTCAGCTCAACTGGACTGGACCAAAATCAAAGAAGTTTTCTGGATAAACTGAATGCTTCGAAGGCCAGCGGAGCAAGGGCGGGGGTTTGGGGACTATGGCTTTAGGGGACTTCTATGTCAATTGGCAAAATAATTCTATTATGAAAACATTCTGCACCCCACTTTGAAGTGTGGTATCTGGGGTCTTAAATGTTAACAAGCGGCCATCTAAGATGCATCAATTGGTCTCAACCCACCTGGATCAAAGGAGAATGAAGATCGCCAAGGTCACAGGATAACTATGAGCCCAAGAGACAGAAAGGGCCACATGAACCAGAGACTTACATCATCCTGAGACCAGAAGAACTAGATGGTGCCCGGCCACAACCGATGAGTGTCCTGACAGGGAGCACAACAGAGAACCCCTGAAGGAGCAGGAGAACAGTGGGATGCAGACCCCAAATTCTCGTAAAAAGACCAGACTTAATGGTCTGACTAAGACTAGAAGAATCTCAGCGGTCATGGTCCCCAAACCTTCTGTTGGCCCAGGACAGGAACCGTTCCCGATGCCAACTCATCAGACATGGATTGGACTGGACAATGGTTTGCAGAGAGATGCTGATGAGGAGTGAGCTACTTGTATCAGGTGGACACTTGAGACTGTTGGCATCTCCTGTCTGGAAGGGATATGGGAGGGTAGAGAGGGTTAGAAACTGACAAAACCATCACAAAAGGAGAGACTAGAAGGAGGGAGCGGGCTGACTCTTTAGGGGAAGAGTAAGTGGGAGTATGGATTAAGGTGTATATAAGCTTATATGTGACAGACTGTCTTGATTTGTAAACTTTCACTTAAAAAGAAAGTGAAATAAAAATTGTTTAAAAAAAAAGAGTGTTGTTAGGTGCAATTTTGCTCCTAGTCGTTAATACAATGAACAAATGTTGTGGTTACCTGGGAAAGAAAATTCAAGTGCTTTTAAACCTCTTGTGATATTTGGTTTCATGCTTGAAACCTATACAGTGTTATGCCCAATAGCATCTGTAGAAGATTTCAAGTTGTAAGGTACACAACATAGAAGTTAATACACTTTGGAAAAAATTGAGACCACTGCAAAATGGGTTTCAGGTCCTGAATAAAAAGCTTTTCTTTTGCTGATAAAAAAAGAATGGACAGCCTTAACACTTCTCATTTGTGTTTTTATTTTAATTCTGTGTAGTATTTTAATGTATGTTTTTCTTTCTGACACAGTATCACTCATATCAAAATAAAACTCAATTACTTTTTAGCAGCCTGTGTGACACCTTTGGTTAATACCCAAAATTTGAAGGTTCCTGTCCACCCACAAGCACCTTTGAAAACTGGGTGGGTGATGTAATTCTGAAAAATCAGACACCGAAAAATTTATGGAGCACAGTTCTACTCATACTCAGGAGGTCCCCATGATTCCAAGTCGACTTGTCGGTAACATTTTTTCATTCTTCAAATCTGGTTGTTCTGAGTTCCAATTCTCCCTCATTGTTTGAGGAATAAAAAGACTAGAGCAGATGATAAATATAATCCAGTCTACATCCTTATTCTAAAGATGGCATAACAGCAGTCAGAAGATGCCTCAAATTTCACAACAACATGCAGATAAAATCCAGTCTATGATCCCCAGCCATGTATTAATTTCTCAACCCCATACAGTGGTCCATCTTATAAGTCTACCTAGTAATGTATTTCTCTTGTTAATGATCACCTCCTTAAATTTTGAGACTCTAAAATTATGGGAAATAGTCCAATGACACTGTTATGTGCCACAGAGATATAGTAGAGAGCAGCATCCAGATGAAACACAGGAATAACTAAAGACTCTTGGACTTAGAATTTCCCAATTCCACAGTCTCTCCCATTCACTTCTCTTCCTTCAACACATCAGGATACTCATTCTGTCCCTGTATTATGTATCTATAAGAGTTAATACATGGAACTGTAGTGCACGATTAAGTCATTTCATGAGAAAACAGTAATACAAAAGAATCATTGTATTTCCAGAATTGGTGCCCAGCACCTCTTAGATCCCAACATAATGGGAAACTCCTTCTCTGTCTATGATTTGTGCTAAGTTTGTCTCTGATTCTGAAACTTAACACATCATTTTCAGACGGTCCTGAAATAAAGATGTCAGGGCATGTGCTGTACTGTGTCGCTCAACTGCCCTATCCTGTTCTTATATAAAGCCGAGTGTTGAAGACGACCTCAAAAGGCAATCCCATCACACGATTAGTCATTTTAAATATCACATTTTTTCCTTAACAATACATTTCATTTATCTAAGGCATTTAAATCTTAAATTTAATCAAATACATGTCTTTAATGTAATGGATCTTTTCTGTCTTGAATGTTGATATTAAATTGATGATAAATGTATTTTCCAATTCAGTCAAGGAAATAGTATAGCTAAAATTTCTTCCTCTAATTTCCTCCCATTTTATTGTTCTTTTGCTCTCAGGGGATACATGTACTGTCTGCTATATGCTGTGTAATTAGTTAAAGCTGGAAAGATAGATGATAGATGATAGATAGATGATAGATAGATGATAGATAGATGATAGATAGATAGATAGATAGATAGATATAGATAGATAGATGATAGATAGATAGATAGATAGATAGATAGATAGATAGATAGATAGATAGATAGATAGATAGATAGATAGATAGATAGATTTTTTTTTACTAAAGATCCTATCCAATCTCTGATTATTCCACTCTGCTTAAATGCTTTTCTACTCTTCCTTGACAACTGCTCCAAAAATTTACAAAATATGAAAATGTACATTCTCAAATCTCTCAAGCCTCCTATATTGCCCCACCCAAGGTACCTGTCATTCAGGGCACTATTATTGAGGAGCCAAGTCCTCTCTATGCAAAGCTCTGCATAAGGGCTGCACATCCTGTTCCTTGCATGTTCAGACAAGTACCTTTTGTGATGGCTTGGTATTCCTCAAGAACTCTCTACCTCTAACGTTTATATTTTCCCCCTTTCAAGTTGTTTCCTAGATACCCTGCTTTGAAGTTAATACCATTATGTTTTTAAATCTTAAAACAAACCTGCTAATGGCAAGAGAAGGCCTCTCCTGCCTCTGCGGAACTTGAGAGTAAAGTATATGCATCTTATATCTGTGTCACAACCTTGGGACATGAACTCTAGAGACTATCTGTTACTTCAATCTCTAGAGGACAAAAACTCAACAATTAAAATTTTCTACCTTTTTCTGCTGTATTATTATCATTAAGAACACCTTATAAGAAATACTTTATATTTAAATTCATTTTTCCAAGTCTCCTGAACACTCCCATCCTCTCCAGTAGTTATCAAGCCTATGTATCCATAGAGCTCATAATCGTCAAATAATAATTGACTGATGATTATGTGCCATTCAGATAGGTGACAATGATATCTAAAGGCAGTTTTCATTTGTCCTTCTATTAGTATGAGCCCTATAGTTCAAACATTTTAGAGTTATTTGTATTCCTTTAATTTGGACACTTTAATGGTACCTTCTATCCATTTTTTCCTATAGGACTAATTGTTGTTTTCTCCTCTGTGTGATATAAGTGGAGATTGTTTCCTCAATTATTCTTTCATCAATTTAATTTATTTCCTTTTGTTTTTCCAGTGAAGTCTCTGTATGTTCATGTCATCTAAATTTTCAACTTTGATTTCAGAACCTGTTTTGATGTATGGAGTAAGAAAGAGATACAATTTCATCTTTCTCATATGGCTAAAGAAAGATGTTCATATGACTCTTGAATGTCTGTTTGTCCCAATATAATAATATTTGAATAATAAATCAAAACAAACAAACAAAAACCTGTTGTCGAGTTGTTTCTGACTCATAGTGACCCTATAGGACAGAGTGGAATTGCCCCATAGGATTTCCAAGGAGTGACTGGTGGTTTCAAAATGGTGACCTTTTGGTTAACAGCCATATTCTTATCCACTGAGCTACCAGGGTTCCAGTTTAATAATAGAAACTCTGTAATTTACTTTAAACTTTTTAGGATGAGCCTTCCTACTCTAATTTGGTTTATTTTATTTTTTCAGTCTTTTTTTCTTTTCCTGAATTTCTGTGATTGTTTACTCATTCATGGGTGCACCAGAAAAGAAATTTTAAAGTATGATTCTTCGGTGATCCCGAAGGAGTTTTATATTACATTCATCTTTGTCCAAATAAGTGTCCATTAGAATAAAAACATCTTAGAATGATTTCCAGACCTGATAATACTGCTAATGTAGCCTTTGAATAAATAATATTCAGGTATAAACTAGAGATACTGAAATGACCACAATTGTTCCTTCTGAAGGGCAATTTAATTTGAATGATCTCTTAGACTGAGTGAAATAATAGGATGAAAGTGCATGGGAATTGGGGTCAAAGACCTGAATTTCTGTCATCAACCGATCATTTCTGGTTATATAAACTTTTGTGATTCTCGAATTCATTGAACCTCTGTGTCACCATATATGCAGTGGAATAATCATCCTTTTCCTCTCTCCTTCTCAGCCTAAGCTGATTGTTTCCAGTGTAAGGCTGCTCATCCACGCTGTTGTTGTAGGTGCCGTCCAGTCTGTTCTGACTCATAGTGACCTTACATACAACAGAACAAAACACACCCTGCTCCTGTGCCAGCCTCGTGATTGTTGTTATGCCTGAAGCCCATTGTTACAGGCACTGTGTCAATCCATCTTGTTGAGGGTCTTCCTCTTTTTTGCTGACCTTTAAAAAGATGGAGGGTTTTTACCAAGCGTGATGTCCTTCTGCAGGACTGGTCCGTCTGGATAACATGTCCAAACTGTGAGAGATGAAGTCTCGCCATCATCACTTATAAATAGCATTCTAACTGTACTTCTTATAATACAGATCTGTTCATTCTTTTAGCAGTCCATGGACATACAATATTCTTCACCAACATCATAACTCAGAAGTGTCCATTCTTCTGCTTATTCCTTGCTCAGCTCTCGCATGCTTATCAGGGATCAAAAACACTATATGGCTTGGGTCAAGAACACCTTAGTCCTTAAAGTGATATATTTGTTTTGAACACATTAAAGAGGTCTTTTGCACCAGATCTGACAAATGCAATGTGTCCTTTGATTTCTTGTCTGCTGCTTCCATGGGCATTAATTGTGGATCCAAGTAAAATAAAATCCTTGACAGCTTCAATAATTTCTTTGTTTACCAGGATGTTGCTTATTGGTCAGTTGTGAGGATTATTTTGTTTGTTTTTTATGTTGAGGCATAATCCAGACTGAAAGCTGTGGCCTTGGATCATTATTAGTCAGTGCCTCAAGCCCTCTTTACTTTCAGCAAGCAAGGTTGTGTCGTCTGCATAACGTAGATTGTTAATGAGTCTTCCTCAAATCTTGAGGCTGCATTCTTCTTCATTTATTCCATTTTCTCAGATTATTAACTCAGCATGCAGATTGAATTAGTATGGTGAAAGGATGCAACCTGGACACACACTTTTCTTGACATTAAACCAACAACTGCCTCTTGAGCTAAGTACAGGTTTCTTATGAGCATGATTAATTGTTCTGGAATTCACTTTCTTCACAATGCTCTTCATAATTGGTTTTGATCCACAAAGTCAAATGCATTTGCATAGTCAGTAAAACAGGTAGACATCTTTCTGGTATTTTTTTGTTTTCAGCCAGGATCCATCTGACATCGGTAATGATATTCCTGGTTCCCTGTTATCTTCTGAATCCAACTTGAATTTCTGCCAGTTCCTTGTTGATATACTGTTGTAGCTGCTTTTGAATGATCTTTGGCAAAATTGTACTTGTGTGTGATGATATTAATGATATTGTTCCATAATTTCTGCATTGTGGTGCATCACCTTTCTTAGGAATAGGCATAAATATAGATCTCTTCCTGTCCATTTGCCAGGCAGTCATCTTCCAAATTTCTTGACTTAGATAAGTGACTACTTCCAGCGTTGCATCCATTTGTTGAAACATCTTAGCTGGTATTCCAACAATTCCTGAAGCCTTGTTTTTTGGCAATGCCTTCAGTGTAGCTTGGGCTTCCTCTTCCAGTACCATTAGTTCATTTTTATCTCCTGAAATGGTTGAATATTGACCAATTGCTTTCGGTATAGTGACTCTGTGTATTCCTTCCACCATCTTTCGGTGCTTCCTGAGTTGGTTAATATTTTCCCCATGGAATCCTTAAATATTGCAACTTCAGGCTTGAATTTTTTCTTCAGTCCTTTCAGCTTGAGAAACGCAGAGTGTGTTCTTCCTTTTTTGGTTTTCCATCCCTAGGTCTTTGCACATGTTATTATAATACTTTGTTTTCTCAGGCCAACCTCTTAAATCTTCTGTTCAGCTCTTTTACCTCATCATTTCTTCCTTTTGCTTTAGCTACTCAACATTCTAAAGCAACTTTCAGAGTCTCTTCTCACATCCACTTTGGTCTTTTTTTTTTTTTTCTTTTTAATGACCTCATGCTTTCTTCATGTATAATACCCTTGATGTCATTCCACAACTTGTCTGGTCTTCGGTTATTAGTGTTCAACGTGCTAAATCTATTTTTGAGATGGTCTGTAAATTCAGGTGAGATGCACTTAAGGTCACGCTTTAGCTCTTGTCAACTATTCTAATTTTCATCAGTTTCAACTTGAACTTGGATGTAAGCAATTGATAGTCTGTCCCACAGTTGTCCCGTCGTCTTGTTCTGACTGATGTTTTTGAGCTTTTCCATCCTCTCTTCCCATGTAGTCAATTTCATTCCTGTATATTCCACCTGTTGGTGGAAAAAGGTATTTGCAATAAAGAAGTCTCTGGTCTCAAGAAATTCTATCATGCGATCTCTGGCATTGTTTCTGTCACCAAAGCCATCTTTTCCAACTACCGATCCTTCTTTGCTTCCAACTTTCACATTCCAATCTTCATTTATTGTTATCAATGTATCCAGATTGCATATTTGATCAATTTCAGACTGCAGAAAGCTGGTAAAAATCTTCAATTTCTTCTTCTTTGGCCTTAATGGTTGGTTCACAAATTTGAATAATGTTCATATTAACTAGTCTTCCTTTTAGGTGTATGGATATTATCCTATCATTGACAGTGCTGTACTTCAGGATAGATCTAAGTGTTCTTTTTGACAATAAATGCAACACCATTCCTTTTCAAGTTATCATTCCCACCATAATAGACTATATGATTGTCTGATTCAAAATGGCCAATACCACTCCATTTCAGCTCACTAATGCCTAGGATATCAATGTTTATGCATTCCATTTCATTTTTGATGATGTCCAGTTTTCCTAGATTCATACTTCTTACATTCCATGTTCCGTTTATTAGTGAATGTTTGCAGCTCTCTCTTCTCCCTTTAAGTCATGCCACATCACGAAATGAAGGTCCTGAAAGTTGGAGCCCATCCATGTCTTCATGGGCGACTCTACTTTGAGGAGGCAGTTCTTCCCCAGCCGTCTTTTGAGAGCCTTCTAAACTGAGGGGCTCATCTTCTGCAGGTATATTAAACCCTGTTCTGCTGTTATTTATAAGGTTTCACCAGCTGATTCTGCAGAGTTCTACAAACTTTCAGAGAAGAGTTAACACCACTACTACTGATTCTTTTCAGAAGCGGACTGCCAGGTCCTCCTTCCTAGTCTCTCTTAGTTTGCAAGGTCAGCTGAAACCTGCCCACCATGAGTAACTGATGCTGGTATTTGAATACCGATGACATAGCTTCCAGCATCACAGCAACACATAAAACCCCATGTACTGTGGTATATGTCCTAGAGACCTAAAAATAATGACTCAAACATACTGTGCACACTTTTGTTCATTGCTGCTTTATTCACATAAACAAATAAATGGAAACAACCTAAGTTTGCAGTAACAGATGAGTGGATAAGCAAATTGTGCTACATACATACAATGGAACACTTGCTGTTGTTAAGTGCCATTGAGTCAGTTCAGACTCATAGCAACCTCATGGACAGCAGACCAAAGCACTGCCCAGTCCTGTGTCTTCCTCACAATAGTTTTTAAGCTTGAGCCCATCATTACAACCACTGTTTCAATCCATCTCGTGAAGGTTATCCTATTTTCTGTTGATTCTCTACATCACTAAGCATGATTTTCTTCTCCAAGGAACAATGATGATTCTACAAAGCATATTATAACATGGATGGGCCTGAGGGGCATAATACTAAGTGAAATAAGTCAAGCATACAAGGACAAATATTGAATGATTCTCTTTTTTTAAAAAAAATAATTTTTATTGTGCTTTACGTGAAAGTTTATAAATCAAGTCAGTTTCTCACACAAAAGCTTATATACACCTTGCTACATACACCCAGTTTCTCTCCCCCAAATAAGACAGCCCACTCCCTCCCTCCACTCTCTCTTTTCGAGTCCATTTCACCACCTTCTGACCCCCTCTACTCTCTCATCTCTGCTCCAGGCAGGAGATGCCAACATAGTCTCAAGTGTCCACCTGATCCAAGAAGCTCACTTCTCGCCAGCATCCCTCTCCAACCCATTGTCCAGTCCAATCCCTGCCTGAATAGTTGGCTTTGGGAATGGTTCCTGTCCTGGGTCAACAGAACGTCTGGGAGTCATGACCACTGGGGTCTTTCTAGTCTCAGTCAGACCATTAAGTTTGGTCTTTTTATGAGAATTTGGGGTCTGCATCCCACTGCTCTCCTGTTCCCTCAGAGGTTCTCTGTTCTGTTCCCTTTCAGGGCAGTCATCAGTTGTGGCCAGGCACCATCTAGCTCTTCTGGTCTCAGGCTGACATAGTCTCTGGTTTATGAGGCTCTTTCTTTCTCTTGGGCTTGTAATTCGGTTGTGTCCTTCGTGTTCTTCACTCTCCTTTGATCCAGGAGGACTGAGAAAATTTAATGCATCTTAGATGGCCACTTGCTAATGTGCATGACCCTAGATGTTGCTCTCCAAAATGGGATGCAGAATGTTTTCTTAAAATAGATTTTATTATGCCAATCGACTTAGATGCCCCCTGAAACCGTGGTCCCCAAACCCCCACCCCTGCTAAGCTGGCCTTCGAAGCATTTAGTATATTCAGGAAACTTCTTTGCTTTTGGTTTAGTCCAGTTATGCTGACCTTGCCTGTATTGTATGTTGTCTTTCCCATCACCTAAAGTAGTTCTTATGTACTATCTAGTTAGTGAATTCCCCTCTCCCACCCTCCTTTCCTCCCCCCTCTCTTGTAACCATCAAAGAATATTTTCTTCTCTGTTTAAACTATATCTCGAGTTCTTATAATAGTGGTCTTATGCAATATTTGTCCTTTTGCAACTGAATAATTTCACTCAGCATAATGCCTTCCAGATTCCTCCATGTTATGAAATGTTTCACAGATTCATCACTGTTCTTTATTGATGCATAGTATTCCATTGTGTGAATATACCATAATTTATTTATCCATTCATCTCTTGAGGGCACCTTGGTTGCTTCCATCTTTTTGCTTTTGTAAACAGTGCTGTAGTGAACATGGATGTGCATATATCTATTCACGTAAAGGGTCTTATTTCTCTAGGATATATTCCTGAAAGTGGGATTGCTAGATCGTATGGTAGTTCTATTTCTAGCTTTTTAAGGAAGCGCCAAATCGATTTCCTAAGTGATTGTAACATTTTACATTCCGATCAGCAGTGTATAAGTGTTCCAATCACTCCACAGCCTCTCCAACATTTGTTGTTTTGGGTTTTTTGGATTAATGCCAGCCTTTCTGGAGTGAGAAGAAATCTCACTGTAGCTTTGATTTTCATTTCTCTAATGGCTAATGATGGTGAACATTTCCTCACATATCTGTTAGCTACCTGAATGTCTTCTTTAGTGAAGTGTCTGTTCATATCTTTTGCCCATTTTTTAATTGAGTTATTTGTCTTTTTGCAGTTGAGTTTTTGCAGTATCGTGTAGATTTTAGAGATCAGGCGCTGATCAGAAATGTCATAGCTAAAGAGTTCTTCCCAGTCTGTGGGTAACCTTTTTGCTCTTTTCTGAAGTCTTTGGATGAGCATAGGTGTTTCGTTTTTAGGAGCTCCCAGTTACCCAGTTTTTCTTCTGCATTGTTAATAAAGTTTTGCATACTGTTTATTAGGACTCCTAATGTTGTCCCTATTTTTTCTTCTATGATCTTTATTGTTTCAAATTTTATATTTTGGTCTTTGATCCATTTTGAGCTTGTTTTTGTGCATGTAGTGAGGTATGGGGCTTGTTTCATTTTTGGAGATGGATATCCAGTTATGCCAGAACCATTTGTAAAAAGACTGTCTTTTCCCCATTTAACTCTTTTGGGGCCTTTGTCAAATATCAGCTGCTCATATGCGGATGTATTTGTGTCTGGATTCTCAATTCTGTTCCATTGGTCTATGTGCCTGTTGTACCAGTACCAGGCTGTTTTGACTACTGTGGCGTTATAATAGGTTCTAAAATCAGTAAGGCCTCCCACTTTGTTCTTCTTCTTCAGTAATGCATTACTTATCTGGGGCCTCTTTCCCTTCCATATAAAGTTGGTGATTTCTTTCTCCATCCCTTTAAAAAATGTCATTGGGATTTGGATCAGAATTGCGTTAAATATATAGATTGCTTTTGGTAGAATAGACATTTTTATAATGTTAAGTCTTCCTATCCATGAGCAAGTTATGTTTTTCCAGTTACGTAGGTCTCTTTTGGTTTCTTGCAGAAGTTTTTTGTAATTTTCTTAGTATAAATCTTTTATATCTCTGGTAAGATTTATTCCTATGTGTTTTATCTTCTTGGGGGCTACTGTAAATGCAATTGATTTGGTGATTTCCTCTTCGCTGTTCTTTTTGTTGGCGTAGAGGAATCCAACTAATTTTTTAATATTTATCTTGTATCCCGATACTCTGCTGAACTCTTCTATTAGTTTCAGTAGTTTTCTGGAGGATTCCTTAGGGTTTTCTGTGCATAAGATCATGTCATCTGAAAATATAGATAATTTTGCTTCTTCCTTGCCAATCCGGATGCCCTTTATTTCTTTATCTAGCCTAATCGCTCTGTCAAGGGCCTCCAGCACAATGTTGAATAAGAGTGGTGATAAAGGGCATCCTTGCCTGGTTCCCAATCTCAAGGGGAATGCTTTCAGGCTCTCTCCTTTTAGCATGGTGTTCGCTATTGGCTTGTATAAATGCCCTCTATTATGTTGAGGAATTTTCCTTCTATTTCTATTTTGCGGACCATTTTTATCATGAATGGTGTTGAACTTTGTTAAATACCTTTTCTGCCTCAGTTGATAAAATAATGTGATTCTTGTCTTTTTTTTTATTTATATGATGGATTGCATTATTTGTTTTTCTAATGTGGAATAATCCCTACCTACCTGGTCCTGGCGAATTATTTTTTTTGATATGTTGTTGAATTTTATTAGCTAGAATTTTATTCAGGTTTTTTGCATCTAAGTTCAGGAGGGATATAGCTCTCTTTACCTGGTTTTGGTATCAGGGGTATGGTGGCTTCATAGAATGAATTTGAGAGTATTCAATCCTTTTCTATTCTATGAAATACCTTTAGTAGTAGTGGTGTTGACTCTTCTCTGATATTTTGATAGAACTGTGCAGTGAAGTTGCCCTTGCCAGGGCTTTTTTGTTGTTGTTGTTGTTGGGAGTTTTTTGATTACTTTTTCAATCTCTTCTTTTATTATGGGTCTATTCAGTTGTCCCATAGTGTCGCTATGAGTTGGAATCGACTCGACAGCACTGGGGTGGGGATTCAGTTGTTCAATCTCAGTTTATGTTAGTTTAGGTAGTTAGTGTGTTTCTAGGCATTTATCCATTTCTTCTAAGTTTTCAAATTTGTTAGAGTACAATTTTTCATAGTAATCTGATATGATTCTTTTAATTTCAGTTGGGTCTGTTGTAATGTCACCCATCTCATTTCTTATTTGGGTTATTTGCTTCCTCTCCTTTTTTCTTTTGTCAACTTGACCAATGGTTTGTTATTTTTTTAATTTTTTTCAAAAAAATAGCTTTTGGTCCTGTTCATTCTTTCAATTGTTTTTCTGTTTTCTATTTCATTTAATTCTGCTCTAATTTTATTATTTGTTTTCTTCTGGTGCCTATGGGTTTCTTTTGTTGCTCTCTTTCTATTTGTTCAAGTTGTAAGGATAATTCTTTGATTTCGGCCTTTTTTTCTTTTTGGATGTGCGTATTTTTTGTTATAAATTGACCTGTGAGCACTGCTTTTGCTGTGTCCCAAAGGTTTTGATAGGAAGTGTTTTCATTCTCATTGGATTCTATGAATTTCTTTATTTCATCCTCAGTGTCTTCTATAATCCAGTCTTTTTTCAGCAGTTTCCAAGTGTTTGATTTCTTTCCCCTGCTTTTTCTGTTATTGATTTCCACTTTTCTGGCCTTATGGTCAGAGAAGATGCTTTGTAATATTTCGATGTTTTGCATTCTGCTAAGGCTTGCTTTATGACCTAATGTGTGGTCTATTCTAGAGAATGTTCCATGGGCACAGGAAAAGAAAGTATACTTTGTTGCTATTGGGTGGAGTGTTCTGTATGTCTATGATGTCAAATTGGTTGATTGTGGCATTTAGATCTTCCGTGTCTTTACTGAGCTTCTTTCTGGATGTCCTGTCCTTCACTAAAAGTGGTGTGTTGAAGTCTTCTACTATTATTGTGGAGCTGTCTCTCACTTTTCAATGCTGATAGAGTTTGTTTTATTTATCTTGCATCCCTCTTACTTCGTGTATAAATATTTAATATAGTTATATCTTCTTGGTATATTGTTCCTTTAATAATTATATAGAGTTCTTCCTTATCTTTTGTCGTGGATTTAATTTTAAAGTCTATTTTGTCAGAAATTAATGTTGCCACTCCTGCTCTTTTTTGTTTGTTGTTTGCTTGATATATTTTTTCCATCCTTTGAGTTTTAGCTTGTTTGTTTCTAAGGTGTGTCTCTTGTAGGCAGCATATAGATGGGTTGTGTTTTTTAATCCATTCTGCCACTCTCTGTCTCTTTATTGGTGCATTTAGTCCATTCACGTTCATTGCAATTATGGATATTTATGAATTCAGTGCTATCATTTTGAGGTCATTTTTTTGTGTGTTGTTGGCAGTTTCTTTTTCCCACTGAATTTTATTTGTTAAATAGGTTATCTTTACATATTGTCCATTGCTTATATCAGTATTTTTTTATTTTGTTTCTACTGAGTCTCTATTTTTTTCTTGTATTTTAATTTGGTGTGTAGCATAGTTTGTCTCCTTTGTGGTTATCTTATTATTTACCCCTATTTTTCTAAATTTAAACTTTTCTTTTATTTCTTTGTATCGCCTTATCTTCCTCTCCATATGGAAGATCTATGACTACATTTCTTAGTCTCTATTGTTTTAATGTCATCTTCTTTTACATGATAACATCACTGTTATCCTGTTTTTGAGCATTTTTTTTATCTTGATTTATTTTTTTGATTTCCTTGTCTGGATTGACATCTAATTTTTCTGCCCATTATTCTAGTCTTGGGTTGATGCCTGATATTAATGATTTTCTAACCAAAGAACTCCTTTTAGTATTTCTTAAAGTTTTGGTTTGATTTTTACAAATTTCGTAAAATTCTGTTTATCTGGAAATGTCCTAATTTCACCTTCGCAGTTGAGAAACAGTTTTGCTGGATATATGACTCTTGGCTGGCAATTTTTTTCCTACAATTTTTGTGGAAGTTATCCCATTGACTTCTTGCCTGTGTGGTTTCTGCTGAGGAGTCTGAGCTTATTCTTATTGGCTCTCCTTTGTAGGTGACTTTTCGTTTATCCCTAGCTGCTCTTAAAATTCTCTCTTTATCTTTGGTTTTGGCAAGTGTAATTATAATATGTCTTGGTGATTTTCTTTTAAAATCTACCTTATGTGGAGTTCGATAAGTATCTTGGATAGATATCTTCTCATCTTTCATGATAATAGGGAATTTCGCTGCCAACAAATCTTCAACAATTCTCTCTGTGTTTTCTGTTATCACTCCCTGTTCTGGTACTCTAATCACTTGTAGGTTATTTCTCTTGATAGGGTCAACATGATTCTTAAGGTTTCTTTTTTTTTTTTAATTCTTTTATCTGATTTTTCTTCAAATATATTAGTGCCAAGTGCTTTATCTTCAAGCTCAGAAATTCTGCCTTCCACTTGCTCAAATCTGCTTCTCTGACTTTCTATTGAGTTTTCTACTTCTGGAATTTTATTGTTAATCTTCTGAATTTCTGATTGCTGTCTCTCTATGGATTTTTCCAGCTTATTAAATTTTTCATTATGTTCCTGAATAATCTTTCTAATTTCTTCAGTTGCTTTATCTGTGTGTTCCTTGGCTTGTTCTGCATATTGCCTTATTTCCTCCTTGATGTCTTGAAGGGTTCTGTATATTAATCTTTTATGTTCTGCCTCTGGTAATTCCGGGAAAGTACTTTCATCTAGAAGATCCCTTGATTCTTTGTTCTGAGAGTTTGTTGAGGTAATCATGGTTTGTTTCTTTACGTGACTTGATATTGACATTTGTCTCCAAGTCATCTATAAGTTATTGTACTAGTTCTTTTTATGTTTGCTTACTATGTTGTAGCTTCTTGCTTTGTTTTGTTTTGATATGCCCAAATAGTTTGCTTGAGTGACCTAGCTTGATGATTTTCACCTTTGGAGCTCTGATGTCCTGTCCCCAGATGGTTAGAGCTGTTATCAGGTATATCAGTCTAGGAGTCCATTCACTTTTCTTATATGAATTCAGCTCAAGTGTCCAGGTATCTGATCGGGAAGTGTGTGCTACAGGCTCTGCCCTACAGTCTTAGAGGGGCAGGGGTGGTTGGTGTAGTTACCAGTATCTGGTTGCAACAGGGAGTCACACGCTGAACAAGGCAGGGGCTGAGAATCAACCCCTCTGTGTCTCTGAGGAAAGTGTGTCCCTGTTCTCTAGGGTGTACAGGTAGGTGGGTTCTACAGAAGGACCATAGGCACCCAATGTTTTTGGTCATAAGGACTGGGAGGTATCATTTATCCTTGGACACCTGTTGTGGGTGGCTGTGTGACGTGAGTGGAGCTATCAGTCCTTAGGCCTCTGGTGTGGGTAGGTGAGGACCCTGTTTAATAGGCAAGGCAATGTCAAACAGGAAACACCCACTGCTTCACCACACAGCTGAAATGGTTGGAGTCTAGTCTCCTCAAATAAGCTCACACAGGTCCATGGGGAAAGGTACTCAAAGTCCATGGACCATTTATGCCTGGACAGGAGCAGTTTCTGTCCTGAACTCCCCCGATTAGTGGATCTGGCAATTTATTTTTTCCCACAGTTGCAAATTTATTCCTTCTCCAAGGCCAGGAGGATGGCTCTAGGCACTCAACCAGGCCTTTCTCAGGCCCAGGGAAGTCAGCCACTGAAGCCATCTTGGGAACGGGGGGGGCGGGGAGCTCAGTAAAATATACTCAAGTACTTAGATTTGCTGAGAGCACTGTTCTGTTTCTGTTCCAGAGGTGTGAGTAGGCTGTGTGGCTGGCTGCTTCTCCTGAGGAAACTGCAGCCATATGCTAGTACCAGCCCACCACCACCACTAACTGGAATGGTGCCTGAGGGCTCCCCATGATTGATCCTTCTTTTTTAAGATGACAAAAATAGATAAATATAAAGAGACCAATGTCCAGTGTGGGTTTCCAAGGAGGGAAATGGTGGAAAATTAACAGTTTATAGAGACTAGGTATTTTGGGTACAGAGAAAAATGGCAGTGAATGTGGAGGTAGTGAGCACAGCACAACCAAAGCAAAAAAGACTGAGCACATAGGGATGGAAATATGCAAATCATTATATGTGTAAGCATAGGTTTGTACGTAGGTGAGAACAGATAGAAGTATCTATAGGTGTGTGTAAACACAAATATTTGGGTGTAGGCACATATATTCATTGAAGACACAAATAGGGGAACTCCTCATATATTACCAGACAACTGCCAACATTGATGTTCTGGATTTGAAGTTTTAGGACCATAATCTCATGGGACAATTCAGTCAATTGACATAACATAGTTCACAATAATGATCTGAATCCTAGAGAAGTGAAGATGTCTGTGGTCTTAAAACCTGTGATTAGCCATCTAAGACACAAACTACAGCTCTCTACTGACTAGGAGCAAAATAGTCAGAAAGTAACCAAAAGAGCAGAGAAGAACCAAACCTACATGAACTACAACTTCATCCACCCTGAGACCAGAAGAGCTAGATGCTGCCAGACTACCACCATTGACCATTCTGAATGAGGTCACAATAGATGGTAACAGACAGGATGAGAGAAAACCATGGAGCCAAACTCAAATTTTTACTAAGACACACACACACAAACAAAACTGCAAAACCAGACAACCTGGAACAACAGAAAACAAATGATTCTCTGAGACTGTCATCCTGAGACACTCTTTAAACCTAGAACTGAATCTATCCCCTGAGATCAACTTTTAGCTAAATAACAGAGTGTCACACAAAATAAAGGATATTACCTGTATGATCAGTGATCTGCTAAAAAATCATCAGTATGAGACCAAAAGGTCAACAATTATTCAAAAGCAAAAATGAGAAGGTAAGGGGGAAGGGAAACTAGAGCACTAGAAGTGGAACAATCAGAACACAATTAAGGAGAATGTTAATACATTGTGATGAATGTACCTAATGTCACTGAATAAATTTTCTACTGACCAGGATAAAACAGTCAGAAAATTTAAAACAGAAACCTAAGTTGCTGTGCAAATTTTCAGCAAAAAAATGAATAAAATAATAATAATAATAGATACAATTCTGGAATATTGCCCAGATGTCTACGTATAGCTCCTCCTTCCTTGAATAGGCTGGCAAATCTACAAATATGCCTCTCACAGTGAATCACATAGCCCTTGGATTACAGGATGACTGAGGCAAGGAATTTGGGGTCCCTTTTTTTTTTTACCATGGTGCATTATGGGAAATGTTAAAGATATTTTCATTCATTTGAACGTTCTCCAAATTAAAAAAAAAAGTGCATGATTGTATCAGACAAACGTATATCATTCCCTAGATGAAAAAAGACATAAGTTCATTAAAAATTATTAGAAGTATTAACGGTGTTGAAAAGTTAAGTGTCCTTATGAGCATTTTGTTAGAAAATCACAAAACAAAACAAAAAAAAGTAAGGACTAATACAATCCCACAGACTCAACCAAAACACTTAGCATTTAGAGATAGGGGGGAAACAGCAGATGCATTTGAATTACTTTCTGTATGATACTGGAAATTTTATGATAAGCCTTAAAGCTCAGTAGAAAACAAAGAAGTATGAATAGTACCCTGGATCCTCCTCCCTTGTCCATTTCATCCATTTCCTTCCAAATTCAAACCCCTCCTTAAAGGTCTCTTTTGAAACCCTAAGTCCAGTGAAGAAAATGTTTCCTCCGAAAATAAGTTGAATTCCACCATTTTCTTGACAGCTTTTTTCACATACTTGTTTCTCAGGCTATAGTCAGGGAGTTCAACGGGGTTATCACTGCAGTATGGTACACCGTGGCCTTCTTTCAGTGTCCAGACTGCTGCCAGGGGTGGGCCTGAAATGAATGGAAAGTATTGTTCCATGGAAGACAACGATGGCTGTGAGGTGGTGGGCACAGGTGGAAAAGGCTTTATGTCTTCCCTTTGCAGAGCACATCCTCGAGATGGTGATGAGAATAAACAAGTAGGAGGTAAGGATGGCAATGATAGTGATGATCTCATTGACAGCAGCCACAATGTACAATGGAAACCCTGGTAGCATAGTGGTTAAGAGCTACAGCTGCTAACCGAATGGTTGGCCGTTCAAATCCACCAGATCCTCCATGGAAACTCTATGGGGCAGTTCTACTCTGTCCTATAGGGTGGCTATGAGTCGGAATTGAAAATGTCCAATAGCACTTCATTCATAGAGACAGCAGATCAAGCAAGTGATAAGGAAAGGGTTTGACTGCAGAAGTAGTGTTTACTCATGATTGAGAGCTAGGACAGGATCTCAAGAGCTAAACACATGCAAATCAGAGAACATATGGCTCCTCAGAGATATCAGCCAGTCAACAGCTCTTTACAGAGTTTCTGGGACATGACGACCTTGTACAGCAGTATGTTGCAGGTGGTCTCAAATCAGTTGTAGGCCATCTCGGCCAGCAGGATGACCTCAGTGTTTGCATAATTACAAAACAAATAGAACTGCACAATGCATTCTAGGAAGAAAATGGCTTTGTCTTTGTTTATGCATATTTCTTTCCATGGAAATGATTGCTATTAGACACATGTTTTAACCCATATGATGATACGTTGGATTCTGATATATAGTAAATGACAGTATTTGTTTACTAGATTATTTTTTCAAAGTTCAGCCACAAACTATTGTTACTGAATGCATGTCTCCTGAGAGAGTCTAATGATAGCAAAATTCTAAAAGAATGAGGGGAAAAAAAAAAACATAACTGGCAGTGATTCCTTAAATCTTGTAGGCAAAACATGACAAAGTTATCTTGTTTATGTATTTATCTTAAAGAGATGGGACGTGTGCTTAAAGGTTGATTTAAATTTAAAATATTGAATGAGATTCATGTCATGATCACAATCCATGAATTGAATAATCTCAATGTGAATCTCCAAACCGTTGATGTAAATGAATTTAAAGCATACAGGATAATTCCATTTTATAAAATATTATATTAGCAATTGTCAATGACATTATACTATTTTAATATTTTCTGAATGTTTTAATTGCATTGTCTTAAGCAAGGGGTCTCTAAGTGGAAGAATAACCAATACCCTAAATTGTCATATGATAAACCATGGGAATATGTTTTTGGTAACCTTGCCAGAACCTGAGAAAGTGAGTGACTCTACTGACTATACAAAGAAAACATGCAAAAATGTATTTATTAAAACAACAATCATTATTACTGCTCACTATTATACAGGTCAGGTGGGCAGTTCTGCTGATCTGGTCTGTGTTTGGCTGATCTGGGCTCAGCTTACTTAGGTCTATGAGATCAACTGGCAGGTCAGCTGACATAAGAGTTTCTCACCCTTGAATCTGGTGGTGGGCTAAATGTCAGAGAGTATAATGGAAGGAGTGGGCAACTGGGTTATTTTTCCCTCTTTACTCAATAGTCTAATCTGTGTTTGTTCATATGGCAGCTTCCCAGATTTCTTTTTTTTTTTTTTCAATAGTCTGTGTAAAATCCTGAAATCTCTCAAAGGCTTGGAATTTGCTTCAATGTCTTTTTTGCCACCTTTGTTAGCCAAAATAATTCACAAACGTAGGCTGCGTTGGCAAATTGGTCAAATTGAGAGTTCTGTTGAGCAGGATTCAGTAATTACGCCCATGTTCAAAAAATAGATAAATAAATTATACATAACATTTGCAATGGCTGGGTGGGCAAACTAACTGACAAACAAATAGGGCAGGCACTTGATGTCGCTACTTTTTGCATATAATGGTTTTCTGAGATCCATTTCTAAGCCTGTGGTGCAGCCTATCAAACTTATCATTCTGTCACACCGGAGCTCTTTTGAAAACATGGTCAGGGTATAGACAATATTTATTCAACTTTGCAGTCATGCCAAAATAACCTGAATATAACATACTACACACGAACACACGGGTGCAAGCACACACATACATTACACAGTATTCACTCGATAATAATTGACTGACTCAATGTTACATTCTTATTTCCTCGAGATTGTTTATTCCATTCTCTCCTGAATAAGATGCCTTCTTCACTGAAATGCGTCTCCTAAAATCCTGCCCATTCTCCAGGCCAACTTCAAATAATACCTCTTTTATGAAGATTATTTCTAATGTCTCTAAGTGGATTTGAACTATTCCTTGCTCAAAACTTTTAAGATATTTCTTCTAGCCTGCCTTTTACAACAGCCCCGTTCTTTATTGCGCCAGCATTACCACCAAATTATGCATTCCTTGAGGACAAAGCCTATGTCTTACCTTTACTGCCATTTGTAGATATGTCATCAAAAAATGTGTGTTTACTGAGAAACTACTATATTTCAAGTACTTAATGAGAAAGTGGGATGAAATTAATGTTTATTCAGATTATGCAAGGTGCCCCACATATCTATATTATCTTTTGTTCCTCACTATCAGATTATGAACCAGTTAATGTTCTCACAATTTGCATAGGTTTAAAACTAAAGATGAGAGAGATGCTGAACTTTTCCTGCAATGAAGAGACAAAGCCAAATTTAGTCTTTTTGAAACAATATCCACGTACTTGCCATTGTGCAAAATTAAGTATTAACCTTAAATGTATCTTCTAAAATGGCCTTTTTGGACACACTTTATTTAAAGGTTAGGGACAAATTCTACTAAAATAATATGTTCAATGAGAAAAGACTCTAGTGTCCATTAACTTGCTGACTGTATTCTTGACATCCTTATTCCTCAGACTGTAGATCAAGGGATTTAACATGGGGATCACCACTGTGTAAAACACAGAGGCAACTTTGATGGTGTGCCTGGAGTTTTTGGAGTTGGGCACACAGTAGAGGAAGAGGATGGTGCCATGGAAGATGGTGATGGCAGTCAGATGAGAGGCACAGGTAGAGAATGCCTTACAACGCCCACTGGCTGAACTCATTTTCAAAATGGTGACAACAATAAACACATAAGAAGTGAGAATGATGAGTAATGTACTCACCATATTAAAAGTAGCAAAGATGAAAAGCAACAACAGGCTGAGAGAAGTATCAGAGCAGGAAAGGGAGAGAAGCAAGGAGAACTCGCAGAAGAAGTGACTGATTGTGTTGGAACCATGAAAAGATAATTTCAAAGCAGAGCATGTGAGCATCAAGGAACACCCTACTCCCCAAGTATATGATCCTGCCACCAGCATAACACAGAGTCTCTGGGACATGGCAACTGTGTACAGCAGAGAGTTGCAAATGGCCACAAAATGGTCATAGGCCATTACAGCTAATAAAAAGATTTCAGTCACCACAAAGGTACAAAACAAAAAGAATTGTACTACACATCCTAAAAATGAAATGCTTCTGTCTTCTGCAACTAGGTTCCCCAGCATTTTGGGAGCAATGATCGAGGAAGAGCAGAAATCCACAAATGAGAGGTGGCTGAGGAAAAAGTACATGGGGATGTGAAGTTTGGGGTTAATTTTGATGATTACAATCATCCCAAGATTCCTTACAACAGTGACACTGTAGATGGCCAGAAAAACCAGGAAAAGGGGAACCTGCAGTTCTGGGCAATCTGAGAAGCCCAAAAGGGTGAACGTGGCTGTGCTTCTATTTCTCTCTGGCACTAACATGGCTTCAGTTCATTGAAATCTAAAAGTCAGTCCTGGAAATAAATAAATAAATAGACATAGGAACGATACAGGAAGCTTAGTCAACTATCCTTTGCTAAGACTGGAAAAGATGTGTCTTTCAGAATCTATGTGTTTATTAACTAATAAATGCTAAACCAAAATTTTAAAACATGCTATTTTTTTTAATTTTCTTATGAAAGACTATTGAACCGAATTTTATTTATTTAAGGTCTTGAGTCTAGTTTTTTGTATTTATGAATATGTAAGATGAGATTTAGGGATTGCATAAAAATTCATTGCCATCAAGACAATTTTGACATGTAGTGACTCTATAGGACAGATTGAACTGCCCCATAGGGTTTCCAAGGAGCAGCTGGATTCATACTGCCAGCCTTATGGTTAGCAGTTAATCTCTTAACCACTATGCCACCAAGCCTCCTGGGATTATATGGTAATTTTAAATCAAATCCTCACTTAACACTTTCAGTTCTCCTTGAATATTATAAGCTCATAAAAGACAAGCCCCACCTGATGCAGTGACAAATTATGTCCGCTCCACAGTCAATAACAAAAATCAGAATTGTCTAAATTATTTTATCAACTAACACAGTACATGTACACACTATGGACATAAAGAATGGACAGCCTTAACACTTCCCATTTGTGTTTTTATTGTTAATGCTGCACAGTATGTTAGCCTTAGTTTTTTCTTTCTGACACAGTAAACCTGATACCAAAATAAATCTTAATTAATTTGTTTCATCAGCCTAAGTGATGCCAATGGTTAATGCCCTTGGCTGCCTATCCAAAAGTTTGGAGGTTCCAGTCCACCCAGTGGAGCCTTTGAATGAAGGGATAGTGAACTACTTCAGAAAAGTCAGCCATTGAAAACGTTTTGGAGGATAGTTCTACTCTTACACATATGGGGCCATCATGATTCCAAGCAGGTTTTTTTTTTTTTAATATTTTTTCCGATTAGGAAATCCTAAATTCCAGTCAGAACCCTGGGCAGCTCAGTGATTAAAAGTGCTCCACTGCTATCCAAAGTTTCAGGGGCTTGAACCAACCAGCTGCTCTGCAGGAGAAAGCGGTGGCACTCTGTTCTGGTAAGATTTACAGCCTTGGAAACCCAAAGGGGCACTTCTATTCTGTCCAGTAGGGTATTTTTTTTTTTTAAGTTCCTATTCTTTCTCATTGCTTCAGGAATAGAAAGAAATCAGAACAGATGAAAAAATAAAAATATTCTGGTCCACATCCTTACTCTAGAGATGGCATAATACAAACCAGAAGAAGCCTTGACTTTCCCAGTGACCTGCAGATAAAGACCAGCCTATGACCCCCAACCATGTATGCATTTCCCCACCCAAACACTGGTCCATTTTAGAGATCTACCTACTAATATATTTCCTTTATCAATGATCACTCCCTTTAATTTGTGAGCAAACTAGGGACTCTAAATATGGGAAGTATTCCACTGACATTGTTATGTGCCACAACGATATACTTGAGGGCAGCATCCAGATGATACACAGGAGAATGGGATTTAGAGATGTTTATACACCAGGAATAAAGACACTTTGAGAAATTCCCATCCCCAAAGTATCTCCAGCTTAATTCTCTTCCTTCAACACACCTAGAATACTCATTCTGTCCCTATATTATGACTGTAGAAGATAAAAGCATGGAGTAGTAGTGCATGTTTAAGTCATTTCATGTAAAAACAGTGATGTAAAGGAATCATTGTATTTCTAGAATTGGTAGCCAGCACCTCTCACATCCCAACATACTTGGAAATTTTTTCTGTCTATGATTTCTTATAAGTTTATCTCTTATTCTGAAACCTAACAAATCATTATCAAATGGCCAAGAAATAAACGTATCAGGTTTTGTGCTGGACTGAGATCCTCAATGATCTTATCATGTTCCTGTATAAATCTGAGCGCTCAAAAGCCAAAGCATCACACATACAGTAATTTTAATCATAACATTTTTAACACCATATTTTATTTATCTAAGACATTTGAACCTTAATTTTGATCAAACTCATGTCTTTAACGTCATTGCCCTTTTTTCTCCTAAATATGGATGCTAAATTAATAATAAATATATCTTCTCATTTAGTCCAGGAAATAAAGATAAGAGAGCTAAAATCTTCTTCCATATAATTTCCTCCCATTTCATTGCTCTTTTGGTCTCAGTAGACACCTGTTCTTCATGACATGCTTTATAATCTTAATTAAAGCTTGAAAGATAGATTGATAGGTAGATAGATAGATGACAGATAGATAAGTTGATTGATAAATTGCTAGATAAATATCATTTTTTATGAAAGATTCTGTCTAATCACTGATTATTCCGTTCTGCTTAAATGCCTGTCTATTGTACCTTGACGACTGCTCCAAAAATTTACAAAAGTAAGAAAACACACATTCCCAAAACTGTCAGGGCACATCTATTCCCCCACCTCAGGTATCTGTCATCCAGGGCACTATTATTGAGGGGTCAAGTCCTCTACGCACAGCTGTGCATAAAGGGTGCACATTCTGTTCCTCGTATGATCAGATATGCACCTTTTGCTATGGCTCTATATTCCTCATGAACTCTCTACATCTAAAGGTTACATATTACCCATTAGTTGTTTCCTGGATACACGACACTGAAGTTAATAACACTATGACTTTAGAATTTTAAAACAAACCTGCTAATGGCAAAGGGAAGGCTTCTCCTGCATCTGGGAAACTTGGATGGGAGTGAAGTGTATGCCGTATTACATCTGTACTCACAATCTTGAGTCATGAACCCTAGAGACTATCTCTTGCCTCATTCTCTAGAGGACAAAAAATAAACAAAATTAACTACCTTTCTCAGCTGTACTAGAAAACCAGGAGGAATATTATAGTATCATTAGGGACATTTTATAAGCAACAATATATATTTCAAAGTCATCTTCCCCAGTCTCCTGAACATTCCCATACTCTCCCACAGTTATCAGTTATGTGTATCAATGTTGTTATTTTGTTGTTATGTGCCGTTGAGTCAGTTCTGACTCAGCGAATCTATGCACAGCAGAACGAAACACTGCCTGGTCCTGTGCCATCCTTACAATTGTTGTTATGCTTGAGCTCATTGTTGCAGCCACTGTGTCAATCCACCTTGTTGAGGCTCTTCCTCTTTTCCACTGACCCTGTACTCTGCCAAGCATGATGTCCTTCTCCAGGGACTGATTCCTCCTGACAAAATGTCCAAAGTATGTAAGACGCAGTCTCGCCATCCTTGCTTCTAAGGAGCATTCTGGTTGTACTTCTTCTAAGACAGGTTTGTTCATTCTCTTGGCAGTCCATGGTATATTCAATATTCTTCGCCAAATACCATGGCTTGGGTCAGACACACCTTAGTTTTCAGGGTGACATCTTCGCTCTTCAATATTTCAAAGAGGTCCTTTGCAGCAGATTTGCCCAATGCAATGCGTCTTTTGATTTCTAACTGCTGCTTCCATGGTTGTTGATTGTGGATCCAAGTAAAATGAAATCCTTGACAACTTCATTCTTTTCTCCATTTATCCTGATGTTGCTCATTGGTCCACTTGTGAGGATTTTTGTTTTCTTTATGTTTAGGTGTAATCCATACTGAAGTCTGTGGTCTTTGATCTTCATGAGTAAGTGCTTCAAGTCCTCTTCACTTTCAGCAAACAAGTTTGTGTCATCTGCATAGCGCAGGTTGTTAATGAGTCTTCCTCCAATCCTGATGCCCCGTTCATCTTCATATTGTCCAGCTTCTCATATTATTTGCTCAGCATACAGATTAAATAGGTATGGTGAAAGAATACAACCCTGATGCACACCTTTCCTGACTTTAAACCAATCAATATCCCCTTGTTCTATCCAGACAACTGCCTCTTGAACTATGTAAAGGTTCCTCATGAGCACAATTAAGTGTTCTGGAATTCCCATTCTTCCCAGTGTTATCCATAGTTTGTTACGATCCACACAGTCAAATGCCTTTGCATAATCAATAAAACACAGGTAAACATTCTTCTGGTATTCTCTGCTTTCAGCCAGGATCCATCTGACATCAGCAGTGATATCCCTGGTTCCATGTCCTCTTCTGAAACCAGCCTGAATTTCTGGCAGTTCCCTGTTGATGTACTGCTGCAGCCATTTTGGAATGATCTTCAGCAGAATTTTGCTTGCATGTGATATTAATGATATTGTTCTATAATTTCCACCTTCAGTTGGATCACCTTTCTTGGGAATAGTCATAAATATGGATCTCTTCCAATCAGTTGGCCAGGAAGCTGTCTTCCATATTTCTTGGCATGGACAAGTGAGCACCTCCAGTGCTGCATCTGTTTGTTGAAACATCTCAATTGATATTCCATCAATTCCTGGAGCCTTGTTTTTTGCCAGTGCCATCAGAGCAGCTTGGACTTCTTCCTTCAGTAGCATCGGTTCCTGATCGATCATATGCCACCTCTTGAAATGGTTGAATATTGACTAATTCTTTTTGGAATAATGACTCTGTGTATTCCTTCCATCTTCTTTTGATATTTCCTGCATCATTTAATATTTTCCCCATGGAAAATATTCACTATTGCAACTCGAGGATTGAATTTTTTCTTCAGTTCTTTCAGCTTCGGAAATGTTGATCATGTTCTTCCCTTTTGGTTTTCCATCTCCAGCTCTTTGCACATGTTATTATAATACTTTATTTTGTCGTCTCAAGAGGCCCTTTGAAATCTACTGTTCAGTTCATTTACTTCATCAATTCTTCCTTTTGCTTTAGCTGCTCGACAATCAAGATATGTGTATCAATAGGAGACATAATTATTAAATATAAATTGACTGAATGCTATGTGCTATTCTAATAGGTGAGAAATGATGTCTAAGTGTAGTTTTCATTTGTGCTTCTATTATTATGAGTCCAGTTGAACAACTCTTGATACCTTTTAGAACTATTTGTTTTTCTTTAATGTGGACTCTTTAATCATATCTTATGTCCATTTTTCTATAGGACTAATTTTCATTTTCTATTCAACTCTGTGATAGAGTTGGTGATTTCTCATTTTTTTTTAATTTTAACTTATTCTCTCTTGTTTTTGTTATGAAGTTTCTGTATATTCACGTAATCTAAATTTTAAACCTTATATTCGTAACCTGTTTTGATGTGTGGAGTAAGAAAGTGATCCAATTCATCTTTTCATCATATGGCTAAGGAAAGATCGCCATATGGCTCTTGAACATCTCTTTGTCAAAAGACAACACTATTTGAATAATAGACACTTTATAAGATGTCCGAAATCCTGGTGATGGAGTGGTTAAGTGCTATGGCTGCTAACCAAAGGGTCAGCAGTTCAAATCCACCAGGCGCTACTTGGAAACTCTATGGGCCAGTTCTACTCTGTCCTGCCGGGTCGCGATAAGTCAGAATTGACTCGACAGCAATGGATTTGGGTTTTTGATTTGGTTTATAAGATGTTTTTGCAGAAGATTGTCCAATGCAATTTGTCATTTGATTTCTTGACTGCTGTTTCCATGGGTGTTTATTGTTGATTCAAGTAAAATGAAATCCTTGACAACTTCAATCTTTTCTCCATTTATCATGATGTTGCTTCTTGTTTATACAGTGGTATAATGATCCTTTTCCTCACTCTTTCTCAACATTTTCATTTGTTTCAAGTGCAAAGGTGCTCAATCATAAGATCTGCAGAATCCATGACAAAACCTTCAGATAAGAATTATTTCCCTTTATCACACAACACATCCACCTGTGTCTCCCAACAGAGACTGAATGCTTCCTCCACATGTTTGGAAATCACTAGTGACATACAACAGAATAACTTTAAAGTCAAGTTAACAAATCAGAAAGACCTTTTCTAAGATGAGTTGACAGCATTGCTCACATTGAACTGAGAGAGAAAAAAACACACCGTCATAAAATTTATTGATTCTGAAAGTGACAGTTTAAACAGATTCATTACAAGCATCCTCAGATGAAACAGAATTAAGTGGTTTTCTTAAGGCAGAAAAAAAAAAGAGACAAGGCATTGTGTCTCATAAAATAAACTAGCCTTCATGATACAGGTTTATTACAAGCCCAATACCAACGTTTTGGGATTTAATTCATTCCAAAACAATTATTTTCAAAATAATTTCAAAATAACTTTGACTAGCAACAAAGTGCTGCCAACTTATTGCTTTGTCAAGTATACTATCCAGACACAATAAAAATAAATTCATTAATTAAACACACCCACAGTCATAAGCAAACAAAACTACAATCTAACAATATAATTATTCCAAGCCAAAGCAATGTTTCTGGAGCTGGATCAAGAACTCCAGACAGCATCTGAGGTATAGAAGATTTGGGATAAGTCTAGACATGGGGAAGAGGAGGTGCAGGGAGAGCACAGAAGCTGGGAGAAGCTACACGCTAACATCTGAAATGCTCACTCTTTGGAGTCATTTTGGGATAGAGCTGGGAAACAGCCCTAACAGGAATCACAGAAAAGGGACTCATATGAGGAAGCAATAGCCTAATTTTTTAAAAGGTGCATAAAATGCCTTTGGGAGTTCTCAGGAGAAGCAATTGGAAAGAGGCAAAGGGAGACCATGGTGAAGTGAGAAAGTGCTGTTGAATCTCAATGAGCCCCAACATGGGCAGGAACTACCTATGACCAGAGGAACAGCAAGGGCAGTAGGGCTAGAGGAATTCTTCAGACTGACAGGGCAAAACAGAAAGAAAATTGTTCCACTGTGGGCAGGTGCACCCATGGGGGAAATATACAGAGAGCCCATCTTTGCCAAAGAAACTCAAACTCCACCACTTACATCAGCATCTGAGGGCAGCTAAACAACTCCCTCCCTCCCACACATGATTATTGAATTCCAGAGTTCAAGCATTCAGAATTACTGGGTCAGCAATGAAAAAAAGCCTAAGGATAAGAGTGCTGTCTAGCAGATTTCAGAAGACAATACCAAGCTCACTTCTGACTCATAGCAATATTGTGAGGCTGAGTGGAGCTCCACTATGTCGTTTCCAGTGCTGTAAGTCTTTGTAGAGGCAGGCTACTACACCTTTGTCCCAAGGAGCAGCTGGTGGTGAGGGTCCTGGTCTTCTGTTTGGGAGACGTGCACTTGGCCCTGGGACACCAGTGAGTACAACCAAAAAGTTTTCCCATGAAACAAAAATAAAAGATTTAACATAAAATAACAAAGATAACCAAATGGTGCAAGTTCAACAAAAAAAATAGTAAAACATACAAAATCATAAAAGAAGAAAGACCAGTCAAAAGCAAAACAAGAAGAAAAGGGAAATTCTACTGTGGAGGCCAGACTAACACAAAGAATTAATAATTATCAGACTATGGTGAAAAATACGTTTAAAGAAAGCAAAAAGCACACAAAAAAACAAATTAGCAGAGACAGGGAAACAAATGGAACAACAAAGTGAAAGACTCAATGTGGAAACCGAAAACATCAAAAAAGAAAACTACTGGAACTGAAGAATAAAACAAATGAATCACAAAAAGCAAGAGAAACACTCAACAATAGAGTTGAACATATGGAAGATAGAATAAATGAATTAGAAGACAAATTAACTGAACTTATCAAGTCTCAAGAGAAAAGAGCAAAGAAAAGTGAACAAACACTAAAGGAAATATGAGATTCAGTTAAGAAACCTAAAATTAGAATTATTCAAATCCCAGAGCACCATGACAACAATACATGGAAATGATTTTCTGAGCTATAATTTGAGAGAATTTTCCAGATCTGAAGAGAGAACCAAGCCTCTACATACAGAAAGCTACACAAACCACAACTAAATGAGACAAAAAAAGAGCAACTCCACACCATATCTTAATAAAATTCTTGAAAACCAAGTACAAGGAGATAATTCTGAAAGCAGAAAGAGAAAAGCATAAAATAACATACCAAGGTGCTTTCATGACAATTATTGCAGATTTCTCCCCAGCAACTCTAGAAGCCTGAAGACAATGGAGAGACAGACATACAGAAAATACTGAAAGGAAACAATTGCCAACCAGGAATTCTTTTTTTTTTTTTAATTGTGTTTTAAAGAAAGTTTACAGATCACATCAGTTTCTCATACCAAAACTTATAAGCACATAGTTATGTGACCCTAGTTGCTCTCCCTGTAATGTGAGTGCACGTTCCTCCTCTTCACCCTGTATTTCCTGTGTCCATTCAACCAGCTCTCTTATCCCTCTGTCTCCTCATCTTGCCTTGTGACAGGAGCTGCCCACTTAGCCTCATGTATCTACCTGAGCTAAGAAGTACTCTCTTCACCAGTAGCATTTTATGTCTTATAGTCCAATCTAATCTGTGCGTGAAGAGTTGACTTCAGGAATGGTTTTAGTTTTAGGCTAACAGAGAGTACAGGAGCCAAGTCCTCTGGGATCCCTCCAGGCTCAGTCAGACCATTAAGTCTGGTCTTTTTACTAGAATCTGAATTTGAGTTCTGCACTTCAATTTCTCCTGCTCCATCAGGGACTCTCTGATACGTTCCCTGTCAGGGAGGTAATTGGTGGTAGCCAGGCACCATCTTGTTCTTCCAGTCTCGGGCTGATGGAGTCTCTGGTTTATGTGGCCCTTTCTGTCTCTTGGACTCATATTTTCCTTGTGACTTTAGTGTTCTTCATTCTTCTTTGTTCCAGGTGGGTTGGGACTAATTAATGCATCTTAGATGGCCACTTGCTAGCTTTTAAGACCCCAGATGCCACTCCCAAAGTGGGATGTAGAACATTTTCTTAATAAACTTTGTTATGCCAATTGACCTAGATGCCCCCTCAAACTCTGGAATACTCCACTGAAACCTGTCAACCATGGGTAATCCTGCTGGTATTTGAAATACTGATGACATATCTAGCAGCATCACAGCAACATACAAGCTAATGCAGTAGGACAAATTGACAGATATATGAAGGAGAAACAAAAGGGAACAACATGCTTGACATTTCTCAAGATGAAGGAACTGAAGAAAAAAATCAAGGCTCTAGTTGCAATAACGAAAAAGTCTGTGGGCAAAATACTGAACTACACAAGAAGCATCAAAAGAAAACTGAAGAAATACACAGAATCACCGTACCAAAATAATTGGCCAAAATTCAACCATTTCGGGAGGTAGCATATGCTCAAGAACCAATGAAGGAAGATGTCCAAGCTACACTAAATACACTGGCAAAAAACAAAGCTCAAGGGATTGACAGGATACCAATTTAGAGGTTTCAACAAAAAGTTGCAACTATAGAAGCACTAATTCATCTGTGCCAAGAAATTTGGAAGATAGATAATTGGTCAACCAAGTGGAAGATATTCATATTTGCACACATTCCAAAGAAAAGTGACCCAATTAAATGTGGAAATTATCGAACAATATCATTAGTATCACACGTAAGTAAAGCTTTGCTGAACATAATTCAAAAATAGTTGCATGGGTTCATGGACAGGGAACTGCCAGAAATTGAGCCGGATTTGGATGAGGACTTGGAACAAAGGGTATCACTGCTATTGTCAGATAGAGTTTGACTGAAAGCAGAATACCAGAAAGATATTTACCTTTGTTTTACTGACTATGCAAAGGCATTTTATTGTGTGGATAATAACAAATTATGGGTAAAATTGAGGAGAATGGGAATTCCAGAACACTTTGTACTCATGGAGAACCTGTACATAGACCAAGAGGCAATTGTTTGAACAGGACAAAGTGATACTCGGAGGTTTAAAATCAGGAAAGGAAGGTGTCAGGGTTGTATTCTTCCACCATATTTACTCAATCTGTGTGGCAAGGAAATAATCTGAGAAACTGGGCTATATGTAGAAGAACAGAGCATCTGATTGGAGGAAGCTCATGATATGCTGATGACACAACCTTGCTTGCTAAAAGTGAAGAGAGCCTGAAACACTCAGTGACTGAGATCAAAGACTACAGCCTTCAATATGGATTATACCATAACATAAAGAAAAAGATTCATGATACATCTTTCAACAGGGATAAGTCTAGAAGGCATTATGCTGAGAGAAATAAGTCAACACAAAAGGAAAAATACTGTATGAGACCACTATTGTAAAAAACCAAGAAAAGTTTGCACATAGAAAGAAACAAACTTTGATGGTTACAAAGGAGGGCTGGGTGGGGAGGGAAAAATACTAAATAGACAATAGATAAGTGATAACCTTGGTAAAGGGTAAGACTGTACACAATATTGGGGAAGTCAGCACCACTTGACTAAGGCAAGGTCACAGAAGTTTCACAGACACATCTGAACTCCCTGAGGGACTGAATTACTGGGCTGAGGGCTGGGAACCACAGTCTTGGGGGACATCTAACTCACATGGCATAAGACAGTTTATAAAGAAAATATTCTACATCCTACTTTGCTAAGTAACATCTGAAGCCCTAAAAGCTTGTGAGGGGCCATCTAAGATACTCCACTGGTCCCACTCTGTCTGGAGCAAGGGAGAATGAAGAAAACCAAAGACACAGGGGAAAGATTACTCCAAAGGACTAATGGACCACAATTACCAGATCCTTCACCAGACTGAGTGCAGCACAACTAGATGATGCCTGGCTACCACCACTGACTGCTCTGACAGGGATCACAATAGAAGGTCCTAAATAGAGCTGGAGAAAAACGTAGAACAAAATTCTAACTCACAAAAAAAGACTAGACTTATTGGTCTGAAAGAGACTGGAAAAACCCCAAGAATATGGCCCCCAGACAGCCTTTTAACTCAGTACTGAAGACACTCCTGAGGTTCAGCCTTCAGCCAAAGATTAGACAGGCCCATAAAACAAAATGAGACTAAACGGGCACACCAGCCCAGGGAGAAGAACAAGAACATAGGAGACAGGATAGCTGGCAGTGGGGAACCTGTGTTCAGGAAGCGGAGAGTGTTGACATGTTGTCAGCGACCAGTGTTGCAAAACAATATGTGTATTAATTGTTTAATGAGAAACTGCTCTGTAAATCATCTAAGACACAATAATAATAATAAAAAAAAGATCCTCACAACTGGACCAATAAGCAATATCATGATAAACGAAGAAAAGATTGAAATCGTCAAGAATTTCATTTCAATTTCAGTTTCATTTTTCAATTCCACAATCAATATCCATGGAAGCAGCAATCAAGAAATCAAAAGACACATTGCTTTGGGTAAATCTGCTGCAAAAGACCTACTTAAACTGTTAAAAAGCAAACATGTCACTTGGAAGACTAAGGAGTGCCCTACTCAAGCATGGTATTTTCAATCGCCTCATAGGTATGCAAATTCTGCACAATGAACAGAGAAGACTGAAGAAGAGTTGATGCATTTGAATTATGGTGTTGGTGAAGGATATTGAATATACCATGGACTGACAAAAGAATGAACAAATCTGTCTTGGAAAACCTACAGCCAGGATGCTCATTAGAAGCAAAGATGGGGAGGCTTCATCCCATTTACTTTGGACATGTTGTCAGGAAGGACCAGTCCCTGGAGAAGAACATCATGCTTGATAAAGCAGAGGGTGAGTAAGAAGAGGAAGATCCTCGACAAGATGTATTGACACAGTGGCTTCAATAATGGGGTCAAACATAGCAACAATGGTAAGAATGGTTCAGGGCTGAGCAGTATTTCATTCTGTTATACATGGAGTTGCTATGAGTCAAAACCAACTGGACAGCACCTAACAAAAACAACAAGAGCAGCTCTGTATGTATTATTCAAGAGAATACTCCAAATAGAAAGTCAAGAGCATTAAATAAATACTTGTTTCTATATCTAGGGGGAAAATTAAAAAAATAAGAAAGAGAGTTCTCCAAAAAAATGCAACAAAAAATGCAATCATTAGGACCAAGTATATGATATTTTTAGGGAATAAATTCAATGATTAAATCCTTCAAACAGCACATCAAGTTTGTAAGAAGTAAGTACAAAGTAAACTAATAAAAAAAATTTGTATATTGATGTTAATGGAGACACACCAACGTAAATGCGGGAGGGAAGTGCATACCAGGAATAGATTTACTAGTTTAAGGTTATATTTTAAATGTTATTCATATGTTAAATATTATTGTAATTGTAAGTTGTAGAATGTAATACGTGTGGCAACCAAAAGGAAACATTGAGAATAAATAAGGAAGAAAACAAAAAGTCTCATCACAGTAAAATAGACAAACCACTGGCTAGATTGACCAAAAAAAAAAAAAAACAGAAGAGGCAAATAACCTAATGAAGAAATGAAATTAGTGACATTATAACAGATCCAACAGATATAAAGAAGGTCATTACTATGAAGGTGATTACTGTGAAAAATTTTACCACAACAAATTTGAAAACATAGATGAAATGGACAAATTCCTATGAAAATGCTACCTACCCAAACTAACAAAAAGAGAGGTAGAAAATTTAAACACACTCATGACAAAAAAAGAGACAGACGATATCATCAAAAATCTGCCAACAGAAAAAGGCCCATGACTAGATGGCTACACTGGAGAATTCTACCAGAAATTCAGATAAGAGTTGACACCAATCCTACTTAATCTCATTAAAAACATAAAGGGGGCAGGGCCAAGATGGCTGAGTAGGTAGAACTACCTCATATCCCTCTTGCAACAAAGACTTGGAAAAACAAGCGAATCCAGCACATACATGACAATCTATGAACCCTGACCATCAAACACAGAACTAAGGAGCTGACCTGTGTGACAGGGGAGCAAAAAGCCACGCCTTGGAGAAGCCACCGCTTCTGGAACCGGCATCTCGTGCCACAGCCTTGAGCCCTCGCAGTTCCCTTGTGCCAGAGTGTCGGGCTGATTGCGGCTTCCTGAGACGGGCCAAGCATGGGACACAGCCCTAACCCCTAACCCCCTGGAGTAACCTCGGTAGAGACTCAGCCAGAGCAAGCAGGCTGCATGCTGATGTGGCTGACAAGAGAATGAGCAACCACGGGGAAGCAGTGACTGTTTTTGGAGCCTGTAGCCAGCATCCCAGTCAGAAAACCTTGGCACCAGGCTTTGGACTAAACACAGAGGAGCTGATCATGGCTTCCTGAGACGGTGCAAGCTTGGGACGCAGCCTTAGCCCCATGAAGTAACCTTGGCGGAAACCCAGCCAGTGCATGCAGGCTGCACAAAGACGCAGCTGACAGGGGAAGGAGAAATCATGGGGAAACAGCAACTGGTTTTGGAGCCTGGAGTGCAGCGTCCCAGCCAGAAAACCTTGGTGCTGGGCTTTGGACTAGGAGCAGAGGAGCTGATCATGGCTTCCTGAGAAGGCAGAAGCACAGGATGCAGGCTTGACCCTCAGGGGCAATCTCAACCCAGCCAACACACACAGGCTACATGCCCCTCTGAAATCTCAGATAAAACAGTCATCGCCAAGCAAGACAAGTAAATTTGTCTATATTGTGCTACTCTCTCCTATCTATCTGATCCCTCCCCTCCCTGCCCCAGGTGGCTTCATTAAAATTGGAATTTCCTGGGCCAGCAAGTGAAGTGCTCTGCAGGTTTTTTTTTTTTTTTTTCCCCAACCCATTCTCCTGGCCTGAGAGAAGAAGCATTAACAACCCAGAGGGAAAAATCCTTCCCCGACTTCCCTAAACTGGAATAAAAATACAGAATGAGATCCAGCCAAGCATAAAAGATCCACAGTCTTTGGCTTTCATCCCTACAGAGAACAAGGTGGCTATTATACTGCAAAGGCAATTCTGATAGAGATCTGACTGTAATTGTTTTAGCTGAGCGGTGGAAAGACAAGTTCTGGAGGTCTGATACCTCTCTACCTATTAAACAGAGCCCTCACTGATCCACAGCAGGGAACTGAGGGCTGAAGCTCCACCCAAACCACCTAGTGAATATAAATGGACTAAATGCACCAATAAAGAGACAGAGAGTTGCAGATTGGATAAAAAAAACACGATCCGTCTATATGCTGCCTAAAAGAGATACACCTTAGACTTAGAGACACAAACTAAAACTCAAAGAATGGAAAAAAATATATCGAGCAAACAACAATCAAAAAAAATTAGGAGTGGCAGTACTAATTTCAGACGAAATAGACTTTAAAGTTAAATCCACCACAAAGGATAAAGAAGGACGCTACATAATGATTAAAGGGACAATTGACCAGGAAGATATAACCTTATTAAATATTTATGCACCCAATGACAGGGCCACAAGATACATAATAGAAACTTTAACAGAATTGAAAAGTGAGATAGACACCTCCACAATTATAGTAGGAGAATTCGACACACCACTTTCGGAGAAGGATAGGACTTCCAGTAAGAAGCTCAATAGAGACACAGAAGATCTAATTGCTACAATCAACCAACCTGACCTCATAGACTTATACAGAACACTCCACCCAACAGCTGCAGAGTATACTTTTTTTCTAGTGCACATGGAACATTCTCTAGAATAGATCACATATTAGCTCATAAAACAAACCTTTGCAGAATCCATAACATCAAAATATTACAAAGCATCTTCTCAAGCCATAAGGCCATAAAAGTAGAAATCAATCACAGAAAAATCAGGGAAAAGAAATCAAATACTTGGAAACTGAACAATACTCTGCTCAAAAAAGACTGGGTTACAGAAGACATTAAGAAGGGAATAAAGAAATTCATAGAATGCAACGAGAATGAAAACACTTCCTATCAAAACCTCTGGGACACAGTGAAAGGAGAGATCAGAGGTCAATTTATATCAATAAATGCACACATATGTAAAGAAGAAAGAGCTAGAATGAGAGAACTGTCCCTACAACTGGAACAAATAGAAAGGGAGCAACAAAAGAATCCATCAGGCACCAGAAGAAAAAAAAATAATAAAAACTAGAGCAGAATTAAATGAAATAAAGAACAGAAAAACAATTGAAAGAATTAACAAAGCCAAAAGCTGGTTCTTTGAAAAAAATTTAAAAAATTGATAAACTATTGGCCAGACCAACAAAAGAAATACAGGAAAGGAAACCAATAACCCGAATAAGAAATGAGATGGGCCATATGACAACAGACCCAAATGAAATTAAAACAATCATATCAGATTACTATGAAAAATTATACTCTAACAAATTTGAGAACCTAGAAGAAATGGGTGAATTCCTAGAAACACACCACCTACCTAAACTAACACGATCAGAAGTAGAACAATTAAATAGACCCATAACAACAACAAAAAAAGAGATGGAAAAGGTAAGCAAAAAAACACCCAACAACAACAAAAAAAAACCCTGGCCCAGATGGCTTCGCTGCAGAGTTCTACCAAACTTTCAGAGAAGAGTTAACACCACTACTACTAAAGGTATTTCAAAGCATAGGAAGGGATGGAATACTCCCTAACTTATTCTATGAAGCCAGCATATCCCTGATACCAAAACCAGGTAAAGACACCACACACAAAAAAAGAAAATTACAGACCTATATCCCTTATGACCATAGATGCAAAAATCCTCAACAAAATTCTAGCCAATAGAATTCAACAACATATCACAAAAATAACCCGTTGTGACCAAGTGGGATTTATACCAAGTATTGAAGGTTGGTTCAACATTAGAAAAATAATTAATGTAATCCACCATATAAATAAAACAAAAGACAAAAACCACATGATCTTATCAATACATGCAAAAAAGGCATTTGACAAAGTCCAACACCCATTCATGAGAAAAACTCTCAGCAAAATAGGAATTGAAGGAAAATTCCTCAACATAATAAAGGGCATTTACACAAAACCAACAGCCAACATCACCCTAAATGGACAGAGCCTGAAAGCATTTCCCCTGAGAATGGGAACCAGACAAGGATGCCCTTTATCACCACTCTTATTCAACATTGTGTTGGAGGTCCTAGCGAGAGCAATTAGGCTAGACAAAGAAATAAAGGGCATCCAGACTGGCAAGGAAGAAGTAAAATTATCTCTATTAGAAGATGACGTGATTTTATACACAGAAAACCCTAAGGAATCCTCAAGAAAAATACTGAAGCTAAGAGAAGAGTTTAGCAGAGTTTCAGGTTACAAGATAAACATACAAAAATCAGCTGGATTCCTCTACACCAACAAAAAGAACATCGAAGAGGAAATCACCAAATCAATACCATTCACAGTAGCCCACAAGAAAATAAAATACTTAGGAATAAAGCTTACCAAAGACTTAAAAGACCTACACAAAGAAAACTACAAGGTACTACTTCAAGAAACTAAAAAGGACCTGCATAAGTGGGAAAACATACCTTGCTCAGGGATAGGAAGATTAACAGTAAAAATGTCTATTCTACTAAAAGCTATCTATATATACAATGCACTTCTGTTCCAAATTCCAACGACACTTTTTTTAATATGATGGAGAAACAAATCACCAACTTCATATGGAAGGGAAAGAAGCCCCAGATAAGAAAAGCATTGATGAAAAAGAATGAAGCGGGAGGCCTCATTCTACCTAATTTGAGAACATATTATACAGCCACAGTAGTTAAAACAGCCTGGTACTGGTACAACAACAGACACATAGACCAGTGGAACAGAATTGAGAACCCAAATATAAATCCATCCACATATGAGCAGCTGATATCTGACAAAGGCCCAGTGTCAGTTAACTGGGGAAAAGATAGTCTTTTTAATAAATGGTGCTGGCATAACTGGATATCCATCTGCAAAAAAATTGAAACAGGACCCATACCTCACACCATGCACAAAAACTAACTCCAGGAAGGGGGCCAAGATGGCTGACTAGGTAGACGCTACATCAGATCCCTCTTGCAACAAAGACTCAGAAAAACAAGTGAATCGATCACATACATGACAATCTACAAACCTGAACAACAAACACAGATTTAAAGAGTTGACCTGAGTGACAGAAACCGAGAACGAACAACTACAGGGAAGCAGCGACTGTTTTCGGAGCCTAGAGCCAGCGTCCCAGTCAGGTAACCTTGGCGCCGGGCTTAGGATTGGGCACAGGTGAGCTGAACACAACATCCTGTGATGGCGCAAACACGGGCCGCAGCACTACCCCCCGGAACTGACCTCGGGAGGGGGCCGAGCCGGTCAACGTGGGTGGCACGGTGACGCGGCTGGCAGAAGGAGAAGTCGCCGGGAGGCAGCGGCTGGTATTGGAGCTGGGAGTGCAGCGTCCCAGCTGAGGAACCTTGGCGCGGGGCTTTGGACTGGGCGCAGGGGAGCTGACCAGGATATCCTGTGAAGGTGCAAACATTGGGCGCAGCCCTACACCCCTGAACTGACACTGGGAGGGGGCCCAGCCAGTCCGCGCAGGCGGCGCTGCAACGCGGCTGGTGGGAGGAGAAGTCCCCGGGAGGCAGCGATTGGTTTTGAAGCCGGGAGTGCAGCGTCCCAGCTGGGGAACCTTGACACTGGGCTTTGGATTGGCAGTGGAGGAACTGACCGCGGCTTCTGTGGGCCAGACCCTCAGGGGCAATCTCTACCCAGCCAGCATACATAGGTGACACACCCCTCAGGAATCACAGATAAAATAGTCATCCCAAGCAAGATAAGCAACTTTGTCTATATTCCGGGGTGATACCCTCTCCTGTTTTTCTGAAACCTCCCTTCCCCTTCCCAGGCGGCTTCATTAACATTGGAATTTCCTGAGCTAGAGGGAGAACTGCTCCACGGCTTTTCTTTTCCCTTTTTTTTTGGTCTTTTCCTAACCCATTCTTCTGGCCTGAGAGAAGCAACCACAAAAACCCCAGGGACCAAAAATCCTTCCCTAATTGGACTAAAAACGCAGAACCAGCTCCAGCCAAACACATGTAATCCATATCTCCGGCTTTCATCCTACAGGGAACAAGGTGGCTATTACAATGCAAAGGCATTTCTGATAGGGATCTGACTGCATTTTTTTTTAGCGGATTTACTGGAAAAACAAGTTTCCCAGGCCTGATATCTCTGCATATTCAACAGAGCCCTCACTGACCCAAAACAGGGAACTGAGGGCTGAAGCTCCCACCTGACCACCTAGCCTCCTGCCTTAGGGGTCTAAGGAGGGTGACACCTACCAATCTGTAGAGGTACTTGCACTGGGGGCCTAAGATAAAGCTGCAGAGCCCTCCAACCAAGGTGCTTTAGGAATAGAGACACACCTACCTCACTGACACTTGGGGGAAGCCTGTCAGCATCCTGCCCCCCTGGAGTGTAAACCCCAGCTGCTAATAGAATCTGGTGCACACAATTATCACCACTACTTCTCAAGGTGGATAGGTGTTAGGGTGCAGCACACACTTGATGACCCAAAATCAGATTCTACTCAAGAATAGTGAATAGACTCAGGCATATATATCTGGCAACAGCCCAAACTAGCTGGTAATAGGTCATAAGTAAGTCAAGGGCTGCAACAATCAAGACAGCACAATCTAGTAGCCCATCCAGGCATACTGAAAGAAAATAAAACAAGATAAGACTCAGTGAGCAAATATAGAATAAATCACTACAATATCTTAGTGATGGCACGGAGACAGCAGTTGATATCAAACCACATAAAGAAACAGACCATGACTGCTTCTACAACCCCCCCAAACTAAAGAATCAAAATCTTTCCCAAATGAAGATACAATCCTGGAATTATCAGATATAGAATATAAAAAACTAATTTACAGAATGCTTCAAGACATCAGGGAGGACCTCAGAAATGAAATAAGACAAACTGAAGAAAAAGCCAAGGAACACACTGATAAAACAGTTGAAGAACTCAAAAAGATTATTCAAGAATGTAGTGGAAAAATTAATAAGTTGCAAGAATCCATAGAGAGACAGCATGCAGAAACCCAAAAGATTAACAATAAAATTACAGAATTAGACAACACAAAAGGAAGTCAGAGGAGCAGACTCGAGCAATTAGAATGCAGAGTGGGAAATCTGGAGGACCAGGGAATTAACACCAACATAGCTGAAAAAAAATCAGATAAAAGAATTAAAAAAAAATGAAGAAACCCTAAGAATCATGTGGGACTCTATCAAAAAGGATAACTTGCATGTGATTGGAGTCCCAGAACAGGGAGGGAGGACAGAAAACACAGAGAGAAAAGTTGAAGATCTGCTGACAGAAAACTTCCCTGACATCATGAAAGATGAAAGGATAACTATCCAAGATGCTCATTGAACCCCATTTAAGATTGATCCAAAAAGAAAAACACCAAGACTTATTATCATCAAACTTGCCAAAACCAAAGATAAAGAGAAAATTTTAAAAGCAGTCAGGGATAAAAGAAAGGTCTCCTACAAGGGAGAATCAATAAGTTCAGACTACTCAGCAAAAACCATGCAGGCAAGAAGGCAATGGGATGACATATACAGAGCACTGAAGGAGAAAAACTGCCAGCCAAGGATCATATATCCAACAAAACTCTCTCTGAAATATGAAGGCGAAATTAAGATATTTACAGATAAACAGAAGCTTAGAGAATTTGCAAAAACCAAACCAAAGCTACAAGAAATACTAAAGGAAATTGGTCAGAAAACCAATAATATCAGATACCAGCACAACACAAGGTCACAGAAGAGAACATCCTGATATCAACTCAAATAGGGAAATCACAAAAACAAATTAAGATTAAATAAAAAAAAAAATGCTCAAAACACGGAATCATTGAAGTCAATATGTAAAAGATCACAATAATCAAAAAGAGGGACTAAATACAGGTGGCATAGAACCGCCATATGGAGAGGGATACAAGGCGATAGAGGACAATACAAGTTAGGTTTTTACTTAGAAAAATAGGGGTAAATATTAAGGTAAACACAAAGAGGTATAACAACTCCATAACTCAAAATAAAAACCAAGAAAAACGTAACAACTCAGCAAACATAAATTCAACTACTATGAAAATGAGAAACACACAATTTACAAACCAAAACGTCTCAGCACAAAAAAATAAGTGGAAAAATGAAATTGTCAACAACACACGTAAAAAGGCATCAAAATGTCAACACTAAACACTTACTTATCTATAATTACGCTGAATGTAAATGGACTAAATGCACCAATAAAGAGACAGAGAGTCTCAGACTGGATAAAGAAACAGGATCCGTCTATATGCTGCCTACAAGAGACACAACTTAGACTTAAAGACACAAACAAACTAAAACTCAAAGGATGGAAAAAATATATCAAGCAAACAATAAGCAAAAAAGGAGTAACAGTATTAATTTCTGAAAAAACAGACTTTAAACTTAAATCCACCACAAAGGATAAAGAAGGACACTACATAATGATAAAATGGACAATTGACCAGGAAGATATAACCGTATTAAATATTTATGCACCCAATGACAGGGCTGCAAGATACATAAATCAAATTTTAACAGAACTGAAAAGTGAGATAGACACCTCCACAATTATAGTAGGAGACTTCAACACACCACTTTTGGAGAAGGATAGGACATCCAGTAAGAAGCTCAATAGAGACACGGAAGACCTAATTACAACAATCAACCAAATTGACCTCATTGACTTATACAGAACTCTCCACCCAACTGCTGCAAAGTATACTTTTTTTCCTACCACACATGGAACATTCTCTAGAATAGACCACATATTAGGTCATAAAACAAACCTTTGCAGAATCCAAAACATCAAAATATTACAAAGCATCTTCTCAGACCACAAGGCCATAAAAGAGGAAATCAATAACAGAAAAATTAGGAAAAAGAAATCAAATACTTGGAAACTGAACAATACCCTCCTGAAAAAAGACTGGGTCATAGAAGACATTAAGGAGCGAATAAGGAAATTCATAGAATGCAATGAGAATGAAAATACTTCCTATCAAAACCTCTGGGATACAGCAAAAGCAGTGCTCAGAGGCCAATTTATATTGATAAATGCAAACATACAAAAAGAAGAAAGAGCCAAAATCAGAGAACTGTCCCTACAACTTGAACAAATAGAAAGTGAACAACAAAAGAATCCATCAGGCACCAGAAGAAAACAAATAATAAAAATTAGAGCTGAACTAAATGAATTAGAGAACAGAAAAACAATTGAAAGAATTAACAACGCCAAAAGCTGGTTCTTCGAAAAAATTAACAAAATTGATAAACCATTGGCCAGACTGACTAAAGAAATACAGGAAAGGAAACAAATAACCCGAATAAGAAACGAGAAGGGCCACATCACAACAGACCCAACTGAAATTAAAAGAATCATATCAGATTATTACAAAAAATTGTACTCTAACAAATTTGCAAACCTGGAAGAAATGGGTGAATTCTTGGAAAAACACTACCTACCTAAACTAACACAATCAGAAGTAGAACAACTAAATAGACCCATAACAAAAAAAAGAGATTGAAACGGTAATGAAAAAACTCCCAACAAAAAAAAGCTCTGGCCCGGATGGCTATACTGCAGAGTTCTACCAATCTTTCAGAGAAGAGTTAACACCGCTACTATTAAAGGTATTTCAAAGCATAAAAATGACGGAATACTACCTAACTCATTCTGTGAAGCCACCATCTCCCTGATACCAAAACCAGGTAAAGACATTACAAAAAAAGAAAATTACAGACCTATATCCCTCATGAACATAGATGCAAAGATTCTCAACAAAATTCTAGCCAGTAGAATTCAACAAGATATCAAAAAAATAATTCACCACGACCAAGTGGGATTTATCCCAGGTATGCAAGTCTTTTTTTTTATGCAAGTCTGGTTTAATATTAGAAAAACCATTAATGTAATCCACCATATAAATAAAACAAAAGACAAAAACCACATGATCTTATCAATTGATGCAGAAAAGGCATTTGACAAAGTCCAACACCGATTTATGATAAAAACTCTCACCAAAATAGGAATTGAAGGAAAATTCCTCAACATAATAAAGGGCATCTATACAAAGCCAACAGCCAACATCACCCTAAATGGAGAGAGCCTGAAAGCATTTCCCCTGAGAATGGGAACGAGACAAGGATGCCCTTTAACACCGCTCTTATTCAACATTGTGCTAGAGGTCCTAGCCAGGGTAATTAGGCTAGACAAAGAAATAAAGGGCATCCGGATTGGCAAGGAGGAAGTAAAATTATCTCTATTTGCAGATGACAGGATCTTATACACAGAAAACCCTAAGGAATCCTCCAGAAAACTACTGAAACTAATAGAAGAGTTTGGCAGAGTCTCAGGTTATAAGATAAACATACAAAAATCACTTGGATTCCTTTACATCAAGAAAAAGAACATCGAAGAGGAAATCACCAAATCAATACCATTCACGGTAGCCCCCAAGAAGATAAAAACACTTAGGAATAAATCTTACCAAGGATGTAAAAGACCTATACAAAGAAAACTACAAAGCTCTACTACAAGAAATTCAAAAGGACATACTTAAAACATACCTTGCTCATGGATAGGAAGACTTAACATAGTAAAAATGTCTGTTCTACCAAAAGCCATCTATACATACAATGCACTTCCGATCCAAATTCCAATGTCATTTTTTAATGTAATAGAGAAACAAATCACCAACTTCATATGGAAGGGAAAGAAGCCTCGGATAAGCAAAGCATTACTGAAAAAGAAGAAGAAAGTGGGAGGCCTCACTCTACCTGATTTCAGAACCTATTATACAGCTACAGTAGTCAAAACAGCCTGGTACTGGTACAACAACAGACACACAGACCAGTGGAACAGAATTGAGAACCCAGATACAAATCCATCCACATATGAGCAGCTGATATTTGACAAAGGCCCAGTGTCAGTTAATTGGGGAAAAGATAGTCTTTTTAACAAATGGTGCTGGCATAACTGGATATCCATTTGCAAAAAAATGAAACAGGACCCATACCTCACACCATGCACAAAAACTAACTCCATGTGGATCAGAGACCTAAACATAAAGACTAAAACGATAAAGATCATGGAAGAAAAAATAGGGACAACCTTAGGAGCCCTAATACAAGGCATAAAAAGAATACAAAACATTATCAAAAATGATGAAGAGAAACCAGATAACTGGGAGCTCCTAAAAATCAAACACCTATGCTCATCTGAAGACTTCACCAAAAGAGTAAAAAGACCACCTACAGACTGGGAAAGAATTTTCAGCTATGACATCTCCGACCAGCGCCTGATCTCTAAAATCTATATGATTCTGTCAAAACTCAACCACAAAAAGACAAACAACCCAATCAAGAAGTGGGGCAAAGGATATGAACACGTACTTCACTAAAGAGGATATTCAGGCAGCTAACAGATACATGAGAAAATGCTCTCGATCATTAACCATTAGAGAAATGCAAATTAAAACTACGATGAGATCCCATCTCACTCCAACAAGGCTGGCATTAATCCAAAAAACACAAAATAATAAATGTTGGAGAGGCTGTGGAGAGATTGGAACCCTTTTACACTGCTGGTGGGAATGTAAAATGGTACAACCACTTTGGAAATCTATCTGGTGTTTTCTTAATAAGTTAGAAATAGAAGTACCATACAACCCAGAAATCCCACTCCTCGGAATATACCCTAGAGAAATAAGAGCCTTCATACAAACAGATATATGCACACCCATGTTTATTGCAGCTCTGTTTACAATAGCAAAAAGCTGGAAGCAACCAAGGTGTCCATCAACGGATGAATGGGTAAATAAATTGTGGTATATTCACACAATGGAATACTACGCATCGATAAAGAACAGTGACGAACCTGTGAAACATTTCATAACATGGAGGAACCTGGAAGGCATTATGCTGAGCGAAATTAGTCAGAGGCAAAAGGACAAATATTGTATAAGACCACTATTATAGGATCTTGAGAAATAATATAAACAGAGAAGAACACATACTTTTGTGGTTACGGGGGGGGAGGTTAGGAGAGGGCTTTTTACTGATTAATTAGTAGATAAGAACTGCTTTAGGTGAAGGGAAGGACAACACTCAATACATGGAAGGTCAGCTCAACTGGACTGGACCAAAAGCAAAGAAGTTTCCGGGATGAACTGAATGCTTCAAAGGTCAGGGGAGCAAGGGCGAGGGTTTGGGAACTATGGCTTAAGGGGACTTCTAAGTCAATTGGCAAAATAATTCTGTTATGAAAACATTCTGCATCCCACTTTGAAATGTGGCATCTGGGGTCTTAAATGCTAACAAGCGGCCATTTAAGATGCATCAATTGGTCTCAACCCACCTGTTTCAAAGGAGGGTGAAGAACACAAAGGTCACACGATAACTAAGAGCCCAAGAGACAGAAAGGGCCACATGAACCAGAGACCTACGTCATCCTGATACCAGAAGAACTAGTTGGTGCCCGGCCACAACCGATGACTGCCCTGACAGGGAGCACAACAGAGAACCCCTGAGGGAGCAGGAGTTCAGTGGGATGCAGACCCCAAATTCTCACAAGGAGACCATACTTAATGGTCTGACTGAGACTAGAGGAATCCCAGCGGTCATGGTCCCCAAACCTTCTGTTGGCCCAGGACAGGAACCATTCCTGAAGACAACTCATCAGACATGAAAGGAACTGGACAGTGGGTAGGAGAGTGATGCTGATGAAGAGTGAGCTAATTATATCAGGTGGACATTTGAGACTGTGTTGACATCTCCTCTCTGGAGGGGGGATGGGAGGATGGAGAGAGTTGGAAGCTGGCAAAATTGTCACGAAAGGAGAGACTGGAAGGGCTGACTCTTTGGGGGAGAGCAAGTGGGAGTACGGAGTAAAGTGTATATAAACTTATATGTGACAGTCTGACTTGATTTGTAAATGTTCACTTGAAGCTCAATAAAAGTTAATTAAAAAAAAAAAAAACTAACTCCAAATGGACCAAAGACCTAGACATAAAGTCTAAAACGATAAAGATCATGGAAGAAAAAATAGGGACAATGTCAGGATCCCTAACACAAGGCATAAACAGAATACAAAACATTACTAAAAATGACGAAGAGAAACCAGGTAACTGGGAGCTCCTAAAAATCAAACACCTAGGCTCATCTAAAGACTTCACCAAAAGAGTAAAAAGACCACCTACAGACTGGGAAAAAATTTTCAGCTATGACATCTCCGACCAGCACCTGATCTCTAAAATCTACATGATTCTGCTAAAACTCAACCACAAAAAGACAAACAACCCAATTAAAAATTGGGGAAAGGATATGAATAGGCACTTCACTAAAGAAGGTATTCAGGCTGCTAACAGATACATTAGGAAATGCTCTCAATCATTAGCCATTAGAGAAATGGAAATTAAAACTACGATGAGATTCCATCTCACTCCAACAAGGCTGTCATTAATCCAAAAAACACAAACTAATAAATGTTGGAGAGGCTGCAGCGAGATTGGAACACTTATACACTGCTGGTGGGAATGTCAAATGGTACAACCACTTTGGAAATGGATCTGGTATTTCCTTAAAAAGCTAGAAATAGAACTACCATATGACCCAGCAATCCCACTCCTCAGAATATATTGTAGAGAAATAAGAGCCTTTACACGAACAGGTATATGCACACCCATGTTTATTGCAGCACTGTTTACAATAGCAAAAAGCTGGAAGGAACCAAGGTGTCCATCAATGGATGAATGGATAAATAAATTATGGTATATTCACACAATGGAATAGTATGCATCGATAAAGAACAGTGATGAATCTATGAAACACTTCATAACATGGAGGAACCTGGAAGGCATTATTCTAAGTGAAATTAGTCCAATGCAAATGGACAAATATCGTATAAGACCAATATTATAAGATTTTGAGAAATAGTTTAAACTCAGAACACATTTTTTTGTGGCTATGAGAGGGCTGAGGAAGGGAGTGTGGGAGAGGGTTATTTACTACTTAGATAGTAGATAACTACTTTAGGTGAAGGGAAGGACAACACTCAATACAGGGGAGGTCAGCACAACTGGACTGGACCAAAAGCAGTTTCCTGAATAAACTGAATGCTTCAAAGGTTTGTGGAGCAAGGGCAGGTGTTTGGGGACTATGGCTTCAGGGGACATCTAAGTCAATTAGCAAAATAAATTCTATTAAGAAAACATTCTGCATCCCACTTTGAAGTGTGACGTCTCAGGTCTTAAACGGTTGCAAGCAGCCATCTAAGATACACCGAGGAGTCTCAGCTCACCAGGATCAAAGGAGAATGTCACAAGGTAATTAAGAGCCCAAGAGACAGAAAGGGGTACATGAACTAGAGACTACATCATCCTGAGACCAGAGGAGCTAGATGGTGCCTGGCCACAACTGATGACTGCCCTGACAGGGAGCACAACAGAGAACCCCTGAGGGAGCAGGAGAACAGTGGGATGCAGACCCCAAATTCTCATAAAAAGACCAGACTTAATGGTCTGACTAAGACTAGAACTGGGCTGGGTGGGTAAGACTAGAAGAATCCCTGCAGTCATGGTCCCCAAACCTTCTGTTGGCCCAGGACAGGAACCATTCCCTAAGCCAACTAATCAGACATGGATTGGACTGGATAGTGGGTTGGAGAGAGATGCTGATGAGGAGTGAGCTACTTGCATCAGGTGGACACTTGAGACTACGTTGGCATCTTCTGTCCAGAGGGGAGATGGGAGGGTAGAGGGGGTTAGAAACTGTTAAAACGGTCACAAAAGGAGGGACTGGAAGGAGGGAGCGGGCTGACTCATTAGGGGGAGAGTAAGTGGGAGTACGTAGTAAGGTGTATGTAAGTTTATATGTGAGAGACTGACTTGATTTGTAAACTTTCACTTAAAGCACAATAAAAATTATTAAAAAAAATAAAGAGGAACACTACCAAACTACCAAACTCTATGAAGCCAGCATTACCCGATACACAAACTACGTAAAGAAATCATGAAAATTGAAAGTTACGGATGAATATCCTTATGAAAATAGATACAAAACTTTTCAACAAAATTCTAGTCAGCAAACTTAAGCAACATATAAAAAAAATCATAGACCATGATAAATTGAGATTTGTACTAGTATTACAAGGGTGGTTCACCATTAGAAAATCAGTTTAACCCACAACATAAAAAAAAAGGAAAATAAATACATGATCATATCAATTTATGGAAAAAGGCATTTGATAAAATTCAGCATCCTTTTTCTGATTAAAAAAAGCTTCAGAAAAATAGGAAAAGAGAAATTTCTCAACATAATTAAGGGCATATATGCAGCAACAACAGCCAACATTATACTGAAAGGAAAAAGGCTGAGTCTTCCCGTTCAGAAAGAGAATGAGACAACGATGCCCATTATCATCACTCTTATTCAACATTCTACTGGAAGTCCTAGCCAGTGCAATAAAACAAGATTTGAACTGCTGACCTTTTGATTAGCAGCCAAGCTCTTAATCATCGTATGTATCCTGTTGTTGTTAGGTGCAGTCGAGTCGATTCCAACTCGTAGCCACTCTATATACCACAGAATGAAATACTGCCTGTGCCTGTGCCATGCTCACAATCATTGTTATGCTTTAGCCCATTGTTGCAGCCACCGTGTCAATTCATCTCCTTGAGGGTCTTCCTCTTTTCCACTGACTGTCTAATTTACCAAGCATGATGTCCTTCTCCAGGGACTGATCCCTCCTGACAACATGTCCAAAGCATGTAAGTTGCAGTCTCGCCATCCTTGTTTCTAAGGAGCATTCTGGTTCTACCACTTCCAAGGCAGATTTGTTCATTCTTTTGGGACTTCACAGTATATTCAATATTCTTCGCCAATGCCACAATTCAAAAGCATCAATTCGTCTTTGGTCTTCCTAATTCATTGTTCGGCTTTCACATGCATATGATGCGATTGAAAATACCATGGCTTGGGTCAGGTGCACCTTGGTCTTTAAGGTGACGTCTTTGCTTTTCAACACTTTAAAGAGGTCCTTTGCAGCAGATTTACCCAAAACAATGCGTCTTTTGATTTCTTAACTGCTGTTTCTATGGATATTGATTATGGATCCAAGTAAAATAAAATTCTTTACAACTTCAGTCTTTTCTCAGTTTATCACGATGTTGCTTATTGGTCCAGTTGTGAGGATTTTTGTTTTCTTTATGTTGAGGTGTAATCCATACTGAAGGCTGTGGTCTTTGATCCCTAAGTGCTTCAAGTCCTCTTCGCTTTCAGTAAGCCAGGTTGTGTCATCTGCATAACATAGGTTGTTAATGAGTCTTCCTCCAATCCTGATGCCCCGTTCTTCTTCATATAGTCCAGCTTCTCAGAATATTTGCTAAATGCACAGATTATATAGGTATGGTGAAAGGATGCAACCCTGACGCACACCTTTCCTGACTTTAAACCACTCAGTATCCCCTTGTTATGTCCAAACAACTGCCTCTCGATCTATGTACAGGTTCCTCATGAGCACAATTAAGTGTTCTGGAATTCCCATTCTTCACAATGTTATCCATAATTTGCTATGATCTACACAGTCCAATGCCTTTGCAGAGTCAAGAAAACACAGGTAAACATCCTTCTGGTATTCTCTGCTTTCAGCCAGGATCCATCTGACGTCAGCAATGATATCCCTGGTTCCATGTGCTCTACTGAATCCAGCCGGAATTTCTAGCATTTCCCTGTCGATATACTGGTTTTGAATAATCTTCAGCAAAATTTTGCTTTTGTGTGATATTAATGATATTGTTTGATAATTTCCACATTCTGTTGGATCACCTTTCTTGGGAATAGGCATAAATATTTATCTCTTCCAGTCAGTTGGTCAGGTAGCTGTCTTCCAAATTTCTTGGAAGTTAGAGGAGTGAGTGCTTCCAGTGCTGCATCCGTTTGTTCAAACATCTCAATTGATATTCCCTCAATCATTGGATCCTTGTTTTTCGCCAAAGCCTTCAGTGCAACTTGGACTTCTTCCTTCAGTATCATCAGTTCCTGATCATATGCTACCTCTTGAATCAGTTGAACATCAACCAATTCTTTTTGGTATAATGGCTTCGTGTATCCCTTCGATCTTCTTTGGAGTCTTTCTGCATCGTTTTACATTTTCCCCATAGAATCCTTCAGTATTGCAACTTGACGCATGAATTTTTTCATCAGTTCTTTCAGCTTGAGAAATGCCAAAAAATTTCTTCCCTTTTGGTTTTCTATCTCCAGCTCTTTGCACATATCAGTATAATACTTTTTATTCTTGAGTTGCCCTTTGAAATATTCTGTTCAGTTCTTTTACTTCATCATTTCTTCCTTTTGCTTTAGCTGCTAGACATTCAAGAGCAAGTTTCAGAGTCTCTTCTGATATCCATTTAGGTCTTTTCTTTCTTACCTGTCTTCTTAATGACCTCTTGCTTTCTTCAGGTACGTGTCCTTGGTGTCATTCCACAACTGGTCTGGTATTCGTTTGTTAGTATTCAACGTGTCACATCTATTCATGAGATAGTCTGTAAATTCAGGTGGGATATACCCAAGGTTGTACTTTGGCTCTCATGGATTTGCTCTAATTTTCTTCAGTTTCAACTAGGACTTGCAAGTGAGCAGTTGATGGTCTGTTCCATAGTTGACCTCTGGCCTTGTTTTGACTGATGATATTGAGCTTTTCCATCATCTCTTTCCACAGATGTAGTCAATGTGATTCTGATGTATTCCATCTGTGAGGTTCACATGTATAGTAGCCATTTATGTTGGTGAAAAAAGGCATTTACAATGGAAAGGTCGTTGATCTTCCAAAATTCTATCCCAGGATCTCCATCATAATTTCTATCACCAAGGCCATATTTTCCAACTATTTGTCCTTTTTTTTTTTCCAACTTTTGCAATCCAATCACCAGTAATTATCAGTGCATACTGATTGAATATTCAATCAATTTCAGACTGTAGAAGCTGGTAAAAATCCTCAATTTCTTCATCTTTGGCCTCTGGTTCTTGCATAAATTTGAATAATAGTAATATTAACTGGTCTTCCTTGTAGATGTATGGATATGATCCTATCACTGACAGCACTGTACTTCAGGATAGATCAGGAAATGTTCTTTTTGACCATGAATGCAATGTCATTCCTCTTCAAGTTGTCATTCCCAGCATAGTACACCATATGATTGTCTGATTCGACATGACCAATACCAATCCATTTCAGTTACTGATGCCTAGGATATTGCTGTTTATGGATCCCATTTCATTTTTGACAATTTCCAATTTTCCTAGATTCACACTTCACTTACTCCATATTCCAGACAGTAATGGCTGTTTGCAGTTGTTTCCTCTCATTTTGAGTCATGCCACATCAGTAAATGAAGGTCCCAAAAGCTTGACTCCAGGGCATTAAGGTCGACTCTACTTTGAGGAGGCAGCTCTTCTCCAGTTGTCTTTTGAGTGTCTTTCAACCTTGCGGTCTCATCTTCCGGCACTATACCAGATGTGTTTTGCTGGGATGCATAAGGTTTTTACTGGCTAATTCTGTTCTGAAGTAGACTGCCGGGTCCTGCTTCCTAGTTTGTCTTAATTTGGAAGCTCTGCTGAAACCCGTCTGACATGGATGACCCTGCTGGTATCTGAATACTGGTGGCATAGCTTCCAGCATCACAGCAATATGCAAGCTCTGACAGTCCAACAAACTGACAGACATGTAGGGGGTGTGTACCATAAAACCTTAAAAATAATGGCACAAGTGGATATATGCCCAGCTCCGTTCATTGCTGCTTTATTCAAAATAGCAAATAAATGGAAACAACTGAATTGCCCAACAAAGGATCCATTGACAAACAAATTGTGGCACATACATACAATGGAATACTGGGCAACCATAAAAAAAAAAAAAAATGCGTCCATGAATCGTATTATAGCATGGATGGATCAGGAAGTTATAATGCTAAGCGAAATAAATCAAGCATACAAGGACAAATATTGTATGGTCCTTCCTTTATAAGATGACAAGCACAGATATAGTGAGACCAATATTCATTGATGGTTACCAGGGAAGGGGTTAGGGAAAATAAGGTTTATGTAGCAGAGACTAGTTATTTTCAGTGATGAGAAAAGTGGCCTTGAATGTGAATATAGTCAGCACATTACAACCAAAGTAAAAAAGAATGTTTGAGCACATATGCTAGATATAGGAAAATTGATGTATGAGTAGGTATATGTGTGTATATACATGAAAACAGATAGAAGTATCTATAACCCACTGCTGTTGAGTTGAAAGGTATCTATCGGTATGTGTAAATACAAAAATGTGGGTGCAGGCACATATATTCATTGAAGACAAAAATATGAATACTCCACACACATAACCAAACACCTTTCAACGTTGATTTGCTGGGTTTTCAGGCTTAAGACTATAGTTTCCTGGGACAACTCAATGTACTGGCGTTAACAGTTCACGAAAATAGTGATCTGAATTCTAGTAAAATGAGTAGTGTCTGGGCTTTTAAAAGCTTGAGGTATAATAGTGAGTGGTGCCATTCTCATATGCACCCCTTGATTCCCAAGAATCCTGGCTATGGGAGAAACACCATCATATATTGAACACTGGCTTAGAGCATATACAGCCTCCTGGAGAATATTGCCTTAGCCTCTGGCATCTAAAAGGGTGAAGTTACAGTCTCTTAGGTTTTAAAGGGTAAGATCTTCACCAACTTGGTTCCAGAGTGTGGGGCCACTGTTCACTTGTCCCAGCAGGATGGAGGTGGGTGTGCTGCCCAAATCTGAGGGGGCAGGGATGCCATGCCCAAGGGGCAGAAGAATGAGCACAGCCAGGGCTGAGGGGGTAGTGTCACAATTCAGAAGGACTAGACAAATGAGGCCACCCAAAGTCGAGGAAGCAGAGTTCCAATGGGCCTGAAAAGCGGAGCTGAAGCCCAAGGCCAAGGAACCTCCTCCCAGAATCCAGAGAGTGTTGCTAACACCCAGAGTCTGGGGTGCAGGACAAGTGTCTAAATGGGCTCAGAGAACAGAGGATTATTTTTAAGCCTTGAGAACTAATGTAAAGTATTCTGCTGGCTTGCTTGGTGCCTGTTACCCTTTTTTCCCTCCAATTTGAAACGGAAATGTCTACCATGTTCCTGTTCCACCATTGCATTTTGGAAAGAGAAATGGTCAGGCATTTGACTGTGTTCTGATTCATGGGCTGAGGCCACTGGTTTGCCTGGATGGTCAGGGAATTGGAAGGAACATGATTGGAAAATTGGAGACAAGGAGTTATGGGGAAGAGACATGCAGATAGACCTATCTGAATGGGCCAAAGTAGTGAAGATATTTGTGTCTCATGTGAAGGTTCATCAAAGGGTGACCTCAGCAGAGAAGGATTTTAATGTGAAGTGGATAGGATGACATGTTCTGTGAAAAACAGTCATCATTTTTCCCCAGCCACTCCCATCATTGCCCAATGGGCTCAAGACAAAAGTGGCCTTGATGGCAGGGATGGAAGTTATATGTGGACTCAGCAACATAGAATTCTACTCACCAAGTCTGACTTGGCTACAGCCACTGCTGAGTGCCCAATCTGCCAGCAGGACAAAACAACACTGAGTCCCTGATATGGCATCATCCCTCGAGGTGATAAGCCAGCCACGTGGTGGTAGGTTGTTGGTTACTTTGGACCACTTCCATCATGGCAAAGGCAGTGTTTTGTTCTTACTGGAATAGACGCTCTGGATATGGATTTCTTTCCCTGCACGCAGTGTTTCTGCCAAAAATACCACCCATGGACTTACAGAATATCTTATCTACTGTCTTGGTATTTCACATGGTATCACCTCAGATCAAGGGACTCATTCCACAGCACATGAAGTGCAACAATGGGCCTGTTCTCATGGAATTCACTGGTCTTACCATGTTCCCCATCAAACTGAGGCAACTGGTTTGATAGAATAATGGAATGGCCTTCTAAAGACACAATTATGACACCAGCTAGGTGGCAGTACCTTGCAGGGTTGAGGCCATATTCCCCAGGAGGTTGTATATGCTCTAACCAGCATCCAATACGTGGTGTTGTTTCTTCTGTAGCCAGGATTCATGGTTCCAGGAATCAGGGGTGGAAGTAGGAGTGGCACCACTCACTATTACCTCTAGTGACCCACTCACAAAATTTTTGCTTCCTGTCCCCAGGACAGGAATGCTCCCACCTGAAGACACATCACTGATCCCATTGAACTGGAAGTTAAGAATGCCAGCTGGCCATATTAGTTATCCTTATGCCTGTGGATCAATAGGCAAAAAAGGGAGCCACCGTATTGTCTGGTGTGACTGATCCTGATTAAGGAGAGGAAATCGCATTGTTATTACATAGTGGAGGTAAAGAAGAGTATGTCTAGAATGCAGATCTGTAAGGGCATCTCTTAGTACTACCATGCCCCGTGATTAAAGCCAATGGAAAACTATGGCAACCCAATTCTGACATGACTATGAATGGTCCAGACCCTTTTGGAATGAAGATTTGTATCACCCCACTAGGCAAAGAACCACTACCAGCTGAGGTGCTTGCTGAGGGTAAAGGGAATATTGAAAGTGGAGTGGAAGAAGGTAGTTCTAAATACCAGTTACATTCACTTGACCAGTTGCAGGTGAAAGGATACAACGCTGACATGCACCTTTCTTGACTTTGAACCATGAGGTATTCCCTTGTTCTGTTTGAATGACTACCTCTTGATCTATGCACAGGTTACTCATGAGCATAATTAAGTGTTCTGGAATTCCCATTCTTCACAGTTTTATCCATAATTCGTTATGATCTACACAGTTGCATGCCTTTGCATAGTCAATACAACGTAAGAAAACATCTTTCTAGCATTCTCTGCTTTCAATCAGGACCCTTCTGACATCAGCAATGATGTAATTCATTCTGTATACTCTTCTGAATGTGGCTTGATTTCCGGCAGTTCCCTGTCGATGCACTGCTACAACCACTTTTGAATGATCATCAGCAAAATTTTACTTGTATGTGATATTAATGATATTGTTCCATAATTTCTGCATTCACTTGGATCCCCTTTTTTTGGAATAGGCATAAATATGAATCTTTCCCAGTTGGTTGGTCAGGTAAGTGTCTCCCAAATTTCTTGACTTAGACGAGTGAGTCCTTCTGGTACTGTATCTGTTTGTTGAAATATTTCAATGGGTATTTTGTCAATTTCCTGGAGCCTTGTTGTTCACCAATGCCTTCACTGCAGCTTGAACCTCTTCCTTCAGTACGTTGAATTCTTCATCATATTCTGTCTCCTGAAGTAGTTGAATGTTGACCAATTCTTTTTGGTACAGTGACTGTGTATATTCCTTCCATCTCTTTTGATGCTTCCTATGTCATTTAATATTTTCCCTGCAGAATCCTTCAATATTACAACACGAGGCTTGAATTTTTTCCTCAATTCTTTCAGCTCGAGAAATGCTGAGCTTGTTCTTCCCTTTTGGTTTTCCGTCTCTAGGTATTTGCACGTTTTATTGTACTACTTTAATTTGCCTTCTTGAACCATCCTTTGAAATCTTCTGTTTAGCCCTTTTATTTCATCACTTCCTCAGCTTACTTAACTACTTGATGTTCAAGAGTAAGTTTCAGAGTCTCTTTCAACATCCATTTTGGTCTTTTCTTTCTTTCCTGTCTTTTTAATGACCTTTTGTTTTCTTCCTATATAATGTTTTTGACATCAGTCCACAACTTGTCTGGTCTTCGGTCATTAATGAAAACTAAGAATAGCTTATTATTGGGATAAGTACATTCTCACGAGAACACAGTAACCAGGAAATATAGTAAGGAGGCTTATTTCACAGAAATAAAGGAAAGATGGTAACAAGTTTAGAAAATTCATACATTCAGGATGCATCACCTAATACAATGCTCAGTCTACATAGTAATGAGGCTCTAACTCTGGTTTCCTGAGTTTCACATATTTCAAAAGGCACTCATCTTGAGGCTAAATGCACTAAAGCTGGTAGACCACTTTACCAAAGAACTCCATAGGCTTAAAAAGTAGGTGCTCAACCATGTATTCCACAGATCATGAAAGGGATTTATGAAATCATAAAATACAACACATAGAAGTAAAAATGTTTGTATGTACTCTCCAGAACATCTTTAGGTTATGTTGCATTAAGTAAATGGTCTTTCAGAATAAATTCTTCTTTGAGATTTCACTGTCTCTTACTGTTGACGTTGTTGTGTCAAGTCAATTTTGATTATTAGAGACCCTATAGGATAGATTATAACTGCTCCATAAGTCTTCCTAGCATTGTAGAAAAGAACTTGAATGCTGCTTCAAGTTAAAACAGAGAGGTTTAAGGGTTTAAAACAATTGCAGTTAGGGAATTCCATAGCTTATTGAAAATGGAACCAGGTAGTCCTGGAGCAGGTTCTTTATACATGTATTCTTACGGGGTAAAAGAGGAACTAAACCATAAAAAAAAAAAAAAAAACTAGTGCCATCAAACCATAGGGAGGGCAATTACAGGAAAGTCAATAAATATTGTAATAACCACACTCTGGTTGGTTATTGATTATTAATAATATAGTTAGTGACTACAAATGGTTTCACAGGATGCTGAGATCGTGGTCACAGGATGCTTACATGTATTTTCTTTGTCTGTCTTGCAAAAGTATCTTGGTAACAGCACCCAGACAGCACTCTTCCTGAGTACATGTGTTCTGAGGGATGCAGAGAGTCACTTGGTTAAAACCCCTCGGGGCATATGGTTTTACATCCTTGTTTTGACCATCAAGGAAAAACATGTTTTTCCTCAAAAACACAGCTGTTAGTCTAGAAATCCAGATTAAAACTAGATAGCATAGCCAGCATATTATGCCTCTGTCTCACTGACTGCCCCGAAAGTTGTCTTTTCCTGAAACACTAGGCTCTAATCTTCACAGGAGTAGATTACCATATCTCTTCTCCCACAGAGCCACTGGTGGGTTTGAACCACTGACCTTTGGGTTAGGGCTGAGTGCTTAACCGTTGGGGTATATAGTATCGAGCAATTTAACCTCTGAGAGTTTTTGTTTCCTCATATATGAAACAGGATATTGATAGTATGCTATGTTATGTAATTATTTGGGTCTTAAATGTGATAAAGTTTGTCAAAACTTAACTCAGTGTCTGTCGCATAAAAAGCATCAAAGAAATATGTTATTATTAGTAATAGTATCATATTATTATTATAGTTATTTGTCTTTATTGTGATTTGCAGTATTTGGTTAGTTTTCAGAAAATTTGAAGAAGCAGATAGATACTCCATGGATCAAAATCCTGTGGAATTCACTCCAGAATTAAACTTCTTTGGCATATTCAAGGGATTTGAACTTCTCAATTCACAATATATTAACATGATAAACATTCATAAACATCTTGTACAAATACATCCTACAGATTTTAGAAGCATTGTAGGGTCTGGTCCAGTTGCTCATTGGGACTCCAACCGTGTTTTGAGTTTGGGTCAGTGAACTAGGACTTTTGCAGCTATTAACTTCCAGAAGGCATCTTTCACATCTTTGTTCCTCAGGCTATAGATGAGGGGGTTCAGCATGGGGTTAACCACTGTGTAGAATACAGAGGCCACTTTGACTGTCTGCCAAGAGCTTTTGGAGTTAGGCACACAGTAGAGGGAAAGGATGGTCCCGTGGAAGATGGTGATGGCAGTCAGGTGGGAGGCACAGGTAGAGAAAGAAGGCTTTGCGACGTCCACTGGCAGATTGGATTTTTAGCACACTCACAAAAATAAAAACGTATGAAGTGAGAGTGATTAGTAGTGTACTCACCTCATTGAAGGTGGCAAACCCAAAAAACAGAAGGTGAGGAATGCGTATATCAGAGCTAGAGACAGCTATGAGAGCAGTATACTCACAGAAAAAGTGGTTGATTACATTGTGTCCAGAGAAGTCTAGAAGGAGAGCATAGCAAAGGAGTACCAAGGAGCCAAACATCCCCCACAGATATGAGCCAGCTACCAGCAGGGCACAGAGTCTTTGTGACATGGCCACTGTATAGAGCAGAGGATTGTAGATGGCCACTAAGTGGTCATAGGCCATCACTGCCAGCAGGAAGGACTCAGTCACCACTGCAGTGCAGGACAGGGAGAACTGGAGCATACAGCTAAAGTAGAAGATGTTTTATCTGCCATGACCAAGTTTTCAAGTAGCTTTGGAGTAACGATAGAGGAGTAACAAAAATCAACAAAAGAAAGGTGACTAAGGAAAAAAGTACATGGGGGTGTGAAATTTGGGGTTAATCTTGATGATCACTATCATCCCAAGATTCCCTACCACGGTGACAATGTACGTGATCAGAAACACAAGGAAAAGAGAGATCTGAAGCTCTGGGTAATCTGTGAATCCCAAGAGGGCAAAGGTTGTCTCCACACTCAGGTTTCTTTCAGCCATCACTGTTCTTCCTTTGAAGAGAAAGGGGTGGGAGGAGAGTGTTGTTCCTGTCAAAGGGGAAGGTTTATGGGGGTGAATGACAAATATGTTTTGTTATGGTAGAGAAAAGAAAGTGAGAATAAAGAGTTATTGGAACTGGTTCTCTCCATAAGGAACATACCTTATGCAAATAGCTGCTATGTGTATGCCAAACCAAGCTGATGTCTAAAACATTTATGAATTTCCATTGCCCTTTGAAATATTAGAATACGGGTTTCCATAGAAACACTTGTGATACTGAGTGTGTAGGAGTTATATTCACATGTACATTAGCTTTTTCCTTGCATGCACAAGTACCATCAAAGGCACATAACTGACACTAAGCAAATACATACATACATATAGGACATACATACAGTACATAAGCTAGCTAGATTCTGTGAAAAAAATGTAAAATGTTTGTCTCAAAGAATAAAATATACTGCTGCTATATTTTGCCTGTATTCTCAAATCAATTAAAATATTTAAAGGAATATGTTTGTATTTTAAGGAGAAAATGAAATACTAAAGAACCTAGGAAAAAAGCAGTGCAATTTCATTAGCACTTTTTATTCCATGAAGGCTACTACTCCTTTTGAATATCTTGATTGCCCAGTGATTGAGGCTAAGGGGGATAATGACTTCCTTTTGACATGAGGGCCCACTTTATTAGGGTTTATGGCTTAGGTTGATGTAAGGCTTATCTTCTGTTACAACCTAGGCATTATATATATACACACACACACACACACAGATATATGAGGAGCCCTGGTAGAGTAGAGGTGGCACGGTGGTTTAGAGTTTGGCTGCTAACCAAAAAGATGGGCTGTTTGAATCCACCAGTTGCTTCTTGTAAATTCTTTGGGACAGTTCTACTTTGTCCTATAGGGTCGCTATGAGTCCAAATCAACTGGATGGGAATGGGTTCAGTTTTGGTTTGAGTAGAGTCGTGGTTAAAGTGCTCGGGTGCTAACTTAATGGTCAGCGATTCAAAACTCCAGCTTCTCCATGGGATGAAGATATACTTGTCAGCTTCCATATAAAGATTTACAGCCTTAGAAATCATATGGGGCAGTTCTACTGTGTCCTATAGGGTTGCTATGAGTTGTAATTGACTCAACAGCAGCTGATAAATATATATGTATATGTGTATGTATATGTATATGCACACATACATGCGTACATGCACACATGCACACATGTATCATGTATACATGCATGTATGCATATATTTTAGCGGTTCCAAGATTTATCAAATTAGAGTTATAACAGGACTAAGTAGAAAGTTATGTTTGCATATAAATTATAACTTGTTGACTCAATTCTTAGAAAAGTTTATATACCAATTTAAGGTGCATGTAAAGAGGATAAGGATAAATATCCATTTTTAAGCAGAAAGTTTATTCTATTCTTTGTGAAATTGCTGTCAGTGGATAATAAAGATAAATATTTCCATATTAACTTCTCTCTTTAATATGATGGGGCTCAGACTTAGCAGTTACAGTGACTTAATATTGAAAGAAAAATCAGAGAAGACAGTTAACACATCAGGAAAATAATATTTTCACCGGTTCATTAAAAAACGTGAGGCAACTCACCTGCTGCAGAGAAACAGGCCACCACTGTCGTGTTTCTCTGTAACCCGAGTGTTTCGGGAGCACTGCAGCTATTACGTCTACCTCTACAGCCCTTGGGACTCCAACTCTGGGGAATCACTAGCATCTGTGTCTCAAGCCAATTAATTAAGGCAAGTGCCAGGTTCTTTGTACCATTGTTAATGACTGAAATTTCCTTGTAATCACATAGAAAAGTTGCAGCATGAAGTTGCCTACCAGGCTTTATTTGCACATTACTAAATGTCCTATGGAATTAACAAAACTAAGCTAATTTTTTTAAGGCAGGATTTCTCACATCAGAGATCCTTGCCACTAGAATTCTAGGTTATGAACTTTCCTAGGCCCAGATCAGAATTCCTAGGAATGGGACACAATCATATCCACATTTAAGAAGGAGCTTGGGTGACATGTATAAACATTGAGGTGTAAAAACCACTGCTAAGTGCTAAAATCACATTGGTAAGATGGTTAGATCTGGTGCTTTTCTTTTTTTATAACAATCTTGGTGGCATAATGGTTAATAGTTTGGCTGCTAACCAAAAGGTCAGCAGTTCGATTCCACCAGGTGCTCCTTGGAAACCCTATGGAGCAGTTATACCCTGTCCTATAGGGTCGCTATGAGTTGGAATTGACTTGACTGGCAATGGGGTCTTTTTTGGTATATTTAATAGGTTTAACTCATTCATCCATTAAGTCAACATATGTTTTAATATCTTATCATGCTGATTATTTTACATTTGCCTCTACATGTCCATTTTCTGCTTTTCTGTCTCTTTCAGTGTGTTCCTTTGCTCTGATATGTATGATATCAGAAGGTTGATATCAACGTTTAAGGTTCTATGTCTTTAGCAGCCGGTATTCTTTCTAAAATGATGTTACTAAGAAGCTATTGGTGTTAGGAAGGAGAGAGTTTGACACATTAGACTGTGAGGCTCATAATTATGATTTTTAATTTTTGTTCCCTTGGTTACCCATCAGGACCGTCACATAAAAATCAACATTTTGTCTTCACACTCAGTGATATCATATTTACCATCACTTCCTGTACAATAACAAACATATATATACGGCCTTGGGGAAAAAGGAATAAAGAACTTGGTTGAAGTTTAGCGATAGTGCCTCCAGGCTCTTATTGCTAATTCTCCTATATGCATAACCCTAGTCAGTTATAATTTTTCAGAATTTCTCTGTAACTATGACACCCATATTGCTTAAGTCGGATTGAAGAATATTTTTTTGTTTTTTGTGTTTTAATCATTCACAATGTCAATATGTGAATCAAGGAATTTGAGTTTTACAGTTTGATGTTTACTTATTGTATTAGTTTCTTAGGACTGCCAAAAGAAATCACCACAAGCTTCGTAGCTTAAAACAACAGAAATTTATTTGTTTGCAGTTCTGGAAGCCAAATGTTTGAATTCATGGTACTGGCAGGGACATGTTCTCTTTGAAGGCATCAGGAGAAAATTCTTCCTTGACTCTTCCAGCTTCCGATGGTTCCTTGTGTTCCAAGGCTTGTAGCAGCATAACTCTAAGTTCTGCCCCCATCTCCACATGGCCTTCTTCCCTATGTGACTCTGTGTCCTTGGCTACTTCTCATAATGAGATTCTCACTGGATTTATGGCCCAGCCTAAGAGAGTATGAAGGATTCCTGGTGGCGCTGCAGTTAAGAACACGGCCCAAAGGTTGGCAGTTTGAATGCACCAGCTGCTCTACAGGACAAAGATGTAGCAGTCTGCTTCCATAAGGATTGCAGCCTTGGAATTCCTATGGTGCAGTTCTACTCTGTCCTATAGTGTTGGTATGAATGGGAATTGATTCCATGGCAATCAGTTTTCATTTTAAGGAGGTATGATTGTATTTTTAATCTTTAGCTTAACTATGTCTTCAAAGACCCTATTTCCAAAAAGGTCATATTCTTGAAGTTCTAAGTGGGTATGAGTATTTTGGGGGGAGACACTATTCAATCCACTACACTTGATTTACTTCACATACGATTCAAAACTATTTTGCTAAAGATTCAAGTAACTGGAGATCAAATTATCAGATAACTGGTGTATTGTAATAGATGTAAAATTCAGATGGGTATATTGACTAGATAATTTGAATTAGCATCTCTTCTAGAGACACTGAACAATATTCAACATCATAAAGCAAATTCTTTCCAGAAATAAATCAATCTTCAAGATTGTATTGTGTGGCTTGTTAACTTTCTGGCAGTCTCCTTCACATCTTTGTTCCTGAGACTGTAGATCAGGAGGTTCAGCATGGGGATGACCACTATGTAAAGCACAGATCCTACTTTGACGATGAGCCATGAGGTTTTGGAATGGGGTACACAATAGAGGAACAGGACAGTCCCATGGAAAATGGTGATGGTGGTCAAGTGGGAGGCACAGGTGGAGAAGGCTTTTTGGCACCCCCCGTCGGAAGGCATTTTTATGACAGTAATGAAAATGAAAATATAAGTAGTGAGGATGATCATCAGGCTGCTCACCTCATTGAACATGGCAATGACAAAACAAAGCACCTGGCTGACATAGGGATCAGAGCACGAGACAGAAACAATGACAGAGTGCTCACAGACAAAGTTATTTATGATAGTAGAACCACAGAAGGATAATGCCAGCAGAAAATAAGTAAGTGTCAGGGAAGTAACTATACCCCATGCATAGGGCCCGGCCACTAATGATGCACAGATCTTTGAGGACATGACAACGGTGTAAAGCAGGGGGTTACAAACTGCCACAAAACGGTCATAGGCCATAACTGCCAATATGAATGTTTCTGCAGTTGCAAATATAGAAGCCAAGAAGAACTGCATGATGCACCCTGTGAAGGAGATGGTTCTGTCTCCCACAACCAAGTTTTGTTATAGTTTGGGTGTAACTATACTGGAGTAACAGAAATCAACAAAAGACAAGTGACTGAGGAAAAAGTACATGGGGGTGTGGAGTTTGGGGTTGATCCTGATGATCACAATCATGCCCAGGTTCCCCACCACAGTGACCATGTAGACAAGCTGAGTTTTGAACCTCCCCTCAAAAAACCGTCCATTTGACTCTAACTCATGGCAACTCCATGTCTTACGGAGTAAAACTACTCCACATGGTTTTGTTGACTGTGATGTTTATGGAAGCAGTTTGCCAGGCCTTTCTTCCAGGAGCTGCTAGGTGGGTTTAAACTGGCATCCCTTAGGTTAGCAGTCAATGACATGTCCAGATCTTTCCTTATATGTCTCTTCATTTTGATCCTTTTTTGCCGTAATGAAATTGGAATTGATTCCTGTGTGTCATTTTAGCAAATTCTCAAACCTCAGGGAGCGGTGGGAGTTAACAGGTCAGATGTGAGGGCCGCAGACCCCTAGCTTGCAGCTGATATCTGAGGTCTTGAGGAGACATGGCGCCTGGAGGACTGGGCTCGTTACCTCTGAGAGCCGACCTAACTCTGAGTGGTTGGGTCGGAAGGAAAGTGGGTCACAGGAAACTGGCATCACCACAGACAGGAACTGTCTGAGCTTTTTTCACTTTTCAGGCACCTTTTTTACTCCAGTGGACCTTGTAATACTTTTATGAAAAGCAATTGCTGTTCTAAATTCTGCCTGTTTAAAAGCAAGAATTGTTTTTCTTGTCCTGACCCAAACATTGAGTTATAGAGGTGTTCTGTCCTGTATCAGAAGTGATTGCAGTTGAAAAGCCATCCCTTTTTAGACAAACCACAACTCCACCTTCGATCTCGACAAGACACTTACATCAGAGGGGAATTATACCTCATCAGTCCAGTTCCCAAAACGTCTTAACTTAGATGGATTTCAATTATGAGAAGATCAAGGTCAGCAAAGGCACGACTCAGGTGCAGATTTACCTGTTATAGACATATATGTTATTTACGTGTGTGGAAACCCTGGTGCGATAGTGGTTAAGTACTACGGCTGCTAACCAGGAGGTCAGCAGTTTGAATCCACCAGGTGCTCCTTGGAAACGCTACGGGGCAGTTCTACTCTGTCCTGCAGGGTCGCTGTGAGTTGGAATTGACTCTAGGGCAGCGGGGTTTGTTTTTTTGGTTTTGGAGGCATTGTTGTTGTGTGCCGTCCAGTCACTATATTTCATTTTCCCTGGATTAAAATGACGACAGGTTGTTCTATCCTTCCTGCCTTCTCCTGTTTATGCTTGATAACTCATCATGAAAGAAAATGTACCTCTTGTTGAAATATCACTTAAGAAAAGAGCAAAAAGTATTCATAAAAGGAACACACACACGCACCCACCCACAAACACACACCACTGTATTTTTTTCCTCCACTATATAATTTTATATATATATATATAGTTGCACACATTAACAAGAACCATTTTCTCCTAAGTTAAAATATTTGATTTCATTTCTCTTGGGTAAATAAGCACTTAAGGAAGAAACTGCTCAATTTTATATAAAGTTCCTGTGTAAGTTCATAAGATACCACTAAACTGTTTTTCAAGTACATTTTACCTGCTACTTTTCCATTTGAGGTACATGAATATTCCACCTCATCCGTGTTCACAGGAATATTTGACATTTCTATCTTTTTAACTTTAGCCATTCCATTGGGTAAGTAGTGGTGTCTCATTTTAGATTTAATACACGTTGCACTGATGACTAATGATGCCGAGTAGCTTTTCAAGTGCTCATCGGCTGGTTGGATAACTTCTGTATATGTTCTACATATACATCAATTGTCAGGCGTGTATATTGCAAGTATTTTCTCACAGTTTGTGGCTGCCCTTTCCTTTTTCTTAACGGTGTCTTTGAAGAGCAGTCATTTTTCATGTTGATAAAATTCATTTTATCAATTTTTAATTCATTCTTTTTGTTCTATGTAAAAAAAGTCCTTACGCCAAGTGTTCAAAAATTTTCCTATGTTTCTGCCATTTTTTAATTTCTGTTAAGTTTTAACTTTCAACTCAAATTAATATTTGTGTATGGTGTGAGGTAAGACCTAAGGTTATTTTTTCAATAGGAGTATCTCATTGTTCCCAAATTATTTTGTTGAAAAAGTATCCTTTCTCCATTGAAATTTAAATGAGAAAAAATGTATGAGTATATTTGGACACTATTCTATTCCATTGATCTGTAGGTATCTCCTTACTCCATTAGCCTATTATTTTAATTATTCAAATACTTTCTTTAGAAAAAAATGATAAAATGAATATGAGGCTGGTAAAACAATACTTTAATTAAATTGGGTTTCCTAGTCAGCAGGCCATATTTTTTATTTAATAGATGAATTCTGCTATTCAGTGTAATAACTATCAAAAGGTTGCCTTGTGTACAAGACACCATAAACTGAAGCACTTGTTAAAGCCACCTCTAGAGGACAGAATTTCTGTTTAGAATTCTAGGGGAATATGCTGGATTTGTGCATATTTGATAAACTAGGAATTTGATTTACCTTGGGAACACACATAAAAAATTACACCATATATGGTAAAGTATTTTAAAATAATTCACATATATTGCAACAAGTCGAGAATTTTATTTTATTTTTTTAATTTTTGGTTTACATATGCTTTGGAGCTATTTCATTAAACATTGATGTATGGAAACATCAGTCATCATAAAATCATACATATGCTACTACTGTAGATGTATTAACTCACAGGCTACTGGGTAAAATAATCTGAATAATAAATTATACTATGCGAGTTGAACAATCTTTAACACAATGAATCAAATTATTTTTGGAATATAAAATACTGAACCTAACAATATCATGGTGATTGAAAAAGGAGTTTTGTTTTAACTAATTTTCTGAATGTGTCCGTCACATCCTTGTTCCTAAGGCTGTAGATTAACGGATTCAATGTGGGAATCACTACAGTATAAAACACAGAATCCACTTTAATTATGAGCCAGGAAGTTTGGGGGTTAGGGATGCAGTAGAGGAAAAGGATGGTCCCATGGAAGATGGTGATGGCGGTCAGGTGGGAGGCACAGGTAGAGAAGGTTTTATGGTGTCCACTTGTAGAAGGCATCTTCATGACAGTGATAAAAACGAATACATAGGAAGTAAAGATGATCATCAGGCTGCTCACCTCATTGATTATGGTGACAATAAAACACAGCATCTCACTGATGTAGGAGTCCAAGCAGGAGACGGAAACAATTACAGAGTGGTCACAGATAAAATTATTTATAATGCTAGACTCACGATAAGTTATTGTGAGAAGAAAGTATGTGAGTGTCAGAGAGCACACTACACCCCATGTGTAGGACCCAGCCACCAGCAGAACACAAAGCTTCTATGACATAGTAGTGGTATACAGCAAGGGGTTACAAACTCCCACAAAACGGTCATAAGCTATCGCTGTTAACATGAATGTTTCTGTCACTCCAAATATGCAAGCAAGACAAAACTGCATGATGCAACCAGAGAAAGAGATAGTTCTGCCTTCCACAATCAAGTTCTCCAGCAGTTTGGGTGTAACTACAGTGGAATAACAGAAATCCACAAAAGACAAGTAAGTGACTGAGGAAAAAGTACATAATCGTGTGGAGTTTTGGATTGATCCTGATAATTATTATCATGTCTAGATTTCCCACCGTGGTGACTGTGTAGGTGGACAAGAAAGTCAGGAAGAGTGGAACCTGGAGTCCTGGGTATTCTGAAAAACCCAACATTATAAAAGTGGGTATGATACTTTGATTTCCTTCGGATAACATGATTTCTGTTGGAGAAAAAACACAAGTTGACTAGGAAGAAGCAGAGAGAGGAAAGAGGTTTCATGTGGTTCTGTGGGGAGTGATATGAAACAGTGAGTCTCAAAGTATGGCCCCCAAATCAGCAACATCAGAATCATTTGGGAACTTATTAGGAGTGCAAATTCTTCAGCCCTACTGCCAACCTCTTAAATAAAAACTCTGAGATGAGGCTCATAATTTGGGGTGAAATCAGGCCTCCAGGTGATTTTGTTGCATGCTAAAGTGTGAAAAACACTCGTGTGAAAAATATATAAATGAAGAAAACCTGTTGCCATTAAGTTGATTCAGATTCATAGAGACAATATAGGACAGAGTAGAACTGCCCCTTAGGGTTTTGCAGCCGATCTCTCAACCACTACACCAACGAAATCCAAAACCAAACCCTTTGCCATCAAATAGAGTCCAACTCATACTGAACCTATAGGACAGAGTAGAACTGCCCATAGAGTTTCCAAGGAGAGTTTCTAAGGTCAACCATTAGACCACCAAAGTTTCCACTACAACGACAGGGCTCTCTCTCTCTCTATAAAACTTTGGAAGTACTGGTGGTGTAGTGGTTAAGTGCTACAGCTGCTAACCAAGAGGTAGGCAGTTCGAATCCACCATGTGCTCCTTGGAAGCTCTATGGGGCAGTTCTACTCTGTCCTATAGGGTCACTATGAGTTGGAATTGACTCGACGGCAGTGGGTCTTTAATATATTACTCTTTATTATATGTTTTTTTATATACATTACATATACATATAACTATTTAAATGCTAGTCTTTGTTAGTATTATTAATATGAAACTAACATATACATATAGGGCATAAAAGAAATTAAAGAGACCAGAATCCAGGGTGGTACAATAAAAGCAAAAAAAACCTTTAAAAATTTTAGAATTATTTACTTTTAAATTTTCCACCTTGTCTAGGCATAGCATGGAATTAAATACTTACAGAATTTTTGAGTTGAAATATACCTTAAAATGTATCTAGCCCAACTTTTCACTTAATAGTTCAGATTTCTACACATAACCTCATCCCTGAGATGCTCGTGTAGTCTCTGTCATCAAAACCTCCATCAGTGGTACACTGACTCCTGAATATTTTATGGGGTTTCTATTGATTGTTGTGCTTAACTTTTATTATTAATTAAATTTAATTAATTAAAATTTTATAAGTAGTAAAAATTAAAGTAATTTCTTTCTTATACATATACATATGTGTGTATACACACACATATATACATATATAGTTTCAAGAAAGCATATCTATCTTATATTCACCAACAATAATTCCATTAAAAAAAATTCTACACTGCAAATTATATATTTTCTTAACCAATACGAAGCAAGCCCTCTTTTATGATGAGATAAACTTGGCAATGAGAATAGTAACACACAAAATGACTGTCCCCAGGATATAGACATGAGGCTGGAGCTAAAACACATCAGTGATCTGTCTCAACTTTATAGCTTTGCCTGGACTCAGCCCCAGGAGTGCCTACTTTACATGCACTACAAGTAGCCCCGACACAGAGTATTTGTCGTGAGCATATTCTTCCCAATAACAAAAGGGACTGGGTAGATACATTTTAAACATCCATTATTGTTTACGCTATTTTAATAATTAAGCTCTCCCTCAACATTTGAACATATACCCTGTTTTAACTAGGCAAAACCCTGGCAAGTTAGGGAGATGCCTACTATCCCTGCTACTACTTAAGACACTTATTAGGTCCATAACAAAAAGATACACAGAGAAAACTTTGACATTGTGCCCTAGCAATTTCAAATAAACGTGTTGAAAACCTATGGATTAGAATTAAGATTTTATTCAAATGGAAGCTAGGACGAGGGGAGTTCAAAATCAGCAAACCTCTCCAAAGTCTTCTGCCACTTTTCTCTATGAATTCTCAGTAGTGTCACCACTGCCAGTTTCTGCAACACACAGTATAATTCTCAGGACCATTTCATGCCCTGTTAGTGAAAATTCAAACAGGTCCAACCATAAAAAGGGATCTATTACATTTTTTAATCCGTATGAGCTGGTGTTCCATGTTTTCTACCTTAACAGAAAAATACCAGAAGAGAACTGAACTGACCTGAAACCAGGAGCTTTTGATTAATTAATTTAATGAGGATTTCCTTTTAAGATTAATGAATTCCAGGCATTTTTCTTCTCAGTAATTAAACATTCTTTAAAAAACTAACAGACCTGAGGTTTGTAATACAAGTGACAGTACATTTAAATGAGTGTGCCAGGAAAATGGCATTTTATTTCCCAGATATAAGAAATATCAGAGATTAAAAAGAAAAAAAAAAAAAAACTGAACCCAAATCCACAGTCCAAAACTTCCCAGTCTCTGGGATTTATATCCGCTGCCATGACCGTGAGTCGCTATGAGTCGGAATCGACTCGATGGCACGGAGGGTTTGGGTTGCCATGACCGTGGAGATATAGACCCCAGAGAATCATAACTAAAACATTACTCAGTGAGCCACGAACCAAGCAATTAGTTGAAATTCTCTCTTGTGTCATTGCGGTGGATGTATTTTCTTTAAAATCATTAAGGATAATTACTGAATCTATTCCATTAGTCTTCTTTTAGAAATTAAATTATTAAAAGAATTCATCTTTCTTGAAGAAAACATGAACTACAGAGTTTGAAAAAAGAACATATAAAAAATAAATAGCTGCTATTAACTGTATTGCATTTGAAATTCTACATTTAAGTTTATAGTGGAGAAATGTGTAAAACTACCTTAACCAAATGATGAAGGTTACCATTATGAGTGATGCCATGGGCATATCATGCACTCCCTGATATGATGTGATGATAAAGGCACTTCTCCTGTGTGAAAGTCTTCCTCAAAACTCAAAATCCCAACTTAATCACAGAAAGCCATCAGGCAAACTTAGATTTGGGGACATTCTATAAGATATCTAGCCAGTGCTCTTTAAGATTTTCAAAGTCAAGAAAAATGAGAAAAAAGTTAGAAACTGTCACAGACCAGATGACACTGGAGAGACTATAGCTAAATGCCATGTGATACACTGAATTAGATCATGAAACAGAGACAGGACATTGATAGGAAAACTTGTGAGATTTAAACACAGTATGGAGTTTAGTAATACTAACACACCAACAATCAACACCCATGGAAGCAGCACTCAAGAAATGAAATGATGTATTGCACTGGAAAAATCTGTGGCAAAATACCCTTTTAAAGTTTAAAAAGCGAAACGTCACTTTGATGACTAAGGTGCATTTGAATCAAGCCATTCTATTTTCAATCTATTCATGTGCATGTACTCCATGTGTCTGTCATTTGTCATACTGTGGGGGCTTGCCTGTTGCTCTCTTGCTGGAAGCTATTCCACCAGTATTCGAATACCAGCAGGGTCACTCATGGCTGACAGGTTTCAGCTGAGCTTCCAGACTAACACAGACTAGGAACAAGGACAAAGCAGTCTACTTCTGAAAAGATTTAGCCAGTGAAAACCTTATGAATAGCAGTGAAACATTTTCTGATATAGTGCCTGTAGATGAGCCCCCCAGGTTGGAAGGCACTCAAAATACGACTGGGGAACAACTGCTCCCTCAAAGTAGAGTCGACCATAATGATGTGGATGGAGTCAAGCCTTTAGGACCTTCATTTGCTGATGCGGCCTGACTCAAAATGAGAAAAAAACAGCTGCAAATATCCATTAATAATTGGAGTGTGGAATGTATGAAGTATGAATCTACAAAAGCTGGGAATTGTCAAAAATGAAATGAAAAACATAAACATCAACATGAGTGAGTTGAAATGGACAGGTATTGGACATTTTGAAGCAAACAATCGTATGGTCTACTATGCCGGGAAGGACACCTTGAAGAGGAATGGCTTTGCATTCATCACCAAAAAGAACATTTCAAGATCTATCCTGAAGTACAATGTTGTCAGTGATAGGATAATACCTATAAACCTACAAGGAAGACCAGTTTATACAACTATTATTCAAATTTATGCACCAACCACTAAGGCATAAACAGTATACAAAACATTATAAAGAAAGTAGAAGAAAAACTAGATAACTGGGAGCTCCTAAAAATCAAACACTTATGCTCATCCAAAGACTTCGCCAAAAGAGTAAAAAGACTATGTACAGACTGCAAAAAAGTTTTTAGCTATGACATTCCTGATCAGCATCTGATCTCTAAAATCTACATGATACTGGAAAACTCAGCTACAAAAAGACAAGTAACCCAATTACAAAATGGATAAAAGATATGAATAGACACTTCACTAAAGAAGACATTCAGGTAGCTAAAAAATATATGAGGAAATATTCACGATCATTAGCCATTAGAGAAATGCAGATCAAAACTAAAATGAGATTTCATCTCACTCCAACAAGGCTGGCATTAATCCAAAAAACACAAAATAATAAATGTTGGAGAGGCTGTGGAAAGATTGGAACACTTCTATACTGCTGGTGGGAATGTAAAATGGTACAACCACTTTGGAAATTGATTTGGCACTTCCTTAAAAAGCTATTAATAGAACTACCATACGATCCAGCAATCCCACTCCTTGGAATATATCCTAGAGAAATAAGAGCCTTTACACGAACAGATATATGCACATTCATGTTTATTGCAGCACTGTTTACAATAGCAAAAAGATGGAAGCAACCAAGGTGCCCATCAACAGATGAATGGATAAATAAATTATGGTATATTCACACAGTGGAATACTACGCATCGATAAAGAACAGTGAGGAATCTGTGAAACATTTCACAACATGCAGGGACCTGGAAGGCATTATGCTGAGTGAAATGAGTCAGTTGCAAAAGGACAAATATTGTATAAGACCACTATTATAAGAACGTGTCAAATAGTTGAAACTGAGAACACATTCTTTTGTGGTTACCAGAGGGGGGAGGGAGGGAGGGTGGGAGACGGGTATTCACTAATTAGATAGTAGATAAGAACTACTTTAGGTGAAGGGAATGACAGCACTCAATACAGGGGAGGTCAGTACAATTGAATTAAACCAAAAGCAAAGAAGTTTCCTGAATAAACTGAATGCTTCGAAGGCCAGTGTAACAGGGGCAGGGTTCTGGGGACCATGGTTTCAGGGAACATCTAAGTCAATTGGCATAATAAAATCTATTAAGAAAACATTCTTCATCCCATTTTGAAGAGTGGTGTCTGGGGTCTTAAACGTTAGCAAGCAGCCATCTAAGATGCATCAATTGGTCTCAACCCACCTGGATCAAAGGAGAATGAAGAACACCAAGGACACAAGGTGATTACGAGCCCAAGAGACAGAAACGGCCACGTGAACCGGTGAATACATCATCCTGAGACCAGAAGAACTAGATGGTGCCCAGCTACAACTGATGACTGCCCTGACAGGGAACACAACAGAAAAACTCTGAGAGAGCAGGAGAGCAGTGGGATGCAGACCTCAAACTGTCATAAGACCAGACTTAATGGTCTGACTGAGACTAGAAGGACCCTGGTGGTCATGGCCCCCAGACCTGTTGGCCCAGAACAGGAACCATTCCTGAAGCCAACTCTTCAGACATGGATTGGACTGGACAATGGGTTGGAGAGGGATGCTGATGAGGAGTGAGCTTCTTGGATCAGGTGGACCCTTGAGATTATGTTGGCATCTCCTGCATGGAGGGGAGATGAGAGGGTGGAGGGGATTAGAAGCTGGGGAAATGGACACGAAAAGAGAGAGTGGAGGGAGAGCATGGGCTGTCTCACTAGAGGGAGAGTAATTGGGAGTGTGTAGCAAGGTGTATATGGGTTTTTGTATGAGAGACTGACTTGATTTTTAAACTTTCACTTAAAGTACAATAAAAATTATTAAAAAAAAACTGCAAAAAAAAATTCAACTCTCCTTAGTTTACATAAAAGGATACTGAACTGCCAACTCTGAGATGATGAGTAATCTGAGGATGCAAAGAGCATTTCCAGACCTCCACGTCAGTGTTTTTGTGTTGTATTACATTTCCTTCTGTCTTACGAGGTCCATTCCCTACAAAGTTCTTGTCTGAGCCCATTTTGATTTCTTTCTTCTGGAAGGTTTAATTTGTTATGTTTAGTGTTTTATTTTTAATTAAAAACCACCAGCAATTTGGTCCACAACTTCCTTATGGCGTTTTTCACTTCCTTATTCCTGAAAGTGTAAATCACAGGATTGAGCAGGGGAGTTACAATGGTGTAAAATATGGCCACCATCTTATCGAAGGAAAAAGCAGATGGAGGTCGGGCATATAGAGATATGCATGGGACAAAGAATAAAACCACAACAGAAATGTGAGATCCATAGGTGGCAAGAGCTTTCCTCCGGCCTTCAGAGCTATGTGTTCTTCGCGAGAACAAGATGACACAATAAGAGATAAGCAACAATGAGAAATTTATGATGCAAATAAACCCACTACTGGCAACCACCAAAAGGCCAAGTATGTGAGTATCAGTGCAGGCAAGCTCCAGTAATGGGTACAAATCACGTAGGAAGTGATTGATGACATTGGGGCCACAGAAGGGCAGCTGGAAAGTAAAGAGAATTTGTATCACAGAATGCAAGAAGCCTCCTGTCCAGGCTACCCCCATCAGGATACCACAGAGCCTCCCGTTCATGAGAGAGAGGTAGAGCAATGGCTTGCAAATGGTAACATAGCTGTCATAGGCCATGGCAGAGAGAATAATTATTTCAGCACCAGCAAATAAATATTCAGCAAAGAGCTGGGTCATGCAGCCCTCGAAGGAGATGGTTTTCCTCCCGTGGAGTGAGTCTACAATCATCTTTGGTGCTAATGCAGAGGAATAGCACACATCCAGGAAGGCCAGAAAGACGTACATGGGGGAGCCCAGGAGTGCTGGGCTGCTGATAATGGTCACCACAATCAGCAAATTGCCCCCAACAGTTGCAAAGTAGGAGAACAAAAATATAACAAATCCTATTTTTTGAACATTTGGATTCTGTGAAAGCCCCAAGAGGACAAACTCAGTTACAAAGCTTTGATTTTGCATGATGTCAGAGGAAAAGGCGGAAGCTACCACAGTGACCTTGAAGAATCTGAAATTATGAGAAAGAGATATTTGTCTCAGAATAGTATATGGTATTAACTAGTCCTCAACAGGTTGGTGCATCCATAAGCAAAGTTATTTTAAGTGCTTCTATTTTTGTTGAGAATATGAAATTAGAAATTTCTTGAAGGTGGTAGTGAGACATCAGGCAGGATTGAGCTTAAATACTTTAAAATAGAGCTTCAGTATGAGGGAAGGGAAACACTCATATGTGGTAGGGATGAAAAAAAATTTTTTTTTAATCTAGGTGCTGACTCTGATTAGTCCATATTGGCTACCAAAAGTGACTTGTTGAGAAGGAGTCTGAAACACATCGAAGCTCTGAAGAAAGGAGGACAGTAATGTCTTACTCTTCCCTGTTATTGGCATGGCAAGGCAACAAGCATGACTTGCAAGGGAAATGCATCTCTCACCTGAAGATTGCCTTACCTACAAATAGAAGAAGAGATAACTTGCAGTTTAAGAGGCACTTGGAAATCATACCTATTCTCTCAAATATTTCTTTATAAGTCTGAGCTGAACTGGACATTTATGATGAATTAATTAATTCCTTATAAAAAATAAACGCCTGTGGAAAAGTGCCTAGCTGTATGCTTAGCAAGTAATAAGTTAAGTGCTGGGTTGATCTTTTAATTCATCATTTTAAAATGAAAACAGAAACTGATAAAAAAAAATAATACCTACTTCAAAATGTTGTGCTGATGACTAAGTAAGGCAACGGAAGGAAAGCAATTTCTGAGTGCCTAGTGTCTAGGATACAGTCCATGTTAAGTCTTATTATCTATGTGTTACTGGTAACAAACTCATCGTTTGAAAGGTTATATTCAAAAGAATAACAGAGGTAGATTTGGATTTTCTGGCTCCAAAGCCCAAGTTGGTTCCACTGAATTAATATGGAAAACCAAAAAACCAAAACCAAACCCAGTGCCTTCGAGTCAATTCCGACTCACAGCGACTCTATAGGACAGAGTAGAACTGCCCCGTAGAGTTTCCAAGGAGCGCCTGGTGGATTCGAACTGCCGACCCTTTCGTTAGGAGCCGTAGCACTTAACCACTACGCCACCATGGTTTCCTTAATATGGAGAGGGATGAGAATTTTTAGGGAGAACTTCAGAGCAAGAATGGCCTTTTTACAGTCTCCATTCACCTCTGAAGGTTAAAATCTTCTGATTCCTTTGTTCATGCATAAATGAGTCACCTAAAGGCAAATAAACTGCAAATGATTTATAATCAGAGGGTAATGGCCTTATCATATACATTGTTGTTGTTGTTGTTAGGTGCCGTCGAGTGGTTCGGACTCATAGCAACCCTATGCACAACAGAACAAAACACTGCCCGGTTCTGTGCCATTCTTACAATCGTTGTTATGCTTGAGCTCATTGTTGCAGCCACTGTGTCAATCCAACTTGTTGAGGATCTTCCTCTTTTCTGCTGACCCTGTACTCTGCCAAGCCTGATGTCCTTCTCCAGGGACTCATCCGTCCTGACAACATGTCCAAAGTAGGTAAAACGCAGCCTCACCATCCTTGCTTCTGAGGAGTATTCTGGTTGTATATCTTCCAAGACAGATTTGTTTGTTTTTTTGGCAGTCCATAGTATATTCAATATTCTTAGCCAACACTACAATTCAAAGGCGTCAACTCTTCTTCAGTCTTCCTTATTCATTGTCCAACTTTCATGTGCATATGATGCAATCGAAAATACCATGGCTTGGGTCAGATGCACCTTAGTCTTCAGGGTGACATCCTTGCTCTTCAACACTTTGAAGAGGTCTTTTGCAGCAGATTTGCTCAATGCAATGCGTCTTTTGATTTCTTGACTGCTCCTTCCATGGCTGTTGATTGTGGATCCAAGTAAAATGAAATCCTTGACAACTTCAATCTTTTCTCTGTTTATCATGATGTTGCTCATTGGTCCAGTTATGATGATTTTTGTTTTCTTTATGTTGAGGTGTAATCCATACTTCAGGCTGTGGTCTTTGATCTTCATTAGTAAGTGCTTCAAGTCCTCTTCACTTCCAGCAAGCAAGGTTGTGTCATCTGCCTAACGCAGGTTGTTAATGAGTCTTCCTCTAATCCTGATGCCCTGTTCTTCTTCATATAGTCCAGCTTCTTGCACTATTTGTTCAGCATACAGATTAAATAGGTATGGTGAAAGAATACAATCCTGACACACACCTTTCCTGACTTTAAACCAATCACTATCCCTTTGTTCTGTCTGAACAACTGCCTCTTGATCCTTGTAAAGGTTCCTCATAAGCACAATTAAGTGTTCTGGAACTCCCATTCTTCTCAGTGTTATCCATAGTTTGTTAAGATCCACACAGTGGAATGTCTTTGCATAGTCAATAAAACACAGGTAAACATCCTTCTGGTATTCTCTGCTTTCAGCCAGGATCCACCTGACATCAGCAATGATACCCCAGGTTCCACGTCCTCTTCTGAAACTGGCCTGAATTTCTGTCAGTTCCCTGTCGATATACTGCTGCAGCCGTTTTTGAGTGATCTTCAGCAGAATTTTGCTTGCATGTGATATTAACGATATTGTTCTGTAATTTCCTCATTTGGTTGGATCACCTTTCTTGGGAATAGTCATAAATATGGATCTCTTCCAATCAGTTGGCCAGGAAGCTGTCTTCCATATTTCTTGGCATAGATGAGTGAGCACCTCCAGTGTTGCATCTCTTTGTTGAAACATCTCAGTTGATATTCCATCAATTCCTAGAGCCTCGTTTTTTGCCAATGCCTTCAGAGCAGCTTGGACTTCTTCCTTCAGTACCATCAGTTCTTGATCATACGACACCTCTTGAAATGGTTGAGTATCGACTAATTCTTTTTGGTATAATGACTCTGGGTATTCCTCCCATCTTCTTTTGATGCTTCCTGCATCATTTAATATTTTCCCCATGGAATCCTTCACTATTGCAACTCGAGGCTTGAATATTTTCTTCAGTTCTTTCAGCTTGAGAAACGCTGAGCATGTTCTTCTCTTTTGGTTTTCCATCTCCAGCTCTTTGCACATATTAATTGCACATGATAATTGCTGGTGATTGGAATGCAAAAGTTGGAAACAAAGAAGAAGGATCAGTAGTTGGAAAATATGGCCTTGGGGATAGAAACAATGCCAGAGATCCAATGATAGAATTTTGCAAGACCAACGACTTCTTCATTGCAATTGCCTTCTTTCACCAACATAAACAGGGACTATACACATGCACCTCACCAGATGGAACACCCAGAAATCAAATTGACTACATCTGTGGAAAGAGACGATGGAAAAGCTCAATATCATCAGTCAGAACAAGGCCAGGGGCCAACTGTGGAACAGAACCTCAACTGCTCATATGCAAGTTCAAGCTGAAACCGCAGAAAATCAGAACAAGTCCACGAGAGCCAAAATATGACCTTGAGTATATCCCACCTGAATGTAGAGACCATCTGAAGAATAGATTTGATGCATTGAACACTAGTGACCGAAGACCAGACAAGTTGTGGAATGACATCAAGGACATCATCCATGAAGAAAGCAAGAGGTTACTGAAAAGACAGGAAAGAAAGAAAACACCAAGGCGGATGTCAGAGGAGAACCTGAAACTTGCTCTTGAGCGTCAAGCAGCTAAAGCAAAAGGAAGAATTGATGAAGTAAGAGAACTGAACAGAAAATTTCAAAGGGCCTCTCGAGAAGACAAAATAAAGTATTATAATGACATGTGCAAAGAGCTGGAGATCTATACATAAAAAAAAAAAAAATACTCATCATAAAACCAAAAAAAAAAAGCTGCTGAGGAATCAATTCTGACTTAAAGCAACACTCTAGGACAGAGTAGAGCTGCCCCCATTGGATTTCCAAAGAGTGGCTGGTGAATTCAAAATGCTGACCTTTGGGTTATCAACTGAGCTCTTAACCATACACATAATATACATATATAAATTGACAGCAACTATGAGTCAACCAGACAATTACATCAACTCCTGACTTCATTTTCCATAGGTAGACACAGCTTTGAAGGATGACTGTGTCCTCCTCACCTGTACACAGAGTAGAAGTTTATCAGTCAAACAGTTTACATAATTATGTTTGATGCACATAGATGAATGTACACTTTTATTCTAAAAGTGAAATCAGGTGGGGGAAGTTTTACAACAAAAAGTGATGCAGTGACATTTCTAAAAATAAAATTTTAGAAGTGTCCAAAATGTTCACTATGAGTAGGAACTGACTTGGTGACACCTAACAACAACAAAGATGAATAAAAGAATAGTGGGGCTTATTGTGAGAATAATCAATGAACTGATTTTGATGAATGTCACTTAGATTAAAGAATAAAATTAACAAATATTCAATAGTATAGGTTAATGTCTTCTGTTCTCTTGCTTTAAAACAGCCATTTCCTTATGTTCCCGGTAGCCTAGGCAACTCAAAATTGTGGCAGCACTATTAACTCCATATGCAGCTACAAGCTGTCACCCAGAAAACAAGAATATTAAACAAACCCAAAAAGGTCCTTAGATCTGTCAACAACCATTTATTAAAAATGAAAAAATATCAATATATGAGCCAACAGTGGTCAGTTTAGCCAAGGACCAAAGCAAGAGAGGCAATGAAGTGATACAAGTAAGAACGTCAACTCTAGACTCATACAGGCTTGGGTTCAAATCCAAGCTCTTCTATTCAGTTATGTCTCATGGAACAAATTACTTAAAACCCTTGGTTTACACGCTTCTGGTGATTATAAGAATGTCTATTGATAGAATCAGATAACAGAATACACATAAAAATGATCAATAGGAGATCAAGCCCCCAGACCACTGACACAGAGAAGAATTACCAAGATTTTTATTTATAATTCCCACATTATCATGAACAGGGCTAGTAAGTGCTTTTAATGATAAGCTCTTTGACTCAACCTTTTATTTAACAATGTAAATGATTTCATTTGGTCACAGTGTAGATATGCTAATTTTTAATGCATAGAATTTTTAAATAAACTTTGTAGTCCTTTAGTATCTCTCAAACTCACATGAATCCACTTCTATTCAGGTAGTTCCTTTAGACAAAGAACTTTAAATTGAATCTATATTAATAATTAAATAAGTCTTAATCTTTTCATTTCCCCTATATGGGGAGTTCTAAGAGTAATGCAGTTTTAGAACTAAAAAGCGCTTTAGATATAAACAAATCAGCCCCCTCTGCTTTTAGATCAAAAGAATTTCCAAAATTAGTATTAAAATGTTTATAATGGAGAATACAATGTCCTCATGGCTTATGATCACAAAATCCATGATTTTAAGTCATTTAAAAGTTAATTGTCCTGTATTGGGTCCTAGAACAGGAAAAAAGGACAGTAGTGAAAGAAGTAGTGAATTATGAATAAAGTCTGCAATTAAATTAACAGTAATATCCCAATGTCTGTTTCATAGATTTTCCAAATGAACTCAGGGTTACATGAGATGTTAACATTAGGTGGAGCTAGGTGAGGAGTACACAATAACTCCCTACAGAATCTGAGCAACTTCTCTCTAAATTTAAAATTACTCAGGATTAAAACCTTTTTTAAAAAAGAAAAAGGTAATGACTTTGTTTCTGCTGTCAAAAACGTAGCCATCCCAGCTTCATCATGGAATAGCCATGCGCCCTTGAACGAAACACTCAGCCTCAGTGTTCTCACCTATAAAGTAGGGAGAGTAACTCTTGTTCAAGCTGCCTCACTTAAGAGAGTCCAATAAGAAGGTTACTAGGACAGTGACTGGCAAAGTATGAAGCTTTAAACACGTGAAAGAGTGATGTCGGAATTATTTTCAAGCAGTGACTACACACACAGAGTGAGCTAGAAAATTGACTCTGCCTCAAGAATAAATTATGCATTGTTAAAATCACTTTTTTAAAAAAATTATACTCCTTGCTAAATTGCAATGAAACTGTTTCCATTCGTGTAATCCTTTTGGAAAACAATTTAGTAAATATTTCTGACTTATAAACACCTTTGTGTTATCATGTATACTAGTTATCCGAACTCTAAACAATTATTCTAAAAGTGAGATGAGGTGGAGGAAGTTTTATAACAAAAGGTGATGCAGTGTCACTTATAAAAATAAAATTTTAAAGAAATGCCCAAAATGTTCAATAACAGTAAGATGTTTATGTAAATCAGACTACTTCGAATTAATAAGGCATGACACTGTGAATAAAATGCTAATGAGTAATAGACAGACATGGAAGGTGAAGTATTTTTACAGTATGTTAAATGAGAAAAGCAGAAGAAAATTTTAACATTCACCCCTATTTGTATAGACATATTAATATCATTTTAAAATCTAGACGGGAACACATGAAAATGGTAGAGATTTTTTCCTTTTCATTATGTAGGTTTATATACTTATAAGGATATTTCAAATAGTTATAATCAAGGTTAAACCCACAACACCATATTTTCCATCAACTAAACAGTTCATAAAAAGGAGGTGGGATCTGGGGATTACTTCATAATCTAATATAATTTGTTTGTGTAAGTAGAATTATCATGCTAACACAATAGAGGTTAGACTATTATGTTAAAATGTTACAATTGTTATAAATTTTCCATAAATAGCCATACCATGAGGTAAGCCTTACCCAGCTCCTACACTCACTCTGATATCAATTTTAAATTCATGTCTCCTTCTAAGGAAGCAGTTTATTCTGTCCACACTTCTCTGAGAGGATTCCATGGTCTCTTCTTTCTTGATAGCCATACACAGCATGAGAGATTGCTTAGGGCCCCCCAAGGCCAGCTGTGAACTGTGTGCTCTGGGGCATCTCTTGGGACTGTGATATTGGACGTTTTCCTCGCAGCCCCAAATTGCCCCCATGACCACTATTTCTCTCCTATTAGTTTGAATATGAAACAGCAAAATTAATTCTAATACTAATCATTGAAAAACAATAGAAACTTCTGTTTCAACTTTGAAGTATATATAACATTCAAAACTATGTGCAGATTTAGTACTAAGGTTGTCAGTATAAGCAGTGTTTTTGTTATTGTCTTTCATGCAATAGAGATATAAACGTATATTTTAGAATCCTTTAAATGTACATATATGTGTATATAAGTCATACCTGCATATGTATATGCATAGGTAAATAAACATGGTTACTATAAATTAAAAGAATAGATTTAAATTCCATTCTTAATCATCCTCCCTGTTGTTTCTTAGTCCACTGTGTTTTTGATCCAGATTATTATTATCACTTATTTCAGCAATAATTATACTTTGTCTGTCTACCTAAGCATATTCCCTTCCCTAATAACCTGGGAAATCTCTTCACTTTGCAGATGCTTTTCTCTCTTTCAGTGTTGCTCCACTGGTTTCTCTAAACATCTCATCTTATACTCTATTCCTGGACTTAAAAAAAAATACTAACCCCTCTCTCCGCCTGTATACTTCCTGATGGATGCCTGAGCCTTATTTGTTCTCTCTTAGTAGTTTAGTTTATTTTAGGAGAGAGACACAAGGTGCCCCAACTATCACCACAGCAGTTCAGAGCTTCAGTCATTTAGACATTTTTGAACAATTCTGAGACAGAAACCTAGTGCTACCTATGACATCAAACACACTTAGGAAAAATTTCAAAGTCAAGGCTCTGCTCTGTGATTTGAATAAATCATATTTCCTTACTGTCAATGCCCTGCCCCGAAATATTTCTGGAAACATTAAAGCTGCGTAAATGAAAAAGCAGCACTCAAGATACCGGGATCCTATAACAGTATGCTTTAAAATCTCAGACAAATCCCACTTTTCAGCCTAAAACTCCAGGATGGGAAGAGTATTAGGGGAGAAATGATAAATGAGAATATATTCAGAAAGCATAAATAAAATGCCATATCGAGAGCTAGGAAAAAATATGAACTTCTTGCACTTTTAAGTTATTTGGATTTAACTTGAAGATGACAAGCTGAAGACAGATCTAGTTTCATTAGGTTTTAAGTAATTGGTACTGTCAACCCAGAAAAAGGTTTCTATTACTTTAGCTGTTATTTGTGCAGCATTAGTTGTGCATTACTTCTTATGTTTCCACAAACTTTGCTAATACCATTATCCCCTTTATAAATGAGGTGCCTGAGAACCAGAGGGATGATGTAACTAGCCCAAGTGTGCACGTCATTGATAAACCCATGTATTATACTTGGTAGCCTGAATGCTACACTCATACTTTAAGTGTTACATTACACTTTGAAACTCCCTCAGAAAATGCAAAATTGTGAATTATAAATCTCACCATGTATCAGTTCCTTGAAAACTCTGGTGATGGCAATCTCATATTCCTCATCGAGAAAAGTCCATTCAGTGGCTGGATAAAAGGTGCAGGTTGTTCCCAAGCCTTTTTTCTACACCTGAAAGAGAGAGAAAGAGCTTCACAGGCACACAAGGTGGAGAATATTCCCCACAGCTTCTCAAGTGCTGCCTTCAACGTGGTCTCAGGGAACAAAAAATAAAGATTCAAAAGTTTTCTACTTTAGTTCCAGCTAGAATTTAAAGAAGTTTCCCAGAGAGGACATGAACCTATAGTACTGTCTCTCGGTTGCCCCCTGGGGTTTGAAAATTTCCCAACAGTATGAGTCTGCAAGACATGGTTTTATGTGGTCTGACTTGCTTAAGAGTTTGCAAAACTTTTATGTCCCTGAGTAATCAGGGTTTTTTTTTTCTCCTGCTTTTTTTTTTTTTAGCTGTTCTTGAGTTTCTATTTGAAGGTGCTTACATTTCCCTTTATGTTCAGGAAGAGAACACTGTGTATGCTGGGATGGAAATGCCTATGTTCTTATTAAAAGCAAGAGCTGAGTTCTGGGATAAGGTACAGCATCAATCCATGAGGATAGCATATCTAGTTCTCAGGTTTGGGGACCAATGAATGCTTATTAAAGATTAATACATTTCGTGTATAAATATGCAAAAATGTATAAAAACCAACTAAACCAAACCCAGTGCCATCGAGTCGATTCTAACTCATAGCGACCCTAGAGGACAGGGTAGAACTGCCCCATAGAGTTTCCAACAAGCACCTGGCAGATTCGAACTGCCAACTCTTTGGTTAGCAGCCATAGCACTTAACCACCTTGCTACCAGGGTTATAGATTAATACAAATATTATCTTTTTTCTCAATAACTGATCCCTATTTTCCATGACTTTGAAACCAAGAGCCTGGTTTCTGACTCTGAGTGGAACAAATGGTTAACACACTTAGCTACTAACCCAAAACTTTGAAGTTCAATCCACATCTAGGCACCTCAGAAGAAAGGTCTGGCCATCTACTTCCACAAAATCAGTTCTTGAAAACCCTATGATGTACAGTTCTTCTCTGACACATACGGGTTCCCCGTGAGGCAGATTAGACTTGATAGCAACTGTTTTTGTTTTTGTTTTCTAAGAATTTTTTCTCTTTTCCTTTAATTGGAAAAGAATGAATGACAGATCCATAGAAGTTTGAGGGGAAGCCTGGTTTTGACCCATAAGGCCACTTCAGAAAGGGGTCAAAACAGTTTGTTGCTCCATGTAATCTTTAAACATTTTACTTTACCTATTTATATGGCTATTAGTACCCCACAAAAGATGCAAAATTGAAGTGATTCATCAGAAAAGTCAAGGCCTAGAAGCACCTTCACATCAGTTGCCTATGGGATTAAAGAATGTGTGTTGTTTTCTTTTTATTAAAATTTTAGATGTCTGCCTCAACCAGAAGAACTGGCCAATATGGACCACACATGCAGTGATACAGACAGAAATCCCCAGGGAACTGCCTGAGTCACGGCATGGAGCCTATGGAAGGTCTGGGTGATCTGGCTAGGCAGCAGCAAGAGGGGCACTCAAGGTAAAGAATGTCTTCCCCACTCTCAACACCCTCAGTCAGAGCATGGACAGATGAGAGCTGATAAGGGCCCACACACACAGCACAAGGCCAAGGAGTAGCAGGGGACCATTTTTATCCCAGAGCCCTGAACATGTGCTATGTCGCCCAAACTTAGCATGTCAGCACCACTCTGGTAACTCAGTGTGGTGCAATCCTGTGAAAAAAATAAATGTCCAACCTGCAATAATCATTTGCTTGCCAGATGACCCAATTGGAGCTGGGGTCCCAGCCACAGGACTTGGCATAACATCATTGGGGCTGAATAAGAGCTTATGGAGGCTGCTGGTTGACCCCATGGATGGGCTAGAGTATGGAAGAGCAACTTGAAAAGGAGAAATAGGAAGGGGTCCATGCAGTCAAGTCCAGGTTGGGGAGCCTCATCTGGAAAGCACCTCCAGCTTCCCAATACTGGGCATTGGAGAGCTTAGAAAATTTTCAGAAGACACTCCAAAGTGTGGAAGCAAGGATAGTGTTCTGCTGGCCCAGGTCTAAGGGTAACACATTGCTGTCATTTTGATACCATACTGCTCTCTAAAATACCAGTTCTCTAAATCTATGAACATAAAGTGACAATTGATGCAATTTATAGAGTCAGGGGAAAGATAATTGTTCCAGACAGAGGGACTAGCTTATGAATGCACAGTCCCTATGGAAAGAACATGACTCGTCACTAAGAGGAACAGAAAGGGGCCACATGGACTGGAAGATCAGTCAGGGGTTGTCTATGAGAGAGGAGTTCAGAGAGGTACGAGAGCAGCAAGATTACTGCAGCCTGATCTTCAGCAACCGTAATGTTTTAACTTACCCTGAATGACATGGAGTGCAATTGCAGTCATGATATGATCTTATTTATGGTTTTAAATCATTTCTCTGTGCTGAGGGTAGAGTATTGGGGCAGAGGGTTCAAAGATAAAAGCAGGGAGACTATGTAGGAGGTAATTGCAATAATCCAGGTGATTACAGTGATGGCTTGGAATTAGGTGACAGCTCCCAAAATGATAAGAAGCTCTTGAATTTGGGATACATGTTAAAGTTAAAGCCAACAGGATTTCTGGATAGAGTGGATGTGGGGAATGAGAAAATACAAATAGATCAAATGTGCCAACAGTCAAGATGAAGGATGACATAGGTGGAATCAATCTGGGGATGGGAGCAGAACCAGGAATACAGCTTTGGGTTTGTTCAGTTTGAGATATCTATTTGTCATTTAGTTGGAGATACCATGAAAGCAGGTAGATGTCCAGATTTCAAGCTCAAGGAAGATTCTGGGACTTACATATTAATTTGGGAACCTTGGTCATGTAAAGAGTATGTGAAGGCAGAGGACTATATCAACTAGGTTAAATGGTGCTAATAGATTTAATAAGATGAGAAACTGGCAATTGCTGTTAAATTTTATGTTACAGAGATCTGAGTTGTCCTTGAGAATAGGATTTACAGATAGTATTAGGTATTAAAGTATGACTGACAGGAATTTAAAGAGAATGGAAGAAGAGAAATGGGAGACAGGCATCATCGTGATCCCTTGAGTTCTGCTGCAAAAGAGGGAGAATGAAATGAAGTATTACATAAAAAGGAAGTGGAGTAAAAAAAAAGGTTTCTTTAAGGATGAGAGAGGTAATGAATTGCTTCTTTGCTAATGTAACTATTCCAAGAGAGAGTGAAACATAGATGAAATAAAAGACAGAAGAGATTCTTAGACAAGTAAGTGTCCTTGTGTAAACAGTGAGAAGATGACATCCCATGCAAAAATAAAGAGAATGGTTGCCTTTGGTAAGGGTCACAGACACTTTGTTTAAAATAGCAGTTAAGAAGGCAGCATATAAGTGAATGGAGGCTGGTAGAATGATAGATATAGTTGTAGGAGTCTGGAAGTTCTCTTTTGATGGTTTAAATTATCTCAATTAAATACGAAGGAAGTACATCAATGTTTCCCATTAAGTTTGACACTTGTGGTAGTTTTTGGGCAGATACCTTTCTTCAAATTAAAGTATCCTTCTATTCTTTTCTTTGCTAAACCTTAGTATCATGAAGAGTTGTGAATTTTTGCAATTCTAATACAGAGGTGATCATATAATTTATCAGCTGGTATTAGTAACAAGAAGTCCCCTGAAAACAAAAGAGTAAGACCAAGATTTGTTTCAGATGTCAGGATGCCAAAAAAAAAAAAAAAAGTCAGACACTGAGCTGTTAAATAACATGCTTAATGAGTAAAGTCTATTTAACGTGAACTAATTTGGGGATCCCACAAAATGATACGAAATTTGTGAGAACTAATTAACAAAGAATATCAGCATTAATGAACAGAACAGTTCATAAATGTAATAAATGATATAGATTCTGATATTACTTTATTTTTAGCAGTGACTTAAACAAGTTGGAAATTTAGTTCTCTCTTACATAAATGAAATTTGTATGGGGCTGGTATTACAACTCTATGATAGGGATATGGAATCCTTCAGTCTTCCTTTTCCACTAATCTTAACACACATCCTCATGGTCCAAAAGTGCTGCCTGGATTCCCACAACGATTCCACAATCACAGAATTATCATTTAATACACCACCTTCATTTATATTTTATTGGCCATAATTCGTCACGTGGCCACACCTAACTACATTGGATGCTGGGACATGTCTTTTAGCTAGGAAGAAATATGCCTTAAAAAAACAAACATACAAACATTGCCATCCCTTGAATTCTGACTGGGAAAGTTTCCAGATTTGTGATCTTTATAAGGAAAGCAGACTGTCACATCTTTCTGCTGCAGAGCAGGAGATGCTTTCGAACAAACACTCCTTACATCAGCAGCCGAGGGCTTACTTACAGTGCCACCAGGGCTGCTCAACTAGGATCAGTACTCTAAAAGTAATTTTTTTTTCCAGTTAAAATAGCTTCAGGAAGTTCCTATTCCTGATATCTAAGATATTTTTTTCCTTCTTTCCATGAAGGTTTTTCAAAGTATGGTTTGAATGGCAAGAAGCTTAATAATCTGATTCCTGTCTTTTAGTGAATTCTTTTCATTATTTTATTCTAAACAAACATAAAATTCAACTCTCCTCAGATTCCCTAAGACGATACTGAGCTGCCAACTCCAAGATATGAGTGACCTGAGGGTGGAAATAGCATTTCCTGACCTACCCATTAGTATTTTTCTGTTGCATTACATTACATTCAGCAATACAGGTTCCAGCCCCTATAAAGTATTTGGTCAAGCCCATTTTGATTTCCTTCCTCTTGAAATTTAATTTTTTTAAGCTTAATGTTTTATTTTTCATCAGAAAGCACCACCAGTCTGGTCCACAATTTCCTCATGGCATTTTTCACTTCCTTATTCTTGAAAAAGTTTTTTTTTTTTTTAATTCCTGAAAGTATAAATCAAAGGATTGAGCAAGGGAGTTATGAATGTGTGCAAACTATGGCCACCATCTTGTCGAAGGAGAAAGCAGATGGAGGTCGGGCATACACAATTATGCATGGGACAAAGAATAAAACCACGACAGCAATGTGAGATCCACAGGTGGAGAGAGCTTTCAGCCGTCCTTCAGAGCTATGAGTTCTTAGAGAGAGCAAGATGACACCATAGGAGATGAGCAACAAGGAGAAGATTATGGTGCAGATAAACCCACCATTGGCAACCACAGAAAGGCCAAAGATGTGAGTGTCAGTGCAGGCAAGCTTCAATAATGGGTACAAATCACATAGGAAGTGATCGATAACATTGGGGCCACAGAAGGGCAGCTGGAAAGTAAAGAGAATTTGTATCACAGAATGCAGAAAGCCCCCTGTCCAGGCTACCCCCATCAGGATACCACAGAGCCTCCAGTTCATGATAGAGGAGTAGTGCGATGGCTTGCAAATGGCCACATAGCAGTCATAGGCCATGGCGGTGAGGATAATCACCTCCACTCCAGCAAAGAAGTGATCAGCAAAGAGCTGGGTCATACAGCCCTTGAAGGAGATGGTTTTCTTCTCATAGAGGGAGTCCGCAATCATCTCTGGTGCAAATGCAGAGGAATAGCAGGCATCCAGGAAGGACAGGAAGGCCAGAAAGAAGTACATGGGGGATCCCAGGAGTTTTGGGCTGCTGACAATGGTCACCACAACTAGCAAATTGCCCCCAACAGTTGCCATGCAGCAAAACAAAAAATACAACAAATTCTATTTTTTGAACACTTGGGTTCCATGAAAGACCCAAGAGGACGAATTCAGTTTCAAAGCTTTCGTTTTGCATATTTTGGAGGAAAAGGTGGAAGCTACCACAGTGACCATGTAGAATCTGAAATTATGAGAAAGATGTTTGTCTCAAACGAGTTTATGATATTGGCATAGTCATCAAAGTATCGATGAATCCATAAGCAAAATTATTTTAAGTCCTTTGTTCTTGTTAAAAATACAAAAAAAGAAATTTCTTGAGCTATGAGCCAGAGCTGAGGTTAAACCCTTTAAAACAGTCAGAGTTTCAATATGTGGGAATGGAAACATTCATATGTGGTAGGGATGACAAATAGTTTTTAAAGTGGGTGCCAGCTTTGACTTGTTAGGAGTGGCTACCTAGAGGGAAATGTTGAGGAGGATTCTGAAGCACATCCAAGATCTGAGGAAAGGAGGACTATAATGTATTAGTTATGCCTTCCATTAACATGGCATGGGAACCATGATGACTTGCATGGGAAATGCATCCTTCCCCAGGAGACTGCCTTAAAAAAAAAAAAAAGCCTTATCTACAAATAAAAGAACAGATAACATGTATTTTAAGAGACATTTGGAAGCCATGCCCACTCTCCCAAATGTTTCTTTAAAAGTTTGAGCTGAACTGAGCCTTTAAGATGGAGTACTTCATTCCGTATAAAAAATAAAGACCAAGGGAAAAAGTGCCTAACTGTATGCTTAAAGAGAGTATATATTAAGTGTCGTTTTTTTAAATTCATTTTAAAATGAAAACTGAAACTGACTAAAATAATAATAATAATACCTACTTTAAAATGTTGTGTTGTTGACTAAGTGAAATAACGCAAGGAAAGCAATTGCTCAGTGCCTAGTTTCTAGGATACAGTCCATATTAGATTTTATTACCCCTAATAACCCTAATGTGGGAGGTTAAGTTAAAAAATTAACAAAAGGTATATCTGGGATTTTCTGGCTCCAAAGACAAAGTCCATTCCACTGGATCAATAACGAGCAGTGAGAACATTTCTTTTCTGGGAGAACTTCAGAGCAAGGATGGCCTTTGTACAGTCTCCGCACAGCTCTCAAGGTTAAAACCTTCTGATTCATTTATTCATGTTTAAATTAGACACCTCAGGGAAAAGAAACTCCACATGATTTATAATCAGAAGGTAATGGCCCTACAATATAAATAAATATCAAATACATATACAAAGGGCAACAACCATGGAAGTGAAGAATAGAAACAACATATTCAACATAAGCCAGTCTGAAGACTTTATTAATTCTTAACCAATTCTTTAAACAACGTGACCTAACATGATCAAGTGCAACTCCTCAAGGCATATTCATTTCAAAATTATATAATGTCATTGTAAAACAGTAAATACATTGCTTACCAAAGCATCTGACAAGACTATGATGAGGGCCAATTTTGAAAATGTGAAAGCGTTGGTTATCCCAAAGAACTGTTGCAAACAGTGATTATTATTATCTCACTCAATAAACCAGCTGCTTTCCCCATAGAAAGCATTTCCACGATTCAACCAGATAATTATTTCAACTTCTTACTTCATTTTCCATGGGTAGACACAGCATTGAAGAATGAGCATGTCCTTGTTTGTACCTATAATAGAAATTTATCACTCAAATCATTTACATAATTATATGTTTGCAAAAGAGATGAATAAAATACTTGTGGGGCTGATTTTGTTGAATGCCACTTAGAATTGACAAATAAAACTAATGAATATACAATTTTACAGTTTAATGCAATCTGTTTGTTTGCTTTTAAACAACCATTTTCCTTATGTTCCCGGGGACCTAGGCAATCCTAAATTGTGCCAGCACTGTTAACTCCGTATCCAGCTGCAAGCTGTTACCCAGAAACAAACAAAAAAACATAAAACAAACCCAAACGGGTCATTGGGTCTGTCAACAAACATATATTAAAACATAAAGATTATCAGTAGAATAAAGGATTAACCTAACCACAGAAGGCCATAACCACAACAGGCCAATTTGTTTATCAGGATTCACATGGCTTCAGACACTAAGAAACTGTATCAAAGGGGGAGGACTGAGTGCTCTAACTTGTTCAATGGACTGTGGAAGTGCCTACCAAAACTAAGTGACGATTTACCCCAGGAAGCAAGTTAGAGATCTACCCTATATCACACATAGCCCACATCACTGAAACAGTTATCATATGACAGACCCTGGGCCCCTGAGCCAATAGATCAAACTGTTAGAAAAGATGAACAAGAAAAGGTCACCCAATCACGATCTTAGTTCTTTGTATTTCCTTAAACCAAAGATAGTCTCTAAGTAATTTTCTTGTAGGCAATTATACCAATGGCTGTGAAGAACCCCTAGAATCACTATTACTCATGATGAATCCGCACCTGTCAAAATTGTATAAAAAGCACTTATTGATTATCCTTCTTTGGATTTTGGTTTGTTTGTAGCCTGAGTGCTTGCAGACAATATCCTTTTTTGTTTTCTGACATGTCACAATAAAAAACTCTGTTGCAGAAGGCTTTAGTGAAAGTTATCACTTTACAACAGACATAGGATTCAACAGTGGTCATTTTAGCCTAGGACAAAAGTAAAGGAGACAATGAAGTGAAATAAGTAAGAACATCAACTCCAGACTCATACAGGCTTAGGTTCATATCCAAGCTCTTCTATTTAGTTATGTCTCATGGAACAAGTTACTTCAAATCCTTGGTTTCCACTTCTGAAAAGTGAGCTAATAAGAATGCCTATTGATAGAATCAGATAACACAACACACATAAATACATTCAACAGGAGATCAAGACCCCAGACCACTGACACAGAGAAGAATTGTCAACATTTTTACTTATACTTAATTCCCCCTTTACCATGAACAGGGCTGACAAGTGTTTTCAATGATAAACTCTTTGACTTTTTCTTTTATTACTTCAAAACTGGAAATTATTTTATTTGGTCACAGTATAGGTATGCCAATTTTTTTTTTTTTAATGCATAGCACTTTTAAATAACCTTTGTAATCCCTTAGTACCTGTCAAACACACATGACTCCACTTCTACTTCAGGCAGCTTCTTTATACAAAGAAAACCAAGTTGTCTGTAAATTAATTGATGCTTTTTTTAATTTATATTAATAATTAAATAATTCTGAAAATGCAAAAATGTGAACTATAAATCTCACCATGTATCATGTTTTTTTTTTTGAAAATTCTAGTGTTGCCAATCTCCTATTCTTTATGGAGAAAAGTCCATTCAGTGGCTGGATAAAATGTGAATGCCATTTCCAAGTCTTATTTCTACATCTAAGAGAGAGAGTAAGTCTCACAGGCACACAAGGCAGAGAATGTTCCCCACTGCTTCTCAAGGGCTGTTTCTAATTTAGTGTCATGGAACAAAACACAGAGAAGCAAAGGTTTCCTCCTTTATTGCCAACTAGAATTTAAAGAGGTTTCCCTGAGAGGACATGAACCTGTAGAACTGCCTCTCAGTTGCCTCCCAGGGGGTTGAAAAGTTTCAGTCAGCATAATTATCCAAGACGCTTTTACATGGTTTGAAGTACTTAAGCATTGGCAGAATTGCGACGTCCCAAATCAATTGAGAATTTTTTTTTTTAATCTCCTTCTTTTATATCTACTCCTGATATTCTGTGTGAGGATGTTTTCACTTCCCTTTCTGTTCAGGAATATAACAGTGTGTATGCTGGAATGGAAACGCCTATGTTCTTACTAAATGCAAGAGTTGAGTTCTGGAATAAGGCACAGCATCTACACATGAGGACAGCATGTGCTGTTCTTAGGCTGGGGTAGCAATGAGTGCTTATTAAGGAACATATTTCATATAGAAATATGCAAAACTATATAGATTAATCCAGATGTTATTTTTTTCTCTGCATACCTGATCTTGATATTCCATGACTTTAAAGCTAAAAACCTGATTTCCCTCCCTGGGTGGTACAAATCGTTAATGCACACACCTGTTAACCAAAAAGATGGATGTAAAAGTCTACCTCGAGGCACCTCAGAACATGGTCCTGGCCATCTACTTCCAAAAAATTAGTACTTGAAAGCCCTATGAGGCATAGTTCTACTCTGACATACATGGGGTCCTCATGAGTCAGAATCAACTCGACAGTAATGGGTTTTGTTTGTTTGTTTAATATTTTCTTCTCTTCCCATGTTATATGAAAAGAATGAATGAGAGATCAGCTTACTCTGATGAGATGTAGCACTGTGATTGAAGTTTGAAGGAAAACCTGGAGATGCCCCAACAGGCCGCTTCAGAAAGGAGCCAAACCAAACACTTTGTTACTCCATTCACTATTTAAACATTTTACTCTACCTACTTCTATGGCAATTCATACCTCACAAAGATGTAAAATTGAAGTGATTCATCAGAAAAGTTAAGGCCCAGAGGCACCTTCACATCAAGCACCTATGGGAACAAAGAACAAGGGTTGCTTTCTTTTTATTAAAATTTTAGAGGTTTGCCCTGACCAGAAGAACTGGCTGACATGGACCACATTCCTTGTGATTCAAGGACAGAAAGCCACAGGCAGCTGCCTGATATAGGGCCTGGAATCTGTGGAAAGACTGGATGATCTTGTTAGGTACTGTCAAGATGGACACTCAGGGTAAAGGATGTCTTCCTTCACTCTCAACACCTTCAGTCAGAGCATAGACAGATGAGAGCTTGAGGAGGCCCCACACAAAGGGCCCAAAGGCAAAGATCAGCAGGGCACTATTTTTATCCCAGAGCACTGAACTTGTGTCCCCCGAACTGAGCATGTCAGCACCACTCTGGTAACCCAAAGTAGTGCAATCCTGTAGAAATAAATAAATAAAGATCCAGCCTGCTGAAGCCATTTGGATGCCAGACCATGTACCTTGAACTGGGGTCCCAGCCGCAGGACCAGTCATAACTTGATTGGGGCTGAATAAGAGCTCCTGGAGGATTCTGGTTGACTCCATGGATGGGATAGAGTATGGAAGAGCAAGATGAAAAGTAGAAATGGTCAGGGGTCCATAGAGTCATGTCCAAGTTGGGATGTTGTACCCAGAAGGCACTACAGACTTCCCAGTCACAGGCACTGGAGAATGGTGGACATTTTGCAGCAGGCACTTCAAAGCATGCAAGCAGGGGCACGGTTCTGCTTGTCCAGGTCCAAGGGTAGTTTTATGTAAAATATCACTTCTTCAAATTTGTGAATACAAAATGAGATTGTAAGTCATTTAGAAAATTCAGGGGAAGGAAAAGTATTCCAGACAGAAGGAATAGCCTATGGATGTGAAGGCCCTATGGTAAGAGTATGCCTGACCAGCAAGCAGAACAGAAAAGGGTCACGTGGACTGAAGAATCAGTGAGGGGTCAGCCATGAGAGAGGAGTTCAGAGAGGTGGGAGGGTAGCAAGATTACTGCTGCCTGATCTTTAGCAATTGTAGGGTTTTAGCTTTTATCCTGAGCACCAGTGCAGTTGAGTAGAGTCATAATATGATCTGACTTATGTGTTTAAAGAATAACTCTAACTTTCTTGCTAAGGATAGAATTGGAGTATTGCATACAAGCTAAAGCAGGGAGACTAAGTAAGAGGGACTTGCAATAATCGAGGTGAAAGAGGATGGTGGCTTGGATTAAGTGACAGCTCTTAAAATGATAAGAGGTTTTTGAATTTGAGATATAGGTTAAAGCTGAGAGGATTTCCTGATAGAGTGGATGTGGGCAAGGAGAAAAACAAATGAACCAAATGAGCCATAGGTAGAAATAGAGGATGCTGTGAGTGGAGACTGCTTGGGGATTGGGTGAGAACAACCAGAAACACAGCTTTGGATTTACTCAGTTTAGGAAACCAACTTGTCATTTAGATGGAAATACCATGGAAGCAGTTGGACGCATAGATCTCAACCTCAAGGAAGAGGTCTGGGCTGGCAATATTAATTTGGGAACCTTGGTCATGTAAAGAGATTATGGAAAGAGAGGGAACAGATCAACTGGCTTAAATGATGTTAATGGATTTAATAAGATGAGAAATGAAAAACTGCTGTTAAATTTACCAGTGCAGAGGTCTGTGGTGACCTTGAAGAGAGGATTTTCAAATAATTTTAATTATTGACATGTGACTGAAAGGAGTTTAAAGAGAGATGGGAGATGGGCATTATAGAGATCCCTTAGTTTTGCTGCAAAGGAGGGAGAATGAAATGGGGTATTAGATATAAAGGAAGTAGAGTCAAAAAAATATTTTTTTCGATGAGAGAGGTAACAGATTGCTTCCTTGATGATGTAACTCATCCAGTAGAGAGGGAAACATGGATGAAATAAGAGTCAGAAGAGATTCTTAGACAAGCGTCCTTGTGTAAGCAGTGAGGAGATGAGGTACCATGTAAAAGTAAAGAGAGACTGGATGTCTTTGGTAAGGGTCACAGACGCTTCATTTACAGTAGCAGTTAGAAGGCGGAATATAACTGAATGGATGCTGGCAGATTGATAGATATAGTTGTGGGAGTCTGGAAATTCTCTTTTGATGGTTTAAATTATTTCACTGAAATAGGGAGAAAGTACATCAATGCTTCCCATTAAGTTTGATGCTTATAGTAATTTTTTGCGCAGATACCTTTCCTCAAATTGAAGTATCCTTCAATTCCTACTTTGCTAAACCTCAGAGTCATGAACAGGTGAGAATTTTTCAAATTCTAATACAGAGGTAATCATATAATTTACCAGATAGTATTAGTAACAACAAGTCTCCATAACAAAACAGTATGAACAAGGTTTGTTTCAGATGGCAAGGTGACAAAAAAAAAAAAAAAAAGGCAGACATTGAGCTGTTAAAAAACATGTTTAATGGGTAAAGGCTATTTAATGTGAACTACTTTGGGGATCCTATAGAACTGTAAGAAATTTGTGAGAACAAATTAACAGGGAATATTACAACATTAATGAACAGAACAGCTCATAAATGTAATAGATGACGTAGATTCTGATATTACTTTATTTTTTTAGCAGTGACTTAAACAAGTTGGAAATTTATTTACCTCTTACATATAGGAAGTCTGAGCCAGGTATTATGGGGCTGCTATTTCAACTCCACAACATTAGGGTTTTAGGATCCTTCAGTCTTGCTTTTCCACTAACCTTAACACGCATCCTCAATGTCCAAGACGGCTGCCTGAATTCCCACCACAATTCCACATTCACAGAATTACCATTTAATATACCACTTTCATTTACATTTTTTGGGCCATAATTTGTTCTCATGGTCACACCTAACTACATTGGATGCTGGGAAATGTCTTTTAGCTAGGAAGCAATATTTCTTAAAAAAAACAACAGCAGCAACAAAAAACAAACAAACAAAAAGACAATTGCCATCTCCTGAATTTGGACTCAAAAGGCCTCCAGATTTTTGATCTTTATAAGGAAAGGAGACTGCCACATCTTTCTTCTGTAGAGCAGGTGGTGCTTTCAAACCACCACTCTTTATGTCAGCAGCTGAGGGCTTACCTGCTATGCCACCAGGGCTGCTTGACTGGGATCAGGACCTTAAAAGTAAACTTTTTTTTAAGTTAAAATAGTTTCAGGAAGTTCCTATTAATGATATTTAAGATTTTTTTTCTTCTTTCCATAAAGGTGTTTCAAAGTATGGTGTCAATGGCAAAAAGTTTCATAGATAATCTGAATCCTCTTTTGTAGTGATTTCTTTTCATTGCTATATTCTAGACAAACATAAAATTCAATTCTCCTTAGATTACCTATAAGGATACTGAGCTGCCAACTCCAAGATATGAGTGATCTGAGGGTGGTAATAGCAGTTCCTGATCTACTCGTTAGTATTTTTCTATGGCAGTACATTACGTTCTGCCTTACAAGTTCCAGCCCCTATAAAGTACTTAGTTAAGTGCATTTTATTTCTTCCCACTTCAAATTTAAATTTTTAAGTTTTATTTTTCACCAGAAACCCAGCAATCTGGTCCATAATTTCCTCATGGCATTTTTCACTTCCTTATTCCTGAAAGTATAAATCAAAGAATTGAGCAAGGGAGTTACGAAGGTGTAAACTATGGCCACCATCTTGTCAAAGGAGAAAGCAGATGGAGGTCGGGCATACACAATTATGCATGGGACAAAGAATAAAACCACAACAGCAATGTGAGATCCACAGGTGGAGAGAGCTTTCCACCGCCCTTCAGAGTTATGGGTTCTTAGCGAGAACAAGATGACACAATAGGAGATGAACAACAAGAAGAAGATTATGGTGCAGATAAGTCCACTACTGGCAACCACAAAAAGGCCAAGGATGTGAGTGTCAGTGCAGGCAAGCTTCAATAATGGGTACAAATCACATAGAAAGTGATCGATAACATTGGAGCCACAGAAGGGCAGCTGGAAAGTAAAGAGACTTTGTATCACAGAATGCAGAAAGCCCCCTGTCCAGGCTACCCCCATCAGGATACCACAGAACCTCCAGTTCATGACAGAGGGGTAGTGCAATGGCTTGCAAATGGCCACATAGCAGTCATAGGCCATGGCGGTGAGGATAATCACCTCCACTCCAGCAAAGAAGTGCTCAGCAAAGAGCTAGGTCATACAGCCCTTGAAGAAGATGGTTTTCTTCTCATAGAGGGAGTCCACAATCATCTCTGGTGCAAATGCAGAGGAATAGCAGGCATCCAGGAAGGACAGGAAGGCCAGAAAGAAGTACATGGGTGATCTCAGGAGTGTGGGGCTGCTGACAATGGTCACCACAACTAGCAAATTGGCCCCAACAGTTGCAATGTAGCAGAACAAAAATACAACAAATTCTATTTGTTGAACACTTGGATTCCATGAAGGACCCAAGAGGACGAACTCAGTTACAAAGCTTTGGTTTTGCATATTTCAGAGGAAAAGGTGGAAGCTAACACAGTGATCATATAGAATCTGAAATTATGAGAAAGATTTTTGTCTCAAACCAGTTGATGATATTAGTTATTAGTATAGTCATCGAATTTTTGGTGAGTCCATAATCAAAATTAGTTTAAGTGCTTCTGTTGTTTTTAAAAATACAAAATTAGAAATTTCTTGAGGCATCAGTCAGAACTGAGGTTAAACTCTTTAAAACAGTCAGGCTTTCAGTATGGGGGAAGGGAACCATTCACATGTGGTAGGGATGACAAATAGTTTTTAAAGTGGGTGCCAGCTTTGACTTGTTAGTTGTGGCTACCTAGAGTGAAATGTTGAGGAGGATTCTGAAGCACATCCAAGCTCTGAGGAAAGGAGGACTATAATGTATTAGTTATGCCTCCCATTGACATGGCATGGGAACCAGGATGACTTGCATGGGAAATGCATCTCTCTCCAGGAGACTGCCTTACCTACAAATAAAAGAACAGCTAACATGCATTTTAACAGGCAATTGGAAATCATGCCTACTCCCCCAAATATTTCTTTAAAAATCTGATCTGAACTGGGCCTTTAAGATGAATTAATTCATTTCTTATCAAAAATAAAGACCAACAGAAAATTCCCTAACTGTATGTTTAACAAAAATAAGGATGCATTCAGTTTTGGGTTGTCTTTGTTTTTGTTTTAGTCATCATTTTAAAATATAAACAGAAGCCGACAAAAATAATAAAACTCACTTCAAAGTGTTCTGTTGATGACTGAGTGAAATAATGCAAGGAAAAAAGCAATTGCTCAGTGTCTAGTGTCTAGGATACTGTCAATGTGAGGTCTTATTATCCCTATTTTACATTAGCTAAGTTATGGTTTGAGAGTTTAAGAAATTAACAAAAGGTAGATCTGGGATTTTCTGGTACCACAGCCAAAGTCCATTCCACTGGATCCATAAAGAAAGCAGTGAGAATGTTTCATTTCTGGGAGAACTTCAGAGTAAGGATGGCTTTTCTATGCTCACCACACACCTCTCAATGTTAAAACCTTCTGAGAAACTCCACATGATTTATAACCAGAAGGTATTGGCCCGACTCTATATATACACACATACGCATGAAATACATATACAAAGGGCAACAACCATAGAAGTAAAGAATAGAAACATGTTCAACATAAGCCAGTCTTTATTAATTCTTTAATTAATTAAGACTGTATTAATTCTTAACCAATTACTTAAAAAATGTGGCTCAATACGATCAAGTGCAAGTCCTCACAGTTTATTTGTTTCACAATTATATAACATTATTGTAAAATAGTTCATGCATTGCTTACCTAAGCATCTCCTAAGACTACGATGAGGGCTAATTCTGAAAATGTGAAGGTGTTGCTTATGGTAAAGAAGTGTTGCAGATTGTGGTTATTATTATCTCACTCAGTAAACCAGCTGCTTTCCCCATAGAAAGCATTTCCATGACTCAACCACATAATTACTTCAACTTCTGACTTCATTTTCCATAGGTAGACACAGCTTTGAAGGATGAGTGTGTCCTCCTTTATACCTATAACAGAAATTTATCACTCAAATCATTTAAGTAATTACATGTTTGCTAAAGAGATGAATAAAATACTTGCAGGGCTTATATCAGTAAATTGATTTTGTTGAATGCCACTTAGAATTGACAAATAAAATTAATGTCATCTGTTTGCTTTTAAACAGCCATTTTCCTTATGTTCCCAGGGACCTAGGCAATCCTAAATTGTGCCCGCACAGATAGCTCCATATCTAGCTGCAAGTGGTTACCCAGAAAACAAAGCATAAAACAAACCCAAAAGGGTCATTGGGTCTGTCAACAAACATATATTAAAATATAAAGATTATCAGTAGAATAAAGGGTTAACCTAACCACAGAAGGCCATAACCACAACAGGCCAATTTGTTTCTCAGGATCCATAAGGCTTCAAACACTAAGAAATTGTACCAATGGGGTAAGACTGAGTGCTCTAACTTGTTCAATGGACTGAGGAAGTGCTTACCAAAAGTAAGTAACAATTTACCCCAGGAAGCGAGTTGGAGATCTACCCTATATCACAGGTAGCCCCCACCACAGAAAGCAATTATTATATGATAGAGCCAGAACCCCTGAGCCAACAGACCAAATTGTTAGAAAAGAGAAACAAGAAAATGCCTCCCAATCATGATCTTAGTTCTTTGTCTTTCCCTTAACCAACGATAGTCTGTAAGTCACTTATAGGTAATTATTCCAAGGATTGTAAAGAGACAGTTGAATCTCCCTGACTCTTAATGAATCTGCACCTGTCAAAATTGTATAAAAAGCATTTATTGATTATCCTTCTTTGGATTTTGGTTTGTTTGTAGCCTGAGTGCTTACAGTCATTTTCCCTTTTTTGTTTTCTGATATGTCACAATAAAAAACTCTGTTGCAGAAGGCGTTAGTGAAAGTTATCACTCTACAACAGATATAGGATACGACAGTGGTCAGTTTAGCCTAGGACAAAAGTAAGGGAGACAATGAAGTGAAATAAGTAAGAACATCAACTCCAGAGTCATACAGGCTTGGGTTCATATCCAAGCTCTTCTATTAAGTTATGCCTAATGAAACAAGTTACTTCAAATCCTTGGTTTCCACTTCTGAAAAGTGAGCTAATAAGAATGCCTATTGATAAAATCAGATAACACAATACACATAAATACATTCAACAGGAGATCAAGACCCCAGAGCACTGACACGGAGAAGAATTGTCAACATTTTTACTTACACTTAATTCTCCCGTAATCATGAACAGGGCCGACAAGTGCTTTTACTGATAAGCTCTTTCCCTTCTTCTTTTATTAATTTAAAAATGGAAATCATTTTACTTGGTCACAGTGTAGGTATGCCAATTTTTTTAATGCATAGAACTTTTGAATGACCTTTGTAATCCTTTAGTAGCTCTCTAACCCACGAGTCTACGTCTACTTCAGGCAGCTTCTTTATACAAAGAAAATCAAGTCGTCTGTAAATTAATTGATGCCAATTTATATTAATGATTAAATAATTCTGAAAATGCAAAAAAGTGAATTATAAATCTCACCATATATCATGTTTTTTTGAAAATTCTGATGTTGCCAATCTCCTATTCTTTGTGGAGAAAAGTCCATTCAGTGGCTGGATAAAATGTGAATGCCACTTCCAAGTCTTATTTCTACATCTAAGAGAGAGAGAAAGTCTTACAGGCACACTAGGCAGAGAATGTTCACCACTGCTTCTCAAGTGCTGTTTCCAATTTGGTGTCATGGAACAAAACACAGAGAAGCAAAGGTTTCCTCCTTTATTTCCAACTGGAATTTAAAGAGGTTTCCCTGAGAGGACATGAACCTGTAGAACTGCCTCTCAGTTGCCTCTCGGGGGTTTGAAAAGTTTCAGTCAGCATGATTATCCGAGATACTTTTACATGGTTTGAAGTACTTAAACATTGGCAGAATTGCGACGTCCCAAATCAATTGGGAATTTTTTTTTTTAATCTCCTTGTTTTATAACTACCCCTGAGATTCTATGTGAAGATGTTTTCACTTCCCTTTTTGTTCCGGAATATAGCAATGTGTATGCTGGAATGGAAACCCCTATGTTCTTACGAAATGCAAGAGCTGAGTTCTGGAATAAGGCACAACATCTATCCATGAGGAGTCAAAAAAATATTTTTAACAATGAGAGCAGTAACACATTGCTTCTTTGATGATGTAACTGATTCAGTAGAGAGGGAAATATGGATGAAATAATAGACAAAGGAGATTCTCAGACAAAAGTCCTGTGTAAGTGGTGAGGAGATGAAGTCACATGTAGAAGTATAGAAAGACTGGTTGTCTTTGGCAAGGGTCACAGATACTTCATTTACAGTAGCAGTTAAAAGGCAGCATATAAGTGAATGGATGCTCATAGACTGATAGATACAGTTGTGCGAGTCTCAGAAGCTTTCTTTTGATGACTTAAATTATCTCCGTGAAATAGAATGTTCATCTAGTGTTTCCAATTAAGTTTGATTTTTCTGGTAGTTTTTTAGGTGGATATCTTTTTTCAAATTAAACTATCTGTTTCCACTTTATTAAACATTTTTATCATGGGTAGCGGTGAATTTTTCAAATTTTAATATAGAGATAATCATGTATTTTACAAGCTAAGGTTAGGAAACCCAAATCCCTATAGGAATCCTGGTGGCACAGTAGTTAAGCATTTAGCTGCTGTCTTAGTTATCTAGTGCTGTTATTACAGAAATACCACAAGTTGATGGTTTTAGTAAACAGAAATTCTTTAACTCACAGTCTAGGAGACAAGAAATCTGAAATCAGGGCACCAGCTCCAGGGTAAGGCTTTCTCTTTCTGCCTCTTCTGGGGGAAGACCCTTGGCATCAATCTCCTCCTGGTCTAACAGCTTCTTAGCACAGGAACCCCAGGTCCAAAGGACGTGCTCCAATCCTCATTCTTCATTCTTGGTGGTGTGAGGTCCTCTTCCTCTCTGCTCTATTCCCTCTCTTATATCTCAAAAGAGATTGAATCAAGATACAGTCTAAACTTATGGATTGAGTCCTATCTTACTAACATAACTGCCCCTAATCCCGCCTCCCCGCCCCGTGCACCTGTCAGTCTGTAGTATTGTGGGGGCCTCCATGTTGCTGTGATGCTGGAGGTTATGCCACCAGTATTCAAATACCAGCAGGGTCACGCATGGGGAACAGGTTCCAGCTGAGCTTCCAGGCTAAGACGAACTAGGAAGAAGAACTTGGTGGTCTACTTCCAAAAAGAATTAGCCAGTGAAAACCTTATGAATAGCAGCAGAACATTGTCTAATATAGTACCAGAAGATGAGTCCCTCAGGTTGGAAATCACTCAAAATACAACTAGGAAAGAGCTACCTCCTCAAAGCAGAGTCAACCTTAATGACAAAGATGGAGTCAAGGCTTCTAGACCTTCATTTGATGATGTGGCATGACTCAGAATGGGAAGAAACAGCTGCAAACATCCATTAATAATCCAAACATGGAATATGCACAGCATGGATCTAGGAAAATTAGAAATTGTCAAAAATTAAATGGAACACAAAAACATTGATATCCTAGGCACTAGTGAGCTGAAATGGACTAGTATTGGCTATATTTTGAATTGGACAATCATATGGTCTACTATGCTGGGAATGACAACTGGAAGAAGAATGGTGTTGCATTTATTGTCAAAAAGAACATTTCAAGATCTATCCTGAACTATAACGCTCTCGGTGATAGGATAATATCCATACACCTACCAGACCAGTTAATATGACTGTTCTTCAAATTTACCCACAAACCACTAAGGTCAAAGATGAAGAAGTTAAAGATTTTTACCATCTTCTGCGGGCTGAAACTGATCAAACATGCATAGATAAATACTGATGATTGGAATGTGAAAGCTGGGAACAAAGAAGAAGGATCAGTAGCTGGAAAATATGGCTTTGGTGATAAATATGGTGTCAGGGATAGTGTGATAGAATTTTCAAGACAAATGACTGATTCATTGTAAATACCTTTTTTTCAACAACATAAACAGTAACTATACACGTGGATCTCACCAGTGAAATACATAGGAACCAAATTGACTACATATGTGGAAAGAGATAATGGAAGAGCTCAATATCATCAGTCAGAACAAGGCCAGGAGCCAACTGTGGAACAATCAATTGCTGATATGCAATTTCAAGTTCAAGTTGAAGCTGAAGAAAATTAGAACAAGTCCACGGGAGCCAAAGCATGACCTTGAGTATATTCCACCTGAATTTAGGGACCATCTCAAGAACAGATTTGACTCACTGAACACTAATGAACTAATATCAGACTAGCTGTGGAATGACATCAAGGACATCATACCTAAAGAAAGCAAAAAGTCATTAAAAAGACAGAAAAGAAATAAAAGACCAAAATGGATGTCAGAAGGGAGTCTGAAAGTTGCTCTTGAATGCTGAGTAGCCAAAGAGAAAGGAAGAAATGATGAAGTAAAAGAGCTGAACAGAGGACTTCAAAGGTTGATTATAGAAGACAAAGTAAAAAATTATAAAGATATGGGCAAAGATCTGGACATAGAAAGCCAAAAAGGAAGAATATGCTCAGCATTGCTCAAGCTGAAAGGACTGAAGAAAAACTTCAAGCCTTGAGTTGCAATATTGAAGGATTCTACAGGGAAAATAGTAAGCAATGCAGGAAGCATCAAATGAAGATGGATAGAATGCACAGTCACTCTACCAAAAAGAACTGGTCTATGTTCAACTGTTTCAGGAGGTAGCATATGATCAGGAATAGATAGCACTGGAGGAAGAGGTCCAAGCTGCACTGAAGGCATTGGTAAAATCAAAGGTCCAGGAATTGAGGGAATACCAATTGAGATGTTTCAACAAATGGATGCAGTGCTGGAAGTGCTCATTCATCTATGCCAAGAAATCTGGAAGACAGTTAACTGGCCAAGTGACTAGAACAGATCCACATTTATGCCTATTCCAAAGAAAGCTGATACAACTGAATGCGGAACTTATTGAACAATATCATTAACATCACACGCAAGTAAAATTTTGCTGGAGAGCATTCAAAAGTGGCTTCAGCAGTACATTGACATAGAACGGCCAGAAATTCAAGCAGGATTCAGAAGAGAACATGGAACCAGGCACATTATTGCTGACGTCAGATGGGTCTTGGCTGAAAGCAGAGAATATCAGAAAGATATTTACCTGGGTTTTATTGACTATGCAAAGGAATTTGACTGTGTGGATCATACCAAATTATGGATAACATTTTGAGGAATGAAAATTCCAGAACACTTAATTGTGCTGATGAGGAACCTGTACATAGATCAAGAGTCAGTCCTTTGAATAGAACAAGGGGATATTGCTTGTTTTAAAGTCAGGAAAGGTGTGCCTCAGTTTTGTATCTTTTAACCATTCTTATTCAATCTGTATGCTGAGCAAATGAAACAAGAAGCTGGACTATGTGAAGAAGAAAGGGGCATCAGGATTGATGAAGACTCATTAACAACCCACAATTTGCAGATGACAGAACCTTGCTTGCTAGCATGAAGGAATCTTGAAGCACTTACTGATGAATATCAGAGACCACAACCTTCAGTATGAATTGTGCCTCATCATAAAGAAAACAAAAATCCTTACAACTGAACCAATAAGCAACACCATGATAAATGGAGAAAAGATTGAAGTCAAGGATTTCGTTTTACTCGGATCCACAATCAACACCTGTGGAAGTAGCAGTCTTAGAAGCAAGGATGGCAAGACTATGTCTCACATACTTTGGACATATTATTAGGAGGGAGCAGTCTCTGGAGAAGGACACCAGGCTTAGTAAAGTAGAGGATCAGTGAAAAAGAGAAGACCCTCAACCAGATGGACTGACACTGTGGCTGCAACAATGGACTCAAACATAAGGATTTTGAGGATGGCGCAGGATTGGGCAGTGTTTCGTTCTGTTGTGCATAGGGTTGCTATGAGTTGGAACTGACTCGAGGGCACCTAACAACAACAACAACAACAACTTGGAGGATGCATAGAACAGATAAAAATGTGTGAGATCTAAACGATAGGTAATATTACATGAATGGTCAGAACAACTCATGTAATAGAAGATGTAGATTCTGAGCCCACTTATTTTTTTTTTTTTTTAACAGTGACTTAAACGAGACAGAAATGTATTTTCCTCTTACATAAAGGAAGCCTAGGGGAAGTTGTATGGGGCTGGTATGGCAGCTCCACAACATCAGGATTACAGGCTCCTTCTGTTTTGCTTTTCTGCTAACCTTAACACACATCCTTATGGTCCACCATCGCTGCTTGAAATTCCACCAAAATTCCACAGTCACAGAATTACCGTTTATACTATGACTTCCATTTACACTTCATTGGCCAGAACTTAGTCATGTGGCCACACCTAGATACATGGGATTTTGGGAAATGTAGTCTTTCAGCTAGGCAGTAGTATGTCTTAAACAAACAAACAAAAAAAGGACAAAACAGAACAAAACCTGTTGCCATCACATCGATTCTGACACATATCAACCCTATAGGACAGGGTAGAACTCCCCCTTCGGTTTCCAGGGTTGTGGTCTTTATGGAAGCCAACTGCCATATTTCTCTGCTGTGGAGCAGCTTTGCTTCATAGCCAAGCATTTAACCGTGGTGCCACCAGGTTTCCTTAGTTATGTGTCTGTGCTAGTACTATAAAAGGGCGTTCTAGTACTAAAAGGGAAGAGAAGAAAAGGTGTTATGGACTGAATTGTGTCCTCAGAAATAAGTGTTATAAATCCTAACCCCAATACCTGTGATCATAATCCAATTTGGGAATGTGTTTTCTTCGTTGTGTTACCGAGGCTGTATTAGCGTTTGCCAACCCGGATTAATCTGTTGCCCACGAGAGGATTCTGACTCGTAGCAACCCTACAGGACAGAGTAGAACTGCTCCATAGAGTTTTCAAGGAGTGCTCAGTGGATTCAAACTGTCAACCTTTTGGTCAGCAGTCGTAGCTCTGAACCACTAAGCCATCAGAGTTTGCATTAACGCAGGGTATGTCTTAAATCAATTTCTTTTGAGATATAAAAGAACACATTGAGCAAGCAACAAAGCAAATAGTTGGGGGAAGATAAAAGCCATGCCACATGAGATGTCCAAGGAATAGAAGCTGAAAGACAAAATGACCTCCCTCTAGAGCCAGAAGAGAAAGCCTTCCCCCATAGCCAGCACCTTGAATTCAGAGTTCTATCATCCTAAATTGTGACAAAATAAATTTCTCTTTGTCAAAGCTGTCCACTTGTGGTATTTCTATTATAGCTGCAGCAGATAATTAAGTCAATAAGACTTCTGCCTCACCATGATTGCCTTAGACCAGAGATTGGCAAACTATACACTAAAGGCCAAATTTGGCTTTCCACCTACTTTAGTTATTTTTTCTTTCTTCCTTTTTTTTTAATTGTGACAAGTATATTTATAACAAATCATTTGCCATGTCAACAATTTTTACACGTACAGTTCAGTGATATTTGTGTTGTGCAACAATCACTATTATCCATTTCTAAATATTTTCTTCATCCTTAACAGAAACTCTGTGCCCCCTAAGCAATGACTTCTCATTTTCCCCTCCTTTCTGCCCCTGATAACACTAATAAACTTTATACACTTGCCTATTTTGTAAATATTTCATATAAGTGGGATCACATAATATTTGTTCCTTTTGTAACTCACTTATTGCAATCAGCATAATGTTTTCCAGCTTCATCCATGTATCAGGACTTTACTTCTTTTTATGGTGAGTAATACTCTTCCTTATGTATGTAACACATTTAGTTTATCTATCTGAGCCTGCTTTTAACATTAGGAAAATTATCCAACAGATCAAAAATATTTAAGGTGAGGAATCTCATTTTGGTCCCTCCAGTTATTAAATTCTGTAGATGAAATAAGAAAATGATCATCATAAGGTTCTTACACAGGCAGACATATCATGCTGTCACATACTTTTTCTTCTTCTTCGACATGGAGCAAGGCGAATAAGTATAAAACGAATCCAGGTATTTAATTCTAAAATATTGTAAGCAGACAGCAAACATTATATTCTACTATTTTTTTATAGGTATAACAAAAGTTAAATGGAAGCTATGTGCAAAGGTCTCGGTACTAAGTTTCTAGAGTCATCAATAAACCCACGAAAGATTTCTTTTTTAGTTGTTATTCCAATAGAGTCATGCTGATGTCCGTGTTCTTTTTGGACTTAACGGTTAAAAAATAATAGGACCCCGCTTAACAAGACCCTGCCTGGTTTCCATATCTCATCCTGTACCAGATTCCCCCTTACCCTCTGTGTACCAATTTACCCAGATCTTAACTTCAGGCTAGTTGCTGCCTTAGGATTTCTGCATAAGCTTTTTTTTTTTTTTGGCCTGGGATTCTTTACCCATTGATTTGTTTCATGCTCCTTCTATCTCATCATTCAGACCCTAATTTAGAAGCCACCTCTCAAAAAAGACCCGTGTCCACCTAAATAGAATGCCCTTTCAGTCACACGTATACCACTCTATTATAATTTACTAAGAGTCTGTTATCACTATATGACTTTATTATCATCTTACATATATTTTTGTCTCCTCTATTGGAATGTAAGCTCCAAGAGGAAAGCAAAGCTGATTGTCATATAGACCACTGTATACCCAACACAAACTCAGCAATTATACATCAATAATGAATAAACCTGGTGGTTAAGAAAAATTGTTGGTGGTTGTTATAGCTAGATAACTACTGTACATATCAATTTTGTACTTAAAAATGTTGATTTAAATGCTGTACGTTGTTTCAAATACTATAACTGATCATTACAATTATTGTCATCATATATATCACATATATTTGTCTTAATAAGAAAATGATAACAATGTAAAATCATGCTATGACCTTTGACTTCCCATAGACCTAGTCAGGGGAGACCTTTAGAAAAGAAACAGTCTCTCTCTGGTGACAGCTTTTCCACAACAGGATCAGGGAGAAAATAAACAAACACCCTTTGTATTTAGAAACCCACATCTAGAAGGTAACGGCAGGAATCATTCTCCCACAGTTAAAAATAAAATAGGACAATATCATTTCTCTTGTCCTATATCTGTTGCCCTCAAGTTGATTCTGACTGACAGCAACCTTAGAGGACAAAGTAGAATTGTCCCATAAGATTTGCTAGGCTGTAATCTTTATAGAAGCAGATTGCACATCTTTCTTCCCCAGAGGAGCTGGTGGATTTGAAACATCAACCCTTCAGTTAGCAGGTGAGTACTTAAGCAATGTGCCACCAGGACTTCTTTCTTGTCCAATAAAGAATGAATAACTTCATGACACAGGCACTGTCGTTGTTGTTTGTTGTTGTTAGGTGCCGTCAAATCAGTTCTGGCTCATAGCGACCGTATGCACAACAGAACGAAACACCACCCAGTCCTGAGCCATCCTCACAATCGCTGTTATGCTTGAGCTCATTGTTGCAGCCGCTGTGTCAATCCACTTCATTGAAGGTCATCCTCTTTTCCACTGACCCTGTACTCTGCCAAGCATGATGTCCTTCTCCAGGGACTGATCCTTCCTGACAACATGTCCAAAGTATGTAAGACGCAGTCTCACCATCCTTGCTTCTAAGGAGCATTCTGGCTGTACTTCTTCTAAGACAGATTTGTTCGTTCTTTTGGCAGTCCATGGTATAGTCAATATTCTTTGCCAACACCACATTTCAAAGGCGTCAATTCTTCTTTGATCTTCCTTATTCACTGTCCAGCTTTCACATGCATATGATGTTATTGAAAATACCATGGCTTCGGTCAGGTGCAGCTTAGTCTTCAAGGTGACATCTTTGCTCTTCAACACTTTAAAGAGGTCCTTTGCAGCAGAGTTACCACGTGTCCGTCAGTTTGTCATACTGTGGGCGCTTGCGTGTTGCTGTGATGCTGGAAGCTATGCCACCAGTATTCAGATTCCAGCAGGATCACCCATGGAGGACAGGTTTCAGTTGAGCTTCCAAACTAAGACAGACTAGGAAGAAGGACTGGCAGTCTACTGAAAAGCATTAGCCGGTGAAAACCTTATGAATAACAGCGGACAAAGACACTAGATTCTAAAATCTCTTGACTCCTGCATGAGTGACTCTTAGTCTGTTTCTGTAAATGATAACAAAAGGCAGTGGAGAATTAACCACATGGGGCAGCTCTACTCTCTCCTGTCGGGTTGCTATGAGTTGGAATAAACTCGACAACAATCAGTTTTTTTTTTTTTTTTTTTAGAGAGGCTTCCATATTAAATAGCACACCACTAAAAACTGAGATTATGCTTGCCTTCAAAAAGGACACTTTGTAGCACAAAAACCAGGAGAATTCTGAATTCTAACTCCTTAGCTTTTTATATGTATTTATCTTTCCCAATTTTTCCCAACCATTGAATTTAAAAAGATTAAAAATCAACTACTAAGTCTCTTTTAGACTGACATTTATTGAATAATATTTATTAAGCATGTGCTAGTTGACTAGAGGAGTCCCTTAGTGGTACAAACGGTTAATGCTCTCTGTTATTAACCAAAAGTTTGATGTTTTAAGTCCACCCAGAGATGCCTCAGAAAAAAAAGGCCTGGCAATCAACTTCTGAAAAAAATCAGCCGTTGAAAACCCTACAGATCTCAGTTCTACTCCGACACACATAGGGCTGTCATGAGTCAGAATCAACTCCATGGCAACTAGTTAGCTAACTGGAAGTGTATGAACCACTAGGTTTACAACGTGAATGAATAAACACCACCCCTATCCTAACAATTACAATTTTGTGGAGAAAACAGAGAAAATAAAAACACACTTACTTATAAAGTTAAGTACAGTTTCTGCTTATTTATCGTTAAGGATATAAATGGGATGGAAAGCTAGAGAATAACTGAAATTACTAGAGACAAGACTTCTTGAGGAGGTGGGTGGTCATCTGAAAATGAAATTATATATATATATATATATATATATATATATAGGATTGAGGCAGATGAAGCATCTGGAGAAGGAGATGCCATCAGACAGAAGTGTGAGAACAAAAGCCATGAACTGGGAAAAGGTCGAATTCTCCAAAAATCAGTTAAAAAAAAGAAGAAAAGACAAAGGGGGCTAGAGCCTTGTGAAAATGATGAAGTACAAAAGGTACCAGAGAGGTAGGCAGCAATGTGGTTAGGCAGAGTACTGCAGTGTCTTGAGCAGATTTGTATGCTTAAAAGATGCCACTTAGTATTGTACATGCAAGAGATTTGATTGAATGGGGAGGATGAGACCTCACGGTACCTATAGGAGAAATTTGTTCTTGGCATGGAAGCTAGTGACAATCCAGGATTTGTTGCCTCTTCCAGAGTTTCTTCATAGCATTTTTCACCTCTGCGTTTCTCAGGGTGTACATCAAGGGATTTAACATGGGTGCAACAATGGTAAAAGACAGAGCCATTGCTTTGTCTATGGGATAAGTGGCCACAGGTCTCACATACAAGGAAATGCATGGCACAAAGAACAAGACAATCACTGTGAGGTGGGAGCCACAGGGGGAGAGGGCTTTGCACCGCCCTTCAGAGTTGCAAGATTTTAGGGAGCAGACAATGACCACGTAGGAGGCAACGAGGATAAGGAAGATGGCCACACACACCACCCCACTGTTGAGGATGACCAAGAGGCCCAGCATGCACGTATCCATGCAGGCCAGTGTCAGCAATGGAAATAAATCACACTTAAAGTGATCAATGACATTGGGACCACAGAAGGGTATTTGGTACATGAAGAGAAGCTGTATGGTTGCATGCATGGACCCGCCTACCCAGGCCCCTCCCAGCAGCAGGCAGCACACCTGAGAATTCATGATAGTCATGTAGTGCAGGGGCTTACAGATGGCCACGTAGCAATCATAGGCCATCATGATGAGAAGGATGATTGACACCCCACCAAAGAAATGTTCTGCAAAGAGCTGGATCATGCAGCCTTCTAGGGAGATGGTAGTACTGTCAGAGAAGGAATCCACAATCATCTTGGGGGTTATGACAGAAGAATAGGTGGCATCCATGAGTGAAAAAGAAGTAAGGAAAAAATACATAGGTGACCTCAGACTCTGACTTGCAGTCATAGTTACCACAATGAGTAAGTTTCCCAGTACAGTGGCCACATACATGATTAGAAACACAGCAGAGAACATTTTCTGTAGCTCTGGGTTCTTTGTAAGACCCAAAAGAATGAATTCAGTCACATTGTCTTGATTTTCCATTTACTGTAGGCTGATGTAATCACACAACTATGAGCTGGAAAATCTGCAAGAGCAATTTTTTTTAATTATTGTAAAAATGTTATAATACAAATGCAACATTTGTCAATTCAATATTTTTCACATGTACAATTCACCGATAGCAATTACATCAATTGTGTTGTGCAACCGTTACCAATATTCGTTGCCAAATTTTCCATTCCATTAACAGAAACTCAGTGCTTCCTAAGTAATGATTCTCCCTTTCATCCTCTCTCCTGTCCCTGGTAGCTACTGTTAAACTCTGATCTCTATGCATTTGCCTATTCTGGGTGTTTCATATTAGTCAAAGGATGTATAACATTTGTCCTTTGTAAAAGCAATATTATTACTTCTTTTTACTTTGCTTTAGGTGAAAGTTTACAGCTCAAGTCAATTTCTCATTCAAAAATTTATACACATTTGCAAACCTCACAATATGACAGCAATATTATTTTTAATTGATGAGCACCAGGTGTTAGGCATTTTTTGTGCCCCATATCACACCCTCTTGACCCATCTTTCCAACCATTGCCCTCGCAGCCAGCTGTTCACAATTATAGCCTGACAGTAGCTTGATTCTACAAATTGATCCAACACTACCTCCTCTCACAGTCACATCTGTTGCTTTCTGTCCATGCACTTGCTACTTGAGATATTTTGGAGACCCTGATACATCATTCTCACACAAACACACACTTAGAAATATGAGGGATTTCACATTCCAGAGGGAAACTCTTGATCATTTGGATATAGGAGCCAGAAGATAAATGGTAACCAGCTCAACTCAACCTTGGGTTAACTTGCTTTCCTTCCCTCTTTCACTCTTCCCAGTTCCTCTATCCTGTTTCCCAGAATAAATCACCTACATACAAGCTCTTCTCTCAGCCTCTTCTTTGGGCCCAAGCTAGAACGCTGACCTTTAGTAACTTGACATCCAAGAACTTGGGAATTTTCATGTGAATTTTCATTCATTTATTTCACATATTTATTGAGCCCCTAAAATGTGCTATTTGGAAAGCCTACAAGACAGAGAGGCTATATCCCAAGGAATCTCTACTTATTAAGGCCTATCCTCTGCTCCTCCCACCCACATTTCTTTCTTTTCAAATTGGCTTAGTGTTGTCATTGTTATTATTAATATCATTATGTATTTATAATATTCAATGAGTCTTTACTATGTCTCAGGCAGTAGAATATCCTATGAGATATTTTTGTCATTTTAGAGTTAAGCTACTGAAGTTTAAAAAAAAAAAAAAAAACATTGCTATCAAGTTGATTCCAACTCATAACAACTCTGTAGGACACAGTAGAACTGCCCCATAGGGTTTCCAAGGAGCCTGGTGGATTTGAACTGCTGAACTTTTGGTTAGCATCTATAGCTCTTGGGGTGAAAAAAATGACATCAACGTCATCATACAACTAGTAAACACAGAAGCCAGATTTTTCTGGTTCTAAAATCATTTCCATTAACAAATTATATTGTATTTCTTACTCTAGTATCAAGTGCACAATACATGTGAACCACTGTTTCATGATATAATTTCACTTTTCTAATAATCCAATGAAATAGATATATTCTTCCTGTACTCACCAGAACATGCAACAAGTCTACTACAGTAAAGAACATGTTCTGCTTATATACATTAAGTACCTAGTCCTGAACCTATAAATTACAATGACTGCCTGACTGCCCAATTGTTTCTAGTAATTTCCCAGATGTGCTGCTTACAGAAACTAAAACTTAGTTCTCTTTCTCTGTTCTAGGAAGACCCAGGTTCACAACGTGATAGACACCATCTCTGCACATAAGCATAGTGTATATCATTCCTTCCATTCTTCCTTGGGAAGGGGGACTCTCAGATAGAACAAAGGGTTCTAAAGATGAGCCAAAGTATCAATAAATCAACCCATGTATTTTTTTTTTTTTTAATTTATTACATGCTAGCAATGTGCTTGGTCTGCTTTATGCATTATCTCATCTTTTTTTTTTTTTTCATATCACACGAAATGGTGCTATCATGAATCCCATCTTGTGGATAAGGAAACTGAAGCTTAAAATTATTATCTTATCTATGATGAGTGTGGATTATGGATCCAAGTATCTTATTTCGAAGCACAAGTGCTTCACCGCTAGACTCTACCATTGAAGAAGTGATCAGCAGCCTCTATTAGCAAGATGCAATTGTTTCTGTAGCAAAGAACAAATGATATGGTAAAAGCACTGTTTCAGTAGGCAGCAAACTGCCCTTTACTAAGGGTACTTGAGAATAGGCTGTCTTTTCCTTGGCAGGACTGTACAAAGGGCTTTTCTTTAAATGGTGATATAAACTACATGTCCTCTAAATACTAAGAGTCCCATTCTTAGCATCACCCTTACCCCTTACTCAACAAAGTAAGCAACTTCCAGAAGACTCTTTTCAAATCTACAGTATATGGACCAACCCGGATTTCTTTCACCTTGAGCTCAAATAATTCAAAAGTTCTTGAATAGCTCTAATCAAATAGAAAGAACACATTCTTGGAAATCAGGATAGCTGGGTTTTATTCCACACTGTCTCTCTACTGCCTTAGGATACCTTGTTAGGGTGCTTACCACATTGGGCCTCAGTTTCCTCCTCTGGAGTGTGACTTGATTTTGGCAGATGATGGAATCCTAGGAGTTCGAGGGATACATCTCAGGACTCTATCCCTTTCAAACAGAGCAGCTCAGCTCATCTTCACTAAATGTTTACTCTTCCAAGTAAAATTTCCTTTGAGCCAATTTAGCACTTGAAATGTTTTAAAACAACACACACTGGAATAGATTAAAATGCTCCTCTGTTGAAATCTATTAATTTATCACTATTCGACTTTGACTACTAGTGCACATCTAAACAGAGCCTGACATTTATCACTCTCCCCCACAACTAGTCAACCTGCTATTTTTGTTCTTCTCCCTCCCACTGCAGTCAGACCCATCTCCTGCTACAAGAACACACACCTCAGCCAATTATTTTGTACCCTGGGAAAGGCCATGGATTCACAGTGAGCAGACTTAGTTTTCCATTCCAATCAGGCACTGGAGAAAACAGCTGCCCTCGAGTCAATTCCAACTCACAGGGACCCATGTGTGTCAGAGTAGAACCATGCTCCATAGGGTTTTTGGTGGCTAATGTTTTGGAAGTAGATCACCAGGCCTTTCTTCCAAGGCACTTCTGGGTGGACTTGAACCTCCAGTTTTTCAGGTAGCAACTAAGAGTGTTAACTGTTTACACCACCCAGGGACTCCATCAGGCTGCTTACTCACTTCTTAGTATCAACTTTCCTAACCTTCAAATCCTGCAAAAAAATAAAAGAATGCAACAGTAAGTAAAGTCAACATGTGTCGTACTTACCACTTGAGGGTACATGATTTTCTCTTTTAATTCCCACAAAAACTGTATGATATACGAACTATTTTTTATCATTTTTTGAAATTCCAACCTGAATTTCTGTTGCAGCGAATGAGGCTTAGGAACTTGTGAAACTTGCTTAAAGCCTTTTGTCAGGTACTTGATTGAGTTCACAGCACAGGTTACCAGCCACTATGTTCTACAACCCTTCCAAGAATTTTATATTCTGCCTCACAATGCTGTAGTGAAGGTCAAAAGAAGTAAAAAGCATGAGATTCTTTGGAGTGCACTGTTCAAATATTCATGATTATTTTCCATTCATTTAAGTTACTGCTTCCTCTGCCCATGCCCTCGGCTGTCACCCCATCCATCATCATCCCTCCTTCATGCCTCACTCCTAATACCCCGTTCACCACAGTCTTCATGAATATTTTGCTTGACATTTATGGTGTTTCTAATAGTCTGCCTTTCATACAACGCAGCAATGAACATCATTTTACAAATGTCTTTGTTTACTAGTTTGAATATTTTTATTGGAGAAATTCCTAGAAACATCATCACCGAGACCAGAGGCATATCTACGGAAAGTAGCGCCTAAGGAGATTAGTTTTAAGTTGCTGAATGATGTCTCACAACTAGAGATGTAAACTGCCCTTCCCTTCCTCCCCTCAAGTGGTGTCCAGGGCCTGTCTCATACTTGCCATACCCTAGTTATGCTTCTACCCTAGATGTGCTTCTAAAAATATGCACATTTTTAACTCTGATGGATTCTGTACCATTAAAACCCTTTGCCTTGGAGTTGATTTGGACTCATAGTGACCCTGCAGGGCAGAGTAGAACTGCCCCATAGGGTTTTCAAGGCTGTAATCATTACAGAAACAGACTGTTACATCATCCTCCTTCAGAGCAGCTGGTGGGTTCGAGCCACGAGCCTTTCGGTTAGCAGCTGAGCACTTAACCACTGCACCACAAGGGTTCCTTTCTATAGCATTACTCTCTCAAAGTTCTGTTTTATTCCCATCAGTAGTGTATTAAAGAGTCATTTCCCTGTATTCTTACTCACATTAGATATTCTCAATCTTGGTTATATTCAACCAATTATAGGGTGAAAAATAATATCTCATTTAATTCGCATTCATTCAATCATTCATTCAAAGAATTTCATTGATGACATAGGTTACAAACTGGTACCCAGAAAAAGCTGGGTGAAATACAATGTAACCTCTGTGTAGAGATATACTGTCTATATACAACTATCCATATCAAACTAATAATAATAATAAATTGTTAAACACCTGCATTTTTGTACTTGGTTAGTTTTTGATATAACTATCTTATTTAATTCTCACATCTGGCAATGACAAGGCACAGTTTATGACTGAGGAAGAGCAAAACAAACAAACTGCTCAAGATTATGCAGTTATTAAGTGACAAAGTCTGGATTTGAATCTATTCACCATTGCACTTTACATCTCTAGTTGTGAAACATCATTCAGCAACTTAAAACTAATTGCCTTAGGCACTATTTTCTGTAGATACACCTCTGGTCTCGGTGATGATGTTTCTAGGAATTTCTCCAGTAAAAATATTCAAACTAGTAAACAAAGACATTTGTAAAATGATGTTCATTGCTGCAATGTATGAACTTTATAGGCGATGTATGTTTCCTCTGCCTGAATTTCTCACAGAGATAATTTCTCCCATGAAGTCCTGGATAACAAGAAGAGGTTAGCAATGTGTTCAGTGAGTGCCTCTGAGTCGTCATTTTTAATGAGCAATCAGCAGCCCTGCTTTCTTGGGAAGGTATGTGCCCCAAGCATATACATCATGAATAAGGACTTTAAAAGGACTATTTCCGTCCGTAAGTCTTCCGAATACACCTTGCTTTTCTTGAGAATCGAAGACTTGTTAGTGAAGACAGAATAATCTCCAGTTGTGCTTTTGTGTAGGATGGAAGTTACTATATGATTGTACATACAAAAATTAATATTTACTTGGAATTCTTCTGCAGAAAGGGAGGGTTATTCTTTCTTAACTTCTCCACCCTCTTCCTAAGCAAATCACCAGCATCACCCCCAACACAACACTACCACCACCCCTTCAGCAGGGATGCTCACAAATAGGTGTGTAAGTTTTTATATTGATTGAGAGATATCTTTTAAAGATTTCAACTCACCATGACATTGATAATGAAAACCAGAAATCTGAAGTATCTTTTACTAAGTAAAAGAGAAAAAAATAAAAACACCATGTAAGTTTTTTCTCAGAGGCTATTACTAGAAAAATTAAGGTTAAAGAAATTGGTACAAAAGGAAACAAGATATATAGATATATATAGAGAGAGAGCACCCTGGTGGTGTAGTGGTTAAAGCACTCAAGTGCTAACCAAAAGATCAGGAGTTCAAACCCACCAAACACTCTGTGAGCAAAAGATGTTGCAGTCTGCTTCTGTAAAGATCGCAGCCTTGAAAACCCCATAGGGCAGTTCTACTCTGTCCTATAGGGTTGCTATGAGTCAAAATTGACTCAACGGCAATCAATATGTACATATATATACCATTGCTGTTGAGTTGATTCCGACACATAATGACCCTATAAGACAGAGTAGAACTGCCCCACAGGGTTTCCAAGGAACGGCTGATGGAGTCGAACTGCCAACATTTTGGTTAGCAGCCAAAAGCTTAACGAATGCACGACCAGGGCTATATATATATATATATATATATGTATGTATTTTAATGTATTAAGTATATCTAAACATATGAGAAAGAATAGAAGGAAAACAGAAAAAAAAATTTTTGAACTATCCTCATCACACCAAGTGTTCCCATTCCTTTCTACAAGCACATCTTTGAATCACGTATACACACTCTTTTATTTGCTAATATCCATATCTGGATAAAGGCCCAAATATTAAATTATGACATTTCTGTTTTGATAACGTGCCAAAAGTATTAAGGTAAATGAAGCTAAAAATTGTTGATAGCTCAAGGTTCTTACCCTGAGATCACAATTTGTGTAAACAGATCAAACAGGTGAATTATTAACACATTTTAGGTATAATTGTGCATGTGTTTAGATGATTCAATTATTTCAACAATTTCAAAATAGGAACTTAAATTAACAGGAACATGTTTAATACTTAAGCTTTTAGGGCCATCTCCAAAGCTCAGTCTGGTGTCATCTCTGGCTTCTGAGAACCCAGCTAGTTACCCAATGATCTCGGCAGGTAGAGGGTAGAAGGCCGTTGAGATAAATATTCTAGGATCACGTCAGAGTAACTAAAGGTCTGACTCTGGCCAGGATTTACTCACATGAAGCTTCTTTTATAGAACAGCAAGAAATTAAGACATGTGAGAGTTTCAGCTTGGTTATTCCAAATGTAGAGGCAAGTAAATCAGGACCTGTACAAGCCAATAAATAGTCCTATTACTTAATGGGGAATTATTTTGATAGAACTCAATGGCAACAGGTAGAGTGTCTAATGATTTTCAAAAGAAATTTAAAACAGGTGCTCTAAGTGACAAGGACTTATATAGGAAACAACCTTTGTGGTTGGCAGAGTAATTTAAATTTTCTCTAAATAGGAAAGATTGCCAAAAGACAGCCAGGAAAGCTATTTACAAAATCATTCAAGGGACTGTGCCTGCCATCTAGCTGTACTTTGAGCTTAATTTGAAAGGAGTTTCCAATCCACATCTTAGAAGAAGCATCATTAATCAGATACCTTCCTTTGGGTAACGGACCTGTACTAAAAGAGGACAGAGAGCTATTTTCAAAAACTGGAAATGCACCAACTTGCATCATTGCAATTGCATCCCTTTGAGGCTGGGTCTCTACCGACTAAGGAGCTGATCACCGTGCGGTGAATTCCCGTCTAGCCCTCAGGGGCTGAGCATCACTGGGACCAGACCAAGTTGATGATTCACAAGCACAAATACAGATCCTAGTATTAACCATTCGATTATTTACTCCAGGACTAAGCTCTGTCCTTAAATAACAGAATGACCACAACCATCTTTCTGCTTAATAATATAGATCCAAAAAAAAGAAAAAGAAAAAAGAATACAACTTATTGGCCATCTAGCAGGGACCAGGACTGAATTTTTCTATGACCTAGCCTGATGATCTTTTCATCTTGTAACACTATCATTAAAATTATATCACATCTGACTTTGTGAATTCCAAAGTCAAGAAAGACCCTCTGTGCCTTGGGTTACTGGCACATTTCTATAATTACTTAGCATTTGATAGAATTTTTCCCTGATATTTTTAACATAATGCCTCAATTGCTTATAAGATTATGGCAGAATATATAATTATCTCATACAACAACTTTCTAATCTTCAATGGCAGCACACTGCTGGAATGAAGAAAAATGTTCTTGGATTATTCATTTTATATTTGAATGTTTATTGTAAGACTCATTGAGCCATATTTTCATCCCCTACTCTAGAAACAATATGAACAATTATTTTAAGGGCAAATAAAAAACATGGTGCAAGACTGGGTGTTTCATTCTGCTATGCGTAAGGTTGCTATGCATAGGAACTAGCTCCACAGCAAACAACGACAACAAAAAGTTGGTTAAAGACAAAAAAATAGTTTCTACTATTCAGGATTGAAAAAAGTATCTCAGCCAGGAAAAATAAGGATTAACTCTCTCTTACTTCATAAGAAATTGTATTCTCAAATAACTTGTTTCCAATTTAGATATATTTCAGGTTATAGCTTTTATTCTTTTCTACCTTCATTAATAAAAAAGATACTAATACCCTACTTTTGCAACTTGTTCATTGGAGTTTACAACTTGGTAATTCATATATTTGACCTTGCACTTGGGAATTTGCAACTGTTTCATTGACATATTTGACCTTACATTTTGTAAGTCTCCTGAGAGGAAATTTTACAAAACATTATCCTCCCAGATGATGGACAACCTCTGCATTTGGATCATCTTTGCTAATCTACTACTATTACTCTACCTTCTCATCTAACGATTTATACATGGAGCCTTCTAACTAAGGTCCCTGAGTGGTGCAGATGGTTAAGCATTCAACTACAAGCAGGAAAGTTGGCCATTTGAACCCACCCAAAGGTTCCTTGGAAAACAGGCCTGGTGCTCTGCTTTTGAAAGGTCACAACCTTGAAAACCCTATGAGGCAGTTCTACTCTTATACACATGGGTCATCATGAGTCAGAATCAACTCAATGGCAACAAACAACAAAGAGACATGCTTTTCCTTATCACAGACAGGTATATTATCTACCTATTTATGTATTTCATGTATCTCTGTGCTATATATGTACACACACACTTCAAACAACTACACAAATCTACATCCAGTTATTGTCTTTTGCATCACTCCTTAATAAAACTATTTTCTTCATTATACTTATTTCTAACAAACTTACATTATTCATTTATTTGTTTACTTGTTTATTACTCATCTAATCCTTACTGGAATTTAAGTTCCACACAAACACGACTCTTGTCTATAGTGTTCTACACTATATGCCCAGTCTTTGGAACTGTCTGGCACACTGTAAGCACTGAACAATATTTCTTGGATAAAAAAATTGGGCAAAATTTCCTAAACTTAATTGGCCATACAGCCATTTTTCAAGTAATATATTGCATATAACACAGTATGCAATAACACCGGGAAAAACCCTTAAGAAACAATATTTACCTTTTCAAGATTCTGCCTTCATGCCCAAGCAGAGTATCAATTCACCTGCATGGTTGAGTTGCTTATTTTTCCTCCAAACTTCTCTCTTACTTATGGGTCACTTTCTTTTAAATTCAACAATTATTTATTCATTCCTTGAGTCCATCGAATCCCTCTTTTTAAGTACACATATTCTCTTGAAGGGTAGTACATTTATGGGAATGAGATCATTTTCTCTGGCACAGGAATCAAGAGAGTGTGAGTAACATGGGAAGCTGAAGTCAAGAAACAGATGAAGGAAAGATAGAGGCTCTCTCAAAAACAATGGATGAAAGCCTCAAGGACAATCTTTATAAGGAACAGGTCTGTGTTTTGATATTTTTGCATCATGCCAGGAAGCATTGTGTGAAGTGAAAAGAATAAAGGAGACATAGTCTAAAAATTTGACAGTGTTGCTTAACCTCGTTGAGATTTGTTTTCTTCTTGTAGAAAATGGGGCAAAAGCCTACTAACAATATTGTTATTGCTAGGTGCTGTCAAGTTGGTTCTGACTTATAGCAATCCCATGTACAGCAGAACGAAACACTGCCTCACCCTGTGCCATCCTCACAATCATTCTAACAATACTTGTGACTAGAATTAAGAGAGTTTTAGCATATAAAGAACCTAACAAAGTATATGCCTCAAAATTGGCCTTCCACAATGGTTAGCTCACTACCCTCACTTAGATAATGACTAATATTCTCACTGATTAAACCAAAGTATCCTCACACAGAAGATCCAAATATGATTTATCTTATTCATTTTAGGATAAACTTTGCACACTTCCTTTAAGTAAATAGAGAAAAGATTGAAGTTGTCAAAGATTTCATTTTACTTGGATTCACAATCAACACCCATGGAAGCAGCGGTCAGGAAATCAAAAGACGCATTGCATTGGGTAAATTTGCTGCAAATAAACTCTTTAAAGTGTTGAAAAGCAAAGGTGTCACCTTGAAGACTAAAGGGCGCCTGATCCAAGCCATGGTATTTTCAATCACATCATATGCATGTGAAAACTAGACAGAGAATAAGGAAGACCAAAGAAAAACTGACGCCTTTGAATTGTGGTGTTGGCAAAGAATGTTAAATATACCATGGACTGCCAAAAGAATGAACAAATCTGTCTTGGAAGAAGTACAGCTAGAATGCTCCTTAGAAAACAGGATGGCGAGACTGCATTTTACATACTTTGGACATGTTGTCAGGAGGGATCAGTCCCTGGAGAAGCATATCATGCTTGGTAAAGTAGAAGGTCAGCAGAAAAGAGAAAGACCCTCAACAATATGCATTGATACAGTGGCTGCAACAGTGGGCTCAAGCATAACAACAGTTGTAAGGATGGCGCAGGACCGGGTGGTGATTCGTTCTGTGGTACTTAGGGTAGCTACGAGTCAGAGCTGACTTGACAGCACCTAACAACAACATAGTAACGTAGAACGACCTGCATAAAAAAGCATTATTGCTGGAAAATATTGCTACATGAGAAAAATATCTGCAACAAATTTGATGTAATTTTTCCTGGAGGACAAATTGAATCATTAGGACTGAAAGTAAATTTCTTATACAGAGACGTAAACATACCACAGAAAGTATATTTTATTTGCAAAGAGAATATGACTGAGATATAGAAGTTCTGGATTTAAATTCTGTACCTGAGATCTTAGATGTCTGACCTGAGGCAACTAAATTAACTAAACCTCTTTTAGCTTCAATTTGCTTCTCTGTAAGATGGGCATATACTGAGGCTACTAATTGAGTACATAGATGAAATGACCTAACATTCATTTAATGTAAATACATTTACAGAGCAATAGCTTTGGAACCTTACTGTAAATCTTTGTGTTGAGATTAAATTAAAAAAAAAAAAAATGTTTACCTTCATTGTTTCAGATGGCTCCTCAAGTCTTGGTAAGAAAAAAAAGTCCTTTACAGTCATGAAAAACTGCATGCTACATCACATTTGAGAAAATAAGATCAAATTAAAGGTAAATTCAAAATGTCTGGCTTATATTTTGTGCTGAAAAAAATTTAGAAACATGATACGAATTGTTTCTTCTATTAGCGCCTCTTGTTTTTCTTGGTAGATTAGTGGTGAACAACAACAACAACAACAAATCGGCAGTGGTTCTTTCATTCCCAGCTGTCTATCCTCCCCCCCCCGCTCCCATATATCCAAGAACTTCTTTTCTCTTTTTTGCTTACTGCAGGCAAAACCAAATACACACACACACACACACAAAAAGAAGTCCTGAGACCAAGGTGCTGTGGAAAAGCCAATTTCACCCAAGTAACATACGATTGAAGAATTTCATAAAATAGTAGTGAGACTGGAGCAAAGTGTACTCTAGAATCACCAAACAAGGGACTTGCAGTCCTTTCTCTGATGTATATCCTGAATGTATGCACAATGAGCATTGGAATAAAGTACATGAAAAACTATCAAAAGCACCTATCAAAGGGCCTAACCACCATCAAATGCTCAATAAATGTTAGTTTCTGGGCCTTGTTTTGATCAGTGATCTGCAAAACTTGAAAATCCTCTTTCACAGTTTACCACAGATATGATCCTTCCTATCTATTTACATCATCACTTTCTGGCATAATGAACAACCTAAGCTACGCTTGTCTTCAAAAAACTTCTCATGGCATTTTTTACCTCTGTGTTTCTCACTGTATAAATGATAGGGTTTAACATGGGGGTGAGGACTGCAAAAAAGACAGTTACCAACTTGTCCACTGGATAGGTGGTCACGGGACGCATGTAAGTGAATATACAGGGCACAAAGAAAAGTACAACTACAGTAAAATGGGAGCCACAGGTGGAGAGGGCTTTGTGTTGCCCTTCAGAGCCATGGGACTTCAGGGAGCATAGGATGACTATGTAGGAGATGAGTAGCATGGAAAAAATGAGCAAGCACATGGCCCCACTGTTGGCAGCCACCACCATTCCAAGTATATAGCTGTCTCTGCAGGCAAGCTTCAGCAGTGGGAAGAGGTCACACATGAAATGGTCAATGGTATTGGGGCCGCAGAAGGGCAAGTTGATCACGAAGAGAATCTTCACTGTGGCATGAAGGATCCCACCAATCCAGGCCGCAACCACCAGGAGGTGGCAGAGTCCCTGTCGCATGATGGTAGTGTAGTACAGGGGCTTGCAGATGGCAACATAGTGGTCATAGGCCATGACAATGAGGAGGATGATCTCTGACCCTCCCAGGAAGTGTTCCACAAAGAGCTGAGCCAGGCAGCTGCCCAATGAGATGGTTCTCCTCTGGTAGAGCAGGTCAACGATCATTTTGGGGGTGGTGACGGAGGTGTAAGAGGCATCTATAAAGGACAAGTACGTGAGAAAGAAGTACATGGGAGCCAAAAGTGTGGGGCTGAAGGAGATGGTGATGACAATAAGCAGATTGGTCAGCACAGTAAATAGGAAAATGTACAAAAAGACAATGAAAAGTATTTTCTGCAAGTGTGGATGCTGTGTGTGTCCCAGGAGAATAAATTCAGTCACATTGTTGGGAGGCATGAGACGATCCATTAAGGGAATGATGTCTTTCTGAGACCTGAATTACCTGCAAAAAGATAAAGAAAGATACCTAATTAATGGTGAAAGGGTTATAGTTTGAATTTCACAATATACAAATAGGGTAGTTGCCATAATTATGCAGCTTGTCCTTAGCACCCTTCACCACGGTAACTGGTTCAATTATTCTTTCCTGCTTCCTCCATGTGCTTTCTCCTTATTTTCAGAGACACCTGATCAACTATAAAGCATCTTCTATAGGGCAACAACTGATGTGTAATTTACTGAGAAAATACTCGGCAATATACATGAGGGGAACTGGATTCTCATCCTGCTTCTGCCTCCGTGTGACTTTGCTAAGTCCTTTCCCTACGCTTCTGAGCCCTCCTCTGCACCTGGGAGCTTAGTAATCGTAACTGTGAAATGTATCCTGGGATCTTCTAAGTACTGCACACAGGTAAGAGTTATTCCTTCTTCCAGGAGAATTTGCATTCGAGCCCCCAGTTCTAACTGCAGAATGAAAGACATTATTGTCTCCTGGTCAAGAAATATCTATCATAAGGTGACAGATTAGGGAATTTTGTAACCAGTTGGAAACACCCACCACAAAACATATGCTCTTCATGTCTGTTTCCTTGCTGTGCCTACTAAAGTGTCAAAGAATGTCTGCAGTGTCTGGCACTTATCAAGTGATGAACGCTTGGTGAATTGACACACTTTCTATACAACCCTGTGTAAGAATACACATGCTTTGCCAGTCTGTAAACCTAGGAACCCAAGTGCTCTCGTCCTTCCACTCTGTTTATTACTACTCTCTATGAGAAAAATAAACTTTTGGAAGGTAGTTGCATTCCAGTTTGATGTTTCCAGCAAATTTTGTGGGGTGAGTTGAAAATATTAATTGGCTCTAGGAAACAGCATATTACCAGATCATTGACTGTCAAGATAGTTATAATTTTGGCTCATTAATACTGTTTATTTTATAAAATTATATTGCAATGTAATTTAACTTAGTTCCACTCAGTAAAATTACAGCCTTAATAAAATCAGATAAAACGACCAACCAACCAAACCTCTTGGATAAGTTTTCAGTCCACGAAGCTCTATCAAGAAAAGGGAATCCTTATTTCCAAAGTTTTAAGAATAGAATTTTAAGTTGGAGAAGAGAAAGAAATATATTTTTGGTAAGATAAATAAAATATTGAATATATATGAATATATACATGCATATATATATAATATATGTACATACAAACCTATAAAATCTACTTATTACATGTTCACTCATTCAATAGATATTTATTAGACTCTCATTATGTGCATTAATATATGTGTTTGACTACATGAAGTCATGAAAAAAGTCCTTGTTACTGTTTTAGTGATACCTCTCCCTAGCACTTTATTAGCAAAGAGCAATGGCTCATCCATCCATGAGATGAATGATCCTCCTATGTCTTTTGTGCTCCTGCTATACGAATTCTTATGCCTTCTTCTCCCATCCTGCCCAGCAGGTCCATCATCCATCACTCTTAGTTACAAGATTTTGCATTATTTATAAAGCGAGGATAATCATCCCATATTTGGAAGCATAAAGTTCCCAGAGAAAAGAAAAGGGAAAATATAAAGTAAAATTTATTCTGTAAAAATTATGTATTTTCTTTTCAAAGATAATCAGGTAAAGGGCTTTTATTTTTTAATTAGCCAAGATGAAAATCTTACACCTATGTGAAAACACAGTGCAGCAGCTTCTCTGCAATTTCCTTATTGCGAAGTGGACTCCCCCCAAAAGAGTAAAATGTACATAATGGAAAAATCAGGCATTATGTATAAAAAGTAGTTTAAAAATAGCTATGAAGAAATAGAAATCACTGCCTTTTTTATTTGGTGCAATAATCTCCTAGGAATAATTTTTTTTTTTTTTTACGAATAAACCCTTGAAAACATTTTAAAAGGAGAAAAATTGTTATGTACAAATATGTTCAACACAATTATTAATAAACCAATAAAAAATAAAACTGTATGACATGTGCAGCATTAGAAAAACGGTGAGGCCAAATATTTTGCATTTCATGGAATGGTGTATAACTTTTAAAAGGGATTTTTTTTTTTTTTAAGAATTGTGTAATGTCATAGGAAAACTCTTCTCATCATTTAAGTGGGACAATTTGCATCTGAATTTGGACATCTAATTTGATTCTAACTAATTTAAATATATTTCAATTGAAAGAAAGGAAAATAATTTGAAATGTTGTTATTTGGTTGTGGGAGGCGGGGTGGAAGGTGACCATACAGTTTTAAGGTCCGTTTAAATCTGAGATTCTATAATTATATTCTTTTCTCAAAAAAAAAAAAAAAAATTCTCACCTATGAACTTATCTGACACAGCTTCATGCCCAGGGCCCCAAGCCACTGTTAAATCACCCAGACAGAAATAAGAAATAAGTAAAGTTGTAAGATTTAAAGTGCCAATAGCTCAGCTACAATAAATCTCTTTGCTGATTTATAAATGGCACCTTTGAATAATGCCTTTCTCTTGAGGCTTAAAAATGTTACTACATATCCTATTTGCAGGCAACTTCTCTGAAGTTTCTTAACTGTAGCTAATGAGACCTCAGGAGTATTTCATCATCATTAGCAGAACTTGCCAACCACCCAATTATTTCCAGTTACCTAACTGAACATCAGAGAACTTTTATAAGAATCCATCTTTAATTTTTAAATTCTTCCCTAAGTCTACAAGAAGAAAAATCACATGACAAGAGAAAAAAATGAGTTGACCACTTAAGAATAAATGAAAAGATATTAGAATCTGGATATTTTGATAACAAATTAGCTTAGTGGGCAGTTTCTAGGTGTTTGGCATTATATAAACAGCTGCTATCTTAGTTATCTAGAAATGCCACAAGTGGAGAGCCTCAACAAAGAGAAATTTATTCTCTCCTAGTCTAGGAGGATAGAAGTCCAAATTCTGAGTGCCAACTCTAAGGTAAGGCTTTCTTTCTCTGTGGGTTCTGGAGGAAGCTCCTTATCATCAATCTTCCCGTAGTCTAGGAGCTTCTCTGTGCAGGAACCTCAGGTCCAAAGATTGCACTCGGCTCCTGGCATTGCTTTCTTGGTGGTATGAGTTTCCCAGGTCTCTCTGCTCACTTCTTTCTTTTCTATCTCAAAAGAGATTGTCTCAAGACACAATCCAATCTTGTAGATTAAGTCCTGCCTCATTAACATAACTGCCACTAATCCCATCTCATTAATATCCTAGAGATAGGATTTAAAACACATAGGAAAATCACATTAGATGACAAAATGATGGACAATCACACAATACTGGGAGTCATGGCCTAGCCAAATTAATACACATTCAATTCAATCCATGATATTCCACACTTTGGCCCCCAAAACTTCATGTTCTCACCACATGTAAACCACATTCACCCCATTGTATCATAGCAAAAGTCTTAAGCAACTCCAAGTCCCAAATCCAAAAATTCTTCCTCATTTGCGAAATCTAGAATAGAAGCTATCTGCTTCCAAAGTACAATGGTGGAACAGGCACAAATTAAACATTTCCATTACAAATGTAAGAAATTGGAAGGAAAGAAAGGATAATAGGCACCATGCAAGTCAGCAGAACACATTACATTTGCCCTTAAGGCTTTGAAAATAATCCTCTGTTCTCTGAGACCATGTACACAAAGGCCCTATCCTCCAGATCTAGCTATTGGCCATGCTTTCTGGATTCTGAGTGGAGGTCCCTCGGCCCTGGGCCTCTGTTCCACCTTCCAGGCCCACTGGGACAGCAACTCTGCTCCTTCAGCTTTAGGCACACCATTCTCCTAGTCCATCTGAGTGGTGACTCCACTCTTAGAAATACCAGGGGCCATGGCTCCACCCTCTGAGACCCCAGAGGTTGTGGCCATACCCTTTGAGACTGAGGCAGCTTGTTTTCCTGTGTTCCTTGTCTTTTCAGCTTCTGCCTCCTGGTTTCTTGTCCTCTCAGCCCCTAGGGCCTCACAACCCACATCTGCCCTGCTGGGGAAAGATTTCCAAAGCTCTGTAGCTCCACTGATAAGTATCTGGAGGCACCCCACACTGCCAAGAAGCCTACTGCCAAAGGCCATCAGCTCTCTCACTTCGTGGGTGGGCTCCAGTGTCATCTCATGCTGGACTCCTTGTTCTGCCACTGCTGGTTCTCTGCCACTGCTTCTTGCCATCTGTGCCATCTCCAGTGTAACAGCTCTCTTCATTTTCCTCTGAATCCTCTATACATTCACTGTTTCAAAACTTCTTCCACATTTTAGGTATCTCTTAGAGCAGCACCCCACTCTTGGTACCAAATTCTTAGTTATCTATTGCTGCTATAACGGAAATACCACAAATGGGTGGCTTTAACAAAGAGAAATTCATTCTCTCACAATCTGGGAGGCTAGAAGGCCAAATTCAGGGTTCCAGCTCTAAGGGAAGACTTTCTCTGTCCTTGGGTTCTGGACAAAGGTCCTTGTCATCAATCTTCCTGTGGTCTAGGAGCTTCTCTGTGCAGGAATCACAGGTCCAAAGATGTGCTGTGCCTCTGGCATTGCTTTCTTGGTGGTATGAGACCCCCATGTCTCTCTGCTCACCTCTGTCTTTTCTATCTCAAAAGAGGATGGCTCAAGACACAGTCTAATCTTGTAGATTGAGTCCTGCCTCATTAACATAACTGCCATTAACCCCATCTCTTAACGTCATAGGGACAGGATTTACAACACATGGGAAAATCACATCAGATGACAAAATGGAGGAAAATCACACAATACTGGGAATCATGACCTATCCAAATTGATACACATGTTTTTGGGAAACACAATTCAATCCATGACATGTATGTAACTATCTGACTTTTTAATTCTTCGCTATAATATTTTGTGTCTTTATCAAGCTACCCTTTGTGTTGTTCATAATTTTTAAGTGTTGTATTCAGGTATGCAGGAAGAGACAGATATGATCCCTTCATACTGAGTACATTGTTAAGTACTTCCTCATAGCAGTTGATTCTCTAATCGTGGAATTAGACTAATATGATAATGAGGAAAAATTTCATATCTTGAATTATTTATACACAGAAGTAGTTTATACACTGAGCCATTTTCTGCAGCCTTTTAAATTGAGTCAAACACTAGCCCTATGTAATGGGAATGACACAGCTATCAATATTCACATTGTATAACCAGGAAAACTAAGACAGGGAATCAGAAAATTGACTGCCAAGGTAAAAGAAGAAACTAATCCTCCTGAATCCTGGTTCAGGATTCTTATTCTTAGATTATTGTTTTACAGCAGAAGTGTCATGGCACATTTATGCTGACATCCATTTTGAGTATATTACAAGCCACCTATTAAAAATAATAAAATGGCAATGTTTGAAAAATTACTTTTAAAAACAAAATAAATTCAGTTCAGAAACATTCCTATATGGGACCACATTTATTCACCTATGTTCAACTGTGCTGTTTAAATAAAAGGGAAAATAAATTGTGTTTAGCTTCTGAATTGGTTCAAGAGGGTACAGTCACTGTGAGCAGCATGTGTAGTGGGAGAAAAATAATTTAAGAAAGCTGTCTGTGCCCATGTGACTAAACTGATTTTGATTAAACATCTGACTATTATAGTGCTTGTCATGGTAGGTTCTATAGTTTGACAGGGGATGTGAAACATGAATATGGATTTCCATCTGTGAAAATGTCTTCAACTTTGTCTTTCAACTCTGGAATGAACGTACAGAGTCAGAATTAGTCAAACTAGCATGGACTTCCAAGGTCATTTTGCCCATTCTCCTAAAAGACTGAAATCCATTCACAGTGACCCATTAAACTGTCATCTAATCTCTACTAAGCAACTAAAGTGGTGAGGAGAGAGATTTCTTTAGACTCCCTTACACCTGTCTAGTCTAGTTCTGCATGGCTTAGAGTAGTATGAAATAGAGAAAGGGCAGAGTCTACGGTTGTTGTTGTTAGTTGCCTTCGAGTTGGCTCCAACTCATGGCAACCCTATGTATAATGGAACAAATCACCGTCCAGTCTTTGATATATTTAAGACCTTTTTTTGGCTATTGTGACAATCCATCTTATTGAAGGCTTCCCTTGTTTTCACTGACCCTCTACTTTACCAAAAAAGATGTCCTTTTCTAGCAGTTGGTTTTTCCTGATGATGTGTCAAAAGTAAGCAATGAAAACTTTCATCATCTTTATTTCTAAGGAGCATTCTGATTGTATTTATTCTAAGACTGTTTTGTTTACTTTTCTTTTAGTCCAACACATATTCAGTATTCTTCACCAACACCACAGTTTGAATACATCAGTTCTTCTATGGACTTAGGTCTAAATCAGTCAGGGTTGGCTCTGAAGGTAATTTTTCAAAAGGGGTGTTCCTGAAGCTATATCAGAAAAGCTTGTGTACAGAATACAAGTCCAAGGAAAAGAGTGGAAAAAACACTGGAGAGACAGTAACATGGATTTTCAAACTGAAAGATAAATTAGAATAAAAACAGGAGAAATGAAATATGCATCAGATCACAGTTGGGAAGAAACCAGTTGAGCTACAGTTTCATGTTTGACAGATTTAGGGACTGATTCCACACCAGAAAGAAGTGTGACTGCCAAAGAGTTCATCTTATGGCCAACTTCATGCATTTCAATCAGCAGAGGTCCATGTTTTCAAGGCAATCAAACCTTCAAGAACAGAGGTCTTATTCTCAATTATTTAGTCCAGGCCAAAGATCCTTTCATCAAAAGAAAACATCTCCTGAGCTGTTTACCAAAAATGGAAATGTTTAGGGTGGTGGGCTGTGGCCAACTCTGGACCTAGAGAAATATAATCTCTATGACTCTTCCAATTTCACTTCGTCCAAATGAAGTAGAATCAAATATAACAATATTTAAGGAAATAAAAATGGAATGAACAGAATCAAAGAACTTGGAAACACCTCCTGAGTTACCTAAGTAAACTACCTATAAATATAGGGAAACCTATTTAAGATCATGCAATGAGATGGTGGCACAGTAAGGAAAAAAACCAGTGTCTACTGATCCTGAAGCTGGTGTTCTTACCCTCCACTGTGTTTCACAGTCATAATATCTTGCTAATTATTGTTGTGTCTTAGAGTCCTCTGACTTCTCGAATAAAACCTATGATACCCATGAGGTGGGAGGCTAGAACACTATATCAAAGTGTTCTATAAAGACATCTATGGCATACATTCATCTTGTGGTTGCAAACTTTGTTTTTTAAAAGAACCAAAACTTATTTGCAACAAAGTCTTATGAATTAGGTAAGTTCTTTAGCTGAGAAATCTTCCCTTGACCAACTGAGGAGTAATGATTTCTCTTTTCTTGTATGCCTTATGCTTAAGCCATCTCTGGAAGCAGTTTGAAAAGAGGAGTCTCAGATATATACTTAATAATGTTAGATTCAAGTAACAATATAGGAAATTTTTAATACAGGAATTGATATGTTACAATGTGTTTTGGGGAAAAAAAACAGCACTTAATTACCACTAAGGAGCCCTGGTGACCCAGTGATTAAGAGCAAAGTCTGTTAACCAAAAGGTCAGCAGTTTGAATCCACTAGCTGCTCCTTGGAAGTCCTATGGGGCACTTCTACTCTGTGCTATAGGATCTCTATAACTCGAAATCAACTCAATGGAAATGGGTTTTTTGTTCGTTTCTTTGTTTAAATGATTTTAAGTCTAATAAAATATCACTTCCTATGACACATGGAGCCCTGGTAGAATAGTGGTTAAAAGTTTGGCTGCTCCCAAAAGGTAAGCAATTCAAATATATCAGTATCTCTTTGGACTATAAGGTGCTATAGTGTTGCTGTGTGTCAGAATCAACTTGATGGCAACAAGTATGACATAAAATAAAAAAACAGACCATAACTAAGTATAACTGAGTCTAGCACAAAAGAATTACATATATAATGAAGAAGTCATAGGGTGTGAAGTGAGGATATTTGGGCTCAAGGTTGATTTATTTGTTCTATAATCTAATTATTTAAATTTTATGACCCCCCTATTTTTTTTCCAGTAAAATAATAACGTTAACTAAATTTCAATGTTATACGGTCATTGTGACCACCAAAGGACACTTTAAAATTCCACATAGGTTTAAATACAATTAAACCTGTAATAAATTAAAAATTTATTACTGAAAGCTTTTACTTGACAGGACAAGAAGCCCATATAATTATCAACATTGGTATACTGTCAGTGTGCTGAGAGAGTATTAGCAAGTATTTTCTTTCTAAACTGTCCTAGATACCAGTAGCCAATATGGGTTCTGAGTAACAACAGCTTATATGTGCAAGTCAGTTATACAACTCTGCAATTAGAGAAGAGAATTTGCAATTTGCAACAAAGCAAGAAAGGCTTTGGTATAAAATAAAGGTTTCCTTTGATCCTGATACAATTTGAAATGGTTGAAAGAATATGGGATTTGTAATTAGAACAAATGCAGATTCAAATAGCTCTGCCTCTGACCTTGGGCTGATCATTTAGCCCTTTTTAACTTAATTTTTATCATCAGTAAATCAGAATAATTGTTGCAAAGTGTGATATGAAGGATCACTTTTGTGTAGCCTGTCTAGCCACGGTCTTGTAACTCCCAGTGGCACTCTGTGGTAGGGTAATTGTGGCCCACCAAAGGGATTGGTCAGTTTTGCCACCCAGCTGGGCTTGAAATGAGCCACACCAAATGGGGTAAAGAAGAGATCCCACCACCACCAAAGAATAACAGCCAGAAGCCAGCACATCCTTTGAACCTGGGTTTCCTATGCTAAGAAGCTCCCGAAAGAAAGAGACCGACAGACAACCAGCTATAACCCTGAAGATGGTGAGAAGTGGTGGGAAGAAAGAACTGGCAGGAGAAGGCTTGGTGGGTTTCCTGGCCCATGAAGAAAGTTGAGTGCCTTTGGGCACATGCCTAGGACCAGGGAGAGGTACGCCTGTGAACACAGCTGGGAAGAGGCTGTCCTGATGGAAGAGCTGTATCTTGAATGTTCTTGGGCCTGAATTTTAACTGTTACTTCTCTAATAAACACCATAATCATCTGAGTTCTGTGTGGCCGTTGCAATGAATTACCGAACCCAGCAGAGAAGTAGAGAGTGCCATGGAGGGACAGTTGGTATCAGAATTAGTAAAGATGGCTGAGAGAGGAGGCACGTCTGACTTCTGCAAGGAATCAGGCTTGGGCTGTTGATTTTGATTCTCCTTTCCCCTTGTGAAGTTAGAGGATGTCAGACACCACCTCCATGCCATTCTTGTGCAAAGGTTCTATGGGGGTTAAGTGATATAGGTGGGAAAGAGCTATATATATACATACATATATGCATATATATACATATATATGTACACACACACACAAACCCACATACATATATACGTAAGATAAAAATATAAAGATTTTGATAGAATTAAAATCTTCATATTGGGTCATTTATTATCTGAAATTACATTTCTTTTCAATAACATTTTGATGGCATTTTTTACTTCTGCATTCCTTACTGTGTAGATAATGGGATTTAACATGGGAGTGACAAGGGTATAGAATACAGATATTCCTTTATCCATAGAAAAGGTGACCACTGGTCACAGATATGTAAAAATACAGGGCACAAAGAACAAGACAACAACAGTGATGTGGGAGGTACAGGTAGAGAGGGCCTTTTTCCTTCCTGCAGAGCTATGAATCCTCAACGAATGCAGGATGAAGATACAGGATACCAACAACATTACAAAGGTAATCACAGACATGACCCCACCATTGACAGCAATCAGGAGACCAACAAGGAAAGTGTCTGTGCAGGCAAGTTGTATTGGGGGAAGATGTCACACACGAAGTGATCCATAATGTTGGGACCACAGAATGGGAGCCAGAAAGTGACAAGAATCTGTCCAATAGAGTGGAAAAAAAACACTGTCCAAGACACCCCCACTAAAAGGCAGCATATATGGTGGTTCATGATGGTCACATCGTGCAGAGGTCTACAGATGGCCACATAACGGTCATAGGCCATGACCACAAGGAGTGCAATCTCAGAACCACCTAAGAAATGTTCAGTAAAGATCTGTGTCATGCAGCCATTGAAGGAGATGGTTTTTGTCTCAGAGAGCAAGTCACCTAGCATTTTAGGAAGTATGGAAGAGGAGTAGCAGGCATCTATCAAAGATAAGAAGGCCAGGAAGAAATACATTGGGGCTTTCAATGTCTGACTGCAGATTATGGTGACCACAATGAGCAGGTTTTCTGAGACGGTGACAATGTCTACCATACAACCCAGAAATCCCACTCCTCGGAATATACCCTAGAGAAACAAGAGCCTTCACACAAACAGATATGTGCACACCCATGTTTATTGCAGCTCTGTTTACAATAGCAAAAAGCTGGAAGCAACCAAGATGTCCGTCAACGGATGAATGGGTAAATAAATTGTGGTATATTCACACAATGGAATACTACGCATCGATAAAGAACAGTGACGAATCTCTGAAACATTTCATAATATGGAGGAATCTGGAAGGCATTATGCTGAGCGAAATGAGTCAGAGGCAAAAGGACAAATATTGTATAAGACCACTATTATAAGATCTTGAGAAATAGAAAAAACGGAGAAGAATACATACTTTTGTGGTTACAAAGGGGGGAGAGAGGGAGGGAGAGGGTTTTTTATTGATCAATCAGTAGATAAGAACTGCTTTGGGTGAAGGGAAAGACAACACTCAATACAAGGAAGGTCAGCTCAATTGGACTGGACTAAAAGCAAAGAGGTTTCCCGGATAAAATGAATGCTTCAAAGGTCAGCGGAGCAGGGGCTGGGGTCTGGGGAACATGGTTTGAGGGGACTTCTAAGTCAATGGGCAAAATAATTCTATTATGAAAACATTCTGCATCCCACTTTGAAATGTGGCGTCTGGGGTCCTAAATGCCAACCAGCGGCCATCTAAGATACATCAATTGGTCTCAACCCACCTGGAGCAAAGGCAAAGGAAGAACACCAAGGTCACACGACAACTAAGAACCCAAGAGACAGAAAGGGCCACATGAACCAGAGACCTATATTATCCTGAGACCAGAAGAACTAGTTGGTGCCCGGCCACAATCGATGTCTGCCCTGTCAGGGAGCACAACAGACAACTCCTGAGGGAGCAGGAGACCAATTCGATACAGACCCCAAATTCTCATAAAAAGACCATACTTAATGGTCTGACTGCGACTAGAGGAATCCCGGAGGCAATGCTCCCCAGACCTTCTGATGGCACAGGACAGGAACCATCCCTGAAGACAACTCATCAGGCATGAAAAGGACTGGTCAGTGGGGGGGAGAGAGATGCTGATGAAGAGTGAGCTAATTAAATCAGGTGGACACTGGAGAGTGTGTTGGAAACTCTTGACTGGAGGGGGGATGGGAGGATAGAGAGAGAGGGAAGACGGCAAAATTGGCTCGAAACGAGAGACTGAAAGGGCTGACTCAATGGGGGGAGAGCAAGTGGGAGAAGGGAGTAAGATGTATGTAAACTTACATGTGACAGACTGATTGGAATGGTAAATGTTCACTTGAAGCTTAATAAAAATTAATTTAAAAAATTATATTGTTCTTTCTATGAGGCTGTATGTGTGCCACCCAAAAGCAACTACTTATAAAAAAAGATGAGGACACATTTTACTCTCATTTATCTGCAAGTTTTTTAAGAACCTAGCATGAGCCTTTTATTTTTTTTCTTCTTTATCAAAGTGATTGTAAGGTATTTCACACACACACACACACACACACGCACACACCACCGCCGCCACCACCACCACAAGCACCACCACTATCACCAGAATTAATGGTTAATTTTGGCTTTGAGTAGATAGAGGCAGAATCTGTCACACAATTAGTGTTTTAGTATGAAGGTGAAATCTAATTTTCTGACATCAATATATATTCTTAGAAGGTTGTCACTCACTGATGCCCTCCCCTTCAATCCCACTTTTTTTTTTCCTTATTGCTAATCATTCCCCAACCCCAAAAAGATCTCTGCTGTCCACTGGTCTCCATCCCTTTCTCATACCTCCTTCTTATCTTTACCTCCATTTTTCAGATCTCAGAGTGAGTTCTGAGGAAATTAAGGACTGAAGAAATTAGGCCTACTTTCCCCACAGGACATACAAAAACTTTTCATAAATTATAAAGTTCTGTATAAAGGTTAGGCATTATTATTACATGCATTGATCAAAAACTAATATTAAATGATTGCTTCTTATATTCTTATACGGTAGGCACTGTGCAAAGCACTTCACATAAATTACCTCTTTTAATATTTTTTAAAGCACTATATATAGTAGGAAGGTTATTCTTTCTATTTTACATATGGAAAATTGAGACATAGAGTTAGCCTTTTACCCCAGAACATATGGTTAGTGAAGAGTAGGTCAGAAGATCTAATTCAGCTCTCTCTGGCCTCAAATCCTGCTCTTGACCTTGACCCCATGTTATCTCCCATGTAAGAACTTACCTAAGTAGTTAATATGATCCTTCTTTATTATTTGTTTATCAACAAAGGCTTTAAGAAGGCTCTCATCCTAACTTGTGGAGGCATAAAAATGGATTAAAAAAAAAAACACTTAGGAATTTGAACTATGCCTATCTCTCTAAGTCCCCTGAGAATTTTCCATCTTCCTTCTCAGGAGAATTTAGAACAAGAATTTAGAACTACTTACATACTTCTTTGGGGCTCTGGTGGCACAGTGGTTAAGAGCTACAACTGTTAACCACAAGTTTGGGAGATCAAATCCACTAGCCACTCTTTGGAAACCCTATGGAGCAGTTCTACTCTGCCCTATAGAGTCACTATGAGTCGAAATAAACTCGAAGGCAATGGAGATATACGTATTTGTTTAAGTCAGTTAGTAACGCATTACTACCCCTGTCCAAATAGTATTTCTAACCCACCCTAAATTCATCATTAAAAGTAAGTAGGCCCCTGAGTGACACAAACAATTATCATTTGACTACTAACCTAAAGGTTGGTGATTTGAACCCACCCAACAGCTCTACGGAAGATAGGCCTGATGACCTGCTTCTGTAAAGATTACAGCCAAGAAACCCCTATGAAGCAGTCCTACTCTGTAACACATGGGGTAACCATGAGGTGGAATCAGTACGATGGCAACAGGTTTGGTTTTGATTTTTTGGATAATATATGGAGCGCTTAGTATTTGCAATCCACTTTCACATTTAAACTCATATAACCCCATGTGTATATTATTCCTGATTCACAGATGGGAAAGCCGAGGCTCAGAATGCTTCATTTCACTTGCACAGTGTGGTGTAACTACTGAGCAGTAGAACTAAAAGCCAGCTTATTCTGTTTCAGTTCCATTATGTGTTCTTTCTAACTTAAGAGTTCTCCAAAATCAGAAGTCTCTGAAAAGAGTTGGACCCTATTTCCTACTGAGCAGAGTAAAATCCTATTCATATGACATTATAACGAGAATTTTCTGAGAATTTAAGTACATACAGGCCAGAATGTGATTATATATAAATAAGGAGATAGATGATAGATGACAGATAGGTAGAATAAATGGATGAATAGATGGATGCATGGATGTATGGATGGATGGATAGATGGATGAATGGATTGGTTGGTCAGTAGCCTGGTCTGTCGATCGGCCGGTAGGTAGGTAGGTAGATAGATTCTTTTCATTTTGCAAATGAGGAAACTGAGACTGAGAGAAGAAACAGACATTTACAAAATTGCACATTCAGACTGTGGTAGACTAAGAATAAGTATTCAGATTTCCTGAGTCTCAACCTGTTCATCGTTTCCCTACATGGAATAGCTGATATTCTCACTTGTTACAGAGTAATTCAAACAAAAGGTATTGCTTTGTCTAATTGATCTATATAATTGCTTCAATAACTGTAATGGATTGAATCGTGTGCCCCCAAAATATGTGTCAACTTGGCTAAGCCATGATTTCCAGTATTGTGCAATTGCTCGCCATTTTGTCACCTGACATGATTTTCCTATGTGTTGTAAATTCTATCTCTATGATGTGAATGAGTTGGGATTAGAGGCAGTTACGTTAATGAGACAGGACTCAATCTACAAGATTAAGTTGTGTTTTAAGCCAATCGCTTTTGAGATATAAAAGAGAGAAACGAACAGAGAGACAGAGGGACCTCATACCACCAAGAATGTAGTGCTAGGAGAAGAGTATGTCCCTTGCACCCGAGATTCCTGCACTGAGAAGCCCCTAGTCCAGAGGAAGTTTGATAATAAGGACCTTCTGACTGAGCAGACAGAGAGAAAAATCCTTCCCCTGGCACCAATGCCCCGAATTTGGACTTCTAGCCTCATAGACTGCGAGAGAATAAACTTCCGTTTGTTAAAGCCGTCCACTTGTGGTATTTCTGTTATAGCAGCACTAGATAATAAGACAGTTACCCACATTGGTTTCCAAACGATACCAGCCTTTTGGGAAATGAAGATGTTGAAAGATCATAAGCAAAAATAGACTTTGAATTTGTTCTAAAGAATTTATCATATAAAGACAAATCACAAAATGTAAAGATCAAAGATACGGAATTTTTAACCTTCTATTTTCCACACATATTAAATCTGTCTTTCCATCTTTTTCCAAGACAAGCAAGTAAATTAAATTTGAATGTGATAAGAATCACCCCCACATCCTTCAAATATCTTTGGTAACCTACAAACACAAAGTATATATTATGGAAAAGAATGGATAATTCAGAAAGTAGAATCAAAATCCCAAAGGTATTTTGGGAAAAGATGCATGGAAAAATCACTACCAGAAGTACGGGACAGATAACCAAGGACCTGGAAATAACATGCATATTTTTAAATAGGTTGTCAAAATTTCTATGGAACATCATTTCTGTTAATCTCTCATATTTCCCCTTTTTGAATGTAAGTGTGTTTAGAAGTTATCCCATAACTGTCAGAGTGTGCAGGAGGTGGGGGGCAGTGGGGATGAGGAAGCAGATAAGGTATCTCTAGTTCATAGGTCTTCAGACTGAATGGAACTACACCTCAGAGTCTCATCCACACTTGGACATGATTTAGAAGATAAGATACTGACCCTTAAGTCAGAACTCAATACTGTCATTGGATGAGGGTTGAGAGAGGAACCTTGTGAAAGGGGACAGTGAGTATATTTTTCTTGTGGAGGGGGTGTGCATTGTTGAGGCCAAAGGACATATTGTGGCATATTATATTTCTACCACATTATATCCTGTTATATATGTTTTTCCAGAACATTGCCACCTCCTTCTCAAATGGTGGCATCTATGCCCTTTCTATTTGAACGTGGAAGGGAATTTGTGACTCTGGGGACTAATAGGATATGACAGAAGTGATTCTATGTGACTTCCAAGGTTAGGTTAAAAAAAAAGACAATGCACTTCTACCTTGCTCACTCTCTTGGTACACATACTTTTAGAGCTCTGATTCACCATGTAAAAGTCTCCATGCTTGAGAGACTATATGGACAAACAACATAGAAATAGAGGGAGATGCCCAAACAGTGCCAGTTATTCCAGCCATCACTTTTCAAGACTTTCAAGACCAGGTACCAGATATATGATAAAGAAACCTGTTAGATGACCTCGTCCTCAATCACTTAACCTCATGAGAAACCATGAACCAGAAGTACCCAGCTAAGCTGCTTACAGATTCATGACCTAGAGAAACCATCTGAGATAATAAAGTGATTGTTGTTTTCAGCCACTAAATTTTGGAGCAATTTGTTACACAGCTATAGTACCTGAAACAATACAGTAATTTAAACACTATAGTGTTGGCTCATAGATAGACAGACCAATTGATGGAAATAGAAAGTCAAGAAACAGAACAATGGATCCATAGATATTTTATATGTAGTAGTGATGGCATTGCAGGGTAGTAGGAAATGGAATGGTTGTTCAATATATGGTGCTGGAAAAATCTAGTTAGCTATATTACCACCTCAAACACTACCTTAAAATTCAAGCTCTATATAGATTAAAGACATAAATGTGAAAAGCAAAGCTTTAAAACTTTTGAAGTAAATTATCTTTTTAACCTCCAAGCAGGAAAGAACTTTGAGAAGTAGTTTCATTGGCCTTTCCTTCTGAATCCAGCTTCCTAATCTCTGGATCACAGCTTAGATTGTCAATTCTTGATCTCAACTGGGTCCACTCCAATATCCAAAAGCCAGCTCCTCCAATCCCTCCAATGATTATGTAAGGTTTTAATTCTGCGTACTGAAACTGCACACACACATTTGTATGTGAATACATGTGGATTTGTTTCTGATCACACACGGGTTCGTATCTGCCTACTGAGATGACTATTTGACTAAACACAGGTCTATATCCATTTACACATGATGCTACAGTTTACCATACAATAGCATGTATCTGATCACATATGGCCTGTATTCAACCACACATGGTTTTTTATGTGACCTTACAAGGGTCTGTACTCAACCAGGTATGGATCTGTATCTAACCAAACACGGATTTAGCTGTAACCAACCTCCCATATATCTGTATTCCATCCTTGGGTGGTGCAAGTGGTTTGTACTCAATGAATAACCTAAAGGTTGGTGATTTGAACACACCCAGCAGCACTGTGAAAGAAAGTCCTGTTGATCGGGTTCAGTAAAAATTACAGCCCCCCCAAAAAAAAAATCCTGTGTGGAAGTTCTACTTTGTAACAGATGGGATCATCATGAGTTGGAATCAATTCTACGGCAATGGGTTTGGTTTTTGGTTCTGGGCATGGGAAAATTTTTGATTTGGTCCAACGAGATGTAATTTGGAAGAATTAATTGGTATGGAATGTTTTATTTGAATAGTTTCCTAGTGTTTTCAGCTGTGGTTTGAATTACAGAGTAAGTGAAGCCCAAAGTGGAATTAAAAATCTTTCAGAAAAAAAAATTTATTTCAGGATAAATTCATTTTAAGCCACCAGAATTTGTAGCCAGTTGTTCTTTGCAATTTCTCTACAAGTGTGCATTGGTCCTTGGCCCTATTTTAAGAGCTTTCCTGCTATTTCTATACAGCATAGTCTCCTACCACATTAGTGACTTTGCTTGGCTTAGGGGAATATGTTTTTATTGTGGGCATAATTGTATGTCATTCATTTTAAATATTCAAGTGACCACTTCTGGGGGTTATGCCAAAGGCATTCTATTGTTTTTTGAGCCAATGCCTGGGTTTTTTGTTGTCATCTACATGACCCACTTTAATATTCCCTCAGAATACCCATAACGCCTTCCATAACAGCATTCTCTATCACTTCATTTCTTGACTGTCCATTTCTCAAGAGATTGTTTGCCTGACCAAATGGTGAGTGCATTAACCACAACCCATGAGCGTGTAAAGAGCCAGACATAGCTCTGACTGTGAGAACCAAGTGCTTCCTACATGCTGAATATACTGCTCATACATCTGCGCACTGGGTAGAATGAACTTTGCCTTTTTTGACTAAGTTTGTACCATTCAGAGGGAGAATTTCAGTATATTTCCATATTGAATCACACCCTTCTATATGAGAACTTTCTTTTGAAAACAAAGTATCTTGTTTTTCTTTAGCAGGAAGAGAATATTGCATTCATATCTTTCAACAAGAGAAGTGGAAATCTTGCCAGAGTTTCCATTTTGTTTTGAAAATTATGCTTAGGAATATGATAGACTTGCCCTGAGCCACATTCCTTGCCATATATCTGTATGTACTATCTCGTTTTTTTAAGGAGTTTTGTTACGTTGATCAGTCTCTTAGCATACGAACCTCTGACATCACCCATGACATAAAGGGCACTCATGATGTCATTTACTCACGTCTTTATGAGATCCCAGTGATCTTCTACTAGTTGTCTTTCAAATAGCATGCGTCTCGAAGCTCTATCAGGAAACTTTTGAATTCCACCTCCTAGTGTTGTTCATCACGAGGTGGCAGTATTAGGCTTCTGCCAAGGTGTCTGTCTGCATATGTTCATAAAATAGACATTTCCAAAGTTATCTGAGCACTAGGATTATGGCTTTCTAATGCAAAAGCTGTACTAAGAAAAAAAGAAGACAAAAAACAGAATTGATACATCTTAATTGTGGTATTAGCAAAGGATAATTAACATGCCATGGACTGCCAGAAGAATGTAGTGAATTAGCTTAGAGTGTGCTCATGTCTAAATTTTATCTCACCAAATAGTGAGTATACTAAGTATATCCTTGGGAAAAAAGTAAACATATATTTCACTTCTTTCTCTTTTTTTCCACATATAACTATGCCTAACATTTCTCTGATTCTAAAAGTTCATTTCAAAGAAGAACGATATGGAAATTGTATTTAAATTTTGAAACAGTAATGACAGATTATAATGTAAAAATTAAATCAATTGACACTGGCTCAAAAAACACACTCATACACATAAATTAATCTAAATTCATATATACATTTAAGATCAGGGTGTTTCAGTTAGGTTGCTTTTGGTTGCAAATGACAGAAAACTCAACTAAAAACTTTTGAATATGAAGTATTTATTAATTGGACATCACAACTATAAACTTCAAGGTTATGGCAAGCTTCAGGGTTATTTGATAAAATGTATCAATTTTGTGTAAAGGAGCCATGCATGCAAGTAAAATTTTAGCTGGCTCAAAGTTAAAGTACCAGTTTGAAGTCCTAGTCAAGTTGAGTCTTGGTCCAACTGAGAATAAAGTGATTAAATTAAGACACATCCTCTTGGATTGGGAGTTAAATCTTTATGTTGCAACTATTGATGAAAGCAATTATTGATTGTGTTTCAGAAATAGATCAGTATGGTTCCAGCTGACCTAGATCAACATTTGTTCCTATCCAGAGCTGCAGAATTGTGCCTATCTGCCTTTTAAGAATTGGAAGGTAAATATCAGTCACTTAGCTAGTTCCAATGCTCTCTGCCTCTGAGCCGTAGAGTTTATTGTGTATACACGCTTTAACAGTCAGAGTAAGGCCTTTCTCTGCTAGGAATATGGTTAGGCAAGAGAATCTGGGGCTTGTTCTCCCTTCATTTTGAAATAAACATTATCTGCATTACCTAAAGATTTACTAATATAAACCTCATAATTTATTATTCAACTTATTTTAGAATTTTCTCTTCACATTACAGACTTTTCTCATTACTTGCTTGTCTGCTACTTTTTCTTGGCAAGACCCAAGTCTTTTTTCCTTTAGGGATTGTCTGGGGAGGAAAACTGTCCAGGAGAGGAAATTTCATATGAATTTGTTCCAAATATTCTAACAAAGTAATTTATAATGAATTTGCATTGTCTTTCATTTAAAACAGTGATGATGTAAAAAGCCACACACTACGTCTGCATTTATAAATGGAAGAACTATTTCCTGACAGAATGACCCAAGAGATTTCTGAAAACTCCAATTCCTATCCAGGCTGGAGGCTCTCTTTAATTGGCATCTAGATCTGTAGATGTTTTCTTGTTATATTTTCTGTTAATACATATCTCTCATTGCTGGTAGGAATTTCTGGAAGTGCATGATTTTCTGAAGTGAAGTTGGAGGGATGTACGGGCATTCTTTAATGAGGAAAGAAATGGTCTTTGGATATGCTTTTTGAATGACTGAATTGCTGAAAAGTTCTGCTCCTATCTGTGAGAAAACTCTGTCTTTGACTTTTCCCGGAAGATAAATCCCAGCATTTGCCCTGTTAGGTACAGAATTAATGACTAGGGACATGAGTGTTACCCTAAATCCTCAGTCAAAGTAAAATACTTTTTGGTTGCTTCATCTTAATTGATTAAAAGGAGAAAAATTCAAATAACTAATATCAGTAACTTTTCCTTTTTTCTTTGTTTGTGTCACTAAATAACAGGCTTGGCCAGGTTAATTTCCATTAATTTGCCCAGTTTTTGCAGACTCATGCAAACATAGCATCTTCGTTGTTCTCTGAACACATTTTCCCAACAGGTAAGAACATTCATCTGTATACTATCTTTGTACTGTAAAAACTGACCGAAACCAAAATCAAGCCAAACCCTTTGTAGTCAAGTCAATCTTGATTCATAGCGACCCTATAGGACAGAGTAGAACTGCTCCCATAGAGTTTCCAAAAAGTGCCTGGTGGATTTGAACTACTGACCTTTTGGTTAGCAGCCGTAGCACTTAACTACTAACCACCAGGGTTTCCGTCCAAAAACCGACAATATTTTTAAATGTCTTCATATTCCAGGCATCCACTTTAGATACATATACACCTCCACATTTATCAAATATATATATATATATATATATATGATGAACAGCTTGTATGGAAGTATGAAAAGTGTAACCACTTGGAACTATTTCTAGATCCACTGAACACACATTGCCATGTGTTCTATGTTTGCAGATAAGTACAGGAGATATCGGCAATTATTCTCAGTGAAAGAAGCCCTGATTTTCAGAAGCAAGGACAAGACCCAAGAGGTGAGTTTTTGAAATCTTTAATGGAAAACACTCATTATAAATTTACATGATATATTGAAATATAGCTAATGTCTTAAATATATTTCATTAGGTTAATTCTGAATTTGTAAAGTTAAGCAAGAGAAACACAAAAATTAATCAGAATATACATAGTCTATTTGGCTTTAGTATTTTAGCCTGATAGACATTTACTGTCCATTTGCCAAATAACAAAAGAAACATGTGCATTAAAAATAAGTTGATAGATTTGTAATTTTGGTTCATAGGTAACATGATATATTAATAAATATTTATAATTAATTTAGATGTATTTGAACTAAATCAAATAACTAAGCCTGTTGCCATCCAATTGAGTTGATTCTAACTCATAGCAACCCTGTAGCATGGGGTAAAACTACAGGGTTTCCAGGGAGTGGCTGGTGGATTCGAACTGCTGACCTTTTGGTTAACAGCCAAGCTCTTAACCACTGAGCCACCAAGGCTTTGTATTTGAACTAACCCAGTAAAACCCAGTGCCTTCGAGTCGATTCCGACTCATAGCAACCCTATAGGTCAGAGTAGAACTGCCCCATAGAGTTTCCAAGGAGTGCCTGGTGGATTCGAACTGCCTACCCTTTGGTTAGCAGCCGTAGCTAGAGAATTTAAAACTATGTATTATATCAAGTCTGTCAGGGTATAAAGAACAAATGCCTGTTGTGTTTGGAAGCTTGATATGTGCTTTTATGTGTAAATATTTTACAATAATGACAACAACCTTATTAGGATATATACAAAAAGAAACAGGGGATCAGGAAATGCCTCCTCTACTGTAACTTAGAGGGACTTATAAAACTGTAATTGTAATGTACTACAGAGGTTATTTTTGTTACTATGGCATTTTAACTTCTATTTGTAAAAAGCAAAGGATTTTTTTTCTAGAAAGATGTTAACTTAGGTGTTTAAGTTGAAAGCCTACCCATACTTTTAGTTTTTATAGTATCAAATCTTTGAGGACTGAAACTATAGTGGATTCTTTACATACTCATTTTCTTTACATGTAATTTAGCTAGCCAGTAGAATATTTCAGTGAAATCCAGCATTAATTATTAATAAGATTAAGAACATTAGACTTTGCAGGTCAGTAGTTAAAAAGTAATTAGACATAAACTATCTTTACCATTATATTCTTCAACAGATGTGCCTTTATTAATCTACAGCTTCTAAAATGACAGAAATCCTGAACCACCCAGACATATAGAACTCTCATTACAGCTGGTTTCTAAAAGAAAGCTCAGAATTCTTCTGCACATGTTCCCGCCCCCGCCAAACCAAATCAATGTAAATGAAATCAGCTTGTCTACATCTGAGGTTTAGTCATTCAGCAACTTTCTCCAACGATGAATAATCCTAAAGTTTGTGTTTATATCTATATATGTACTATTCACTCTTATTTGAATTTGTCCTTAACCATAAGAGCTATGGACTTTGAGGAGTCAATGTTCTTGTTCTTTTTGTTGTTTTCTTTGTTTTTCCTTTTGAATTTTCTTTTCTTTTTCCTCTTTTGCTTCCCTTCCTTTCTTTTTTCTTCCCTTTCCTTCTCTTCTCCTCCCATGTTTCTTTTATCTTTTCGTCTTCTCTTCCTTTGCTTTCATTTTCTTTTCTTTTTTATTCTTTATTTTCTAGGAGGGTCTCTGTTTATTTACAATGGCTTCCCAAGAAGCCTCCTGAGTAAGTTCAGGAAGCCTCAGAGGTTGGTCTTCCAGCACTCTTTCACTAGAAGAAATCTTCCTGAAGAAGATTTGTTAAGAACACTATCCACACTTAACACATTAATATTACTCATGTATAATATTTCTCAAATATAATATCTCTGCTTCCTGATTTGATTCTCCTTTTCTTTCATTTTCTACTCTTCAGGTCTCCATCTGATGCATGGGTACAATCTTTTCCTTTTTTCTGCTTAACTTCCATCAATATACATAACATCATAACATGACAGGTAGATATTACTACAGATATGCAGCAAAATGGATAATTCTTACAATGTACAGTTTTATCCTATGTCCAAAACTGGGTGTTCATGAATTATAGGTCTATAATATTCTTTTTATAAGTAATGTACATATTACTAAATGGACAAAGATCCAGATCATTTGTCTTGATCCGATGTCTATAGTGAAACATTCAAGAACAATAATAAAAGTTATGGTTTGTTGATTCTTTATCAGGTTCCAGGCAGTGATCTAGGTGCTGTACATGCAAAAAAAGAAACACACAACATTAAGAGATAGGTATTATTAGTATCCCCATTTTACAAATTCTGAAACTGAGCCACAAAGAGGTTTATTAAGTTGCCCAAGGTCACATAGATAGTAAGTGGTGAAGGTGGAATTCAAAAACTGTTTTTCCAGAGTTCACATTATTCTTCACTGCTATGTTCTCTCTAAGGATATCCTGGGCCTTAAATAGGTACACTGAGTGAGATACTTTAACCATTATTTGGTCACTGTAAAGGTCAAATCTCAACACTGGCTAGCATTTTTAAAGTCATAGTGGTGAGCTTGGAGATTGTTGTTTAATTATAAATATGTAAATGGAAGTATACAGCAGAATAAAATTAGGTGGGTTTTCACTGAAAGTATCATAGACAGTTGAACTAGAAAGGATTCCAAGATTATCTAATTTAATCCTTTTACTTTCCAGTGAGGAAATTGAGACAGACTTGTGACTAAATTTAGAAAATGTCTACAACTCATACTTTCTTATGCTGAGTTTGGAATTTTCCTTTGAATATGCTCCTTTTTGAAATCTGGGCATTGAAGTTCTAATTTTGACCACTCTCAGTGCCTAAGAAGCATATATATAAAACGCTGTTCCATTGTCTTCTACCTATCTTTACAGTGTCTGTTTTCTCCCCCAGTCACTACCCAGCTCACCCCCAACTGGTTTGAAAATACTGGCTGCTAAAGTACTAGTTGGTAACTTCAGTTCAAAAATATTTGCTGAAAATATAGATCATATTGCAAGGGTACTCATCACAAATACTACCAACTTAAAGTAATAACTCTATGCCAATAGAGCATAGAAGTGTGTTAATAGTTGTAGGATAGGCAAAGAGGAAATGGAAAGCATTATGGACCCTTAAGAAGAGACCAACAATCTATGTCCAAATAATTGCTACAGGGAATATTGTGCTAAATAATTGATACATTTCAAATTCCAGCCTCTTCAAATTTAAGTATTCATGAAGATTGGACAACCTCTGAGGCAGGAGGGACTGAGCTTCTAATAGTGGAACATCATAATATTTAGTGAGATATTCCTGAAGAGGGGTTAATTTTGGTGCTATACAGATCATATTGTAAAGGTACTCACCACAAATAGTACCAACTCTAAGTACTGATTCTATGTAAATTTATTTATTTAGAGTTTATCTTCACCACCAGAGAATAAGTTTCTTGAGAGCAGAAATAATTTCCTTCATTGTCATTGCTGACTTCAGTGCCAAGCACTGTCATATTCTAAAAAAGGATTAACTGTTGGGTCTCTGACTGTTCTTCTCTATAGAAGATCCACTAACATTTAGAGATTTAAAAAAAAACAGTGCCGTTGAGTCGATTCTGACTCACAGCGACCCCATAGGACAGAATAGAACTGCCCCATAGAGTTTCCAAGGGTCGCCTGGTGGATTCGAACTGCTGACCATCTGGTTAGCAGCCGTAGCACTTAACCACTATGCCACCAGGGTTTCCACATTTAGAGATAGAACCTCTTATTTGTAGGTCCAATCCAGTCATCTGAGAAGTAGAATTGTTGAGGGAATTGGGATATTTGGAAGAGAAACCCAGTAAAAACAAACCTACTGCTGTCGAGTCAATTCCTACTCATAGCGACCCTATAAGACAGAGTAAAACTGCCCCACAGAGTTTCCAAAGAGTGCCTGGCAGATTCGAACTGCCGACCCTTTGGTTAGCAGCTATAGTACTTAACCACTATGGCACCCAGTAGACATTTCTAAATGTTTATTAAGTACAAGCCACTGTAGAAGATTAATAGTGAAGAAGTGCTCCATTACCTAATGGGTATACTAATAATTGTGTTCATGATTTCATTACAGGTCTTTTTCTACTGAGCTCCCATCTCTGAAACAGGTCTTGGAGAAGAGTAATTGGGACACAGTAACAATGTAACAGATCTTGTCCTCCTGGGACTCACTCAGGATCCTGAGGGCCAAAAAGCGTTATTTGTCATGTTTTTGCTCATCTACATTGTAATGATGGTGGGCAACTTGCTCATTGTCATGACTGCTATTGTCAGCCCCTCCCTGGATTCCCCCATGTACTTCTTCATTGCCTATCTGTCACTCATGGATGCTGTTTTTTCCACTGCTGTTTCCCCTAAAATGATTGTAGACTTACTCTGTGATAAAAAGACTATTTCCTTCCCAGCTTGCATGGGCCAGCACTTTATAGAACATTTATTTGGTGGTGCTGAGGTCTTTCTTCTGGTGGCAATGGCCTATGACTGCTATGTTGCCATCTGTAAGCCACTGCATTACTTGATCATCATGTATCAACAGGTTTGCATTCTGTTGCTGGTGGTGGCCTGGGTTGGAGGTTTTTTGCACTCTGTGGTTCAACTTCTCTTTGTGTACAGCCTCCCGTTCTGTGGGCCCAACGTCATTGATCACTTCATGTGTGACATGTACCCGTTGTTGGAACTTGCTTGCTCTGACACCTGTTTTATAGGGCTCACTGTTGTTGCCAGTGGTGGAGCCATCTGTATGCTAATTTTTATCCTTCTACTAATCTCCTATGGGGTCCTCCTAAGCTCCCTGAAGACTCACAGTCAGGAAGGGAGGTGCAAAGCCCTGTCTACCTGCAACTCTCACATCACAGTAGTTGTCCTCTTTTTTGTTCCCTCTATTTTCTTGTATGTTAGAGCTGTTTCCAACTTTCCTGTTGACAAATCTATGACTGCAGTCTTCACGCTTATCACTCCAATGTTGAATCCTCTTATATACAGCTTGAGAAATTCTGAGATGAAAAATGCTATGAAAAAAAAATCTGGAATAGAAAATTAACCACAGGTAGACTAAGAATATGCTTCCACACTGAAAATATTATTGCTAATGCTAAAGCAAGAAATAGGAAATAAATTATCACAATGACTGCTTCAGTCAGTTCTATGGATTCTCTAGGTATACTTCTCTTTATTGATACAAAAAAAAAAAAAGGCATCCACAATGTAGAATAAATTATTCTTCTAGTTTAGAATTAACCTAATAGAGTCATTCTGGAGGCTGGATGAACGGCATAGGTATTTTTCTTCTTATAAACAAATATAAAACTAAGCTCACATTGTAAATTTATTTTTCTGAGTATATACTGAAACAGGACTTAAAAGAATTTTTTTTTCCTTCTCTTTTAAAAAGAGTAAAACAAGTTACTTTAGAAATTTTTCTATCACTGAATTTAATGAGAAAACATTTTGGCTAACACTTAGAACAAATTTCTGAGGCCAAGAGAGTGATGTAAAATTTTACTGTTCATTATCCTCTTAGCACAACAGCTTTTTTTAGCTGTACTTTGCATTTTGTGTTTAAAATTACTTCTGTAGTTCTGGCCAATGTCCATGTATTTTTAATTCTGCATATTTAAGTGGGACATGATATTGTGTTTTGTCTGAGACACCATGAGTGAGTAATTTTGATATATGGGATGTGGTTGATGAAGAAAACTCATTTTAGTTCTTGATTAGAGGACAGATACTGTTTCAATTTGGGTATAAAAATCACAATCTAAGTTATAAACATATTTTGCACATTCCTCATTAGTTATTATGTGCATTTTTTTTTTTTGCAGTTCTTAAAAGAGTAGGTAGAGCTTCTGATTTTGTCTCCATAAAATTGAAGATATGGAAAGAAATGTGTTATGTCGCATAAACAGCATGTTCCCTAAAAGTTGTATTAAACTTAAATGCTTTTTACTTAAAGACTTAGTAATGATTTGTTTTGGCAAAAACAAAATTTTGTTTTTTCAACTTTACGTAAAAAAATAAGTTTTTCTCAGTCTACAGCCCATCCAGGGACATCCCAAAGCCAGAAAGCAGGCAGAATTTTCTCAGTGTAACATGAATCTTTATCTATGCTTAACAAGAGTTTACTTTTCTAACTAAAAGAAAGATTTTAGAATTTTTCTTATTTTTAAATTTTACTGTGTAATTTTTCATGTGTATCCAACAACATATGCAATTGTTTGTAAATCTTGTAGCCTCTTACCTAGAATATTACCAATATCATTGAAACTGCCTGATTTCACTTCTCTGATGCCATTTCTCCACCCCTTCTCAGAAGTAATTCAATTCCTAGTTTTTTAGTCATAGCTAAAAATAGTTTAACTATGAATGTATATATCCTTAATGTATATTTAGATTTCTTATTCCTTACTTTTATTAAAATTACATCATGTAGCTCATAGTTTTCTTAATCTTAACTTATATCACTCAATGTTTACTATTTAACATTTGATTATATATCTGCATGTCGCTCTTGTCCAATTATTTTTTCTGCTATATATTATTTAATTGTTTGAATATACCATAGGTTACGTATCCATCCCTGGTCAGTGCTCGTACAGATTGTTTCCAGTTATTGTTATCATAAGCAGTGTCATTGTGGATATTCTAAAAGAAATTATTTTGTGTTAAAAAGGGCATTTACATGTTCACTTTTACAGATGGTTGCAATTTTTTCCTGAAATGGTATCATCAGTTATACTCCTGCCACCAGAGTTGAACAGTTCCATTACTCTGTATACTTACCAACACCAGATATTGTAGATGCTTGATATTTTGGTCATTCAATGGGTATAAAGCTGTGATTTCACTGTGGTTTTAATTTTCATTTCTTATTTCTATTGAAGTTGAGCATGTTTTCATGTTTATTAGATGTCACTGTGTTCCCCTCTTCTATGACATATACTTATTCTTGCCTTTTGCCAGTTTTTCAATTGGATTGTCTTTCTGTTATTAAATTGTTTATGTATCCTGTGTACTAATTCTTAAATTTCATTTAAAAGTAGTACAAAAGTCTTTTCCCTGTTTGTGTTTTTTCTTTTTACACTTTTATAATTTCATTTGAAAATACTTCTTAACGTAGTTAAATTTCTCAGTCTTTATGTATTGGGTTAACACTTTTATGTCTTACTTAAGATGTCCTCTAATATAAAACCAAAACTTGTTGGGGTTGAGTAGATTCGGACTCATAGCAACCCTATAGGACAAAGTAGAACTGCCCCCATATGGTTTCCAAGGAGTAACTGGTAGATTTGAACTGCTAACCTTTTGGTTAGTTGCCAAACTCTTAACTATTGTACCACGAGGGCTCCATCCTCTATTACAAGGACAGGAAAACATTCTATATTGTCTTCTAAAGATTTCAGAATTTTGAATTTTTAATATCTGATTTAAACTACTGAATATTTTATTTTTATAGTTAAACATGACAGCAGCACAGTAATCTATTCTTTCTGCCTTTTTCATCAGCATAGAATCCCCAAATAAAGATGGGACTAATTCCATTTAAATGTAATGGAAGAAGAGCTGTGTTCATTGGCAGACACATTTCTTTCTTATCAACTAGGGCTTCCAAACATAGCTAGCTCAAAATTTTGAATACACAAAGCAGAAATACTTTAAGTGGTTTATTATGAATATTAGACATAATAGTGACAAGGGCCACTCTGACCTCTATGTTTTGTTCACAAGCTTTTTATTCTGGCTACAGGAGAGATGGTTTTGGTTGAAGTATATACCACATTCTGTAGGATAGCATACCAGTGCTATTTTTGTTGTCTTTTGTTTTCCAGGCAGCACTATCATAGAGTATTCAGAACCAAATCCATAATTTTGTCATGTCTGATGGGTAATGGGAACATTAGTAAGACCAGTAAACTTCACGCATATTAGTAGATTGCTTTGCTGTGAAATGTATTTCTTGGTCATAGATAATCTTTGGTGAGACTTCATGGCAATGAATAAAAAGTTTCTTGGAAATCTACATACAGCAGAGCTAAAAAGAGAACATTATCTGTTCCTTGAAGACAAATTACTGCCTCTTTCATGATTGACTGGGTCTAATATAACAATAATAACAACCACTTGTCTGTCAGCTTGTTGTACTGTCATGGCTCATGTGTTGCTGTGATGGTGAAAAATATGCCATCAGTATTTCAAATACCAGCAAGGTCACCCATGGCTGACAAGTTTCAGCAGAGCTTCCAGACTAAGACAGACTAGGAGGAAGAACCTGGCAATCTACTTCCAAAAAAAAAAAAAAAAAAAAGACCAGTGAAAACCTTATGAATAGCAACAGAACATTGTCTGATGTAGTGCTGGATGATGAGATCCTCAGGTTGGAAGGCTCTTAACATATAACTGGAGAAGAGCTGTCTCTTCAAAGTACAGCCAACTTTAATGACGTAGATGGAGTCAAGTTTTCAGGACCTTCATCTGCTGATGTGGCACAACTCAAAATGAGAAGAAACAGCTGCAAGCATCCCTTAGTAATGAGAACATGGAATGTATAAAGAATGAATCGAGGAAAACTGGAAATTCTCAAAAATGAAATGGAACGTTTGAAGGTTGATATCCTAGGCATTGGTGAGCTGAAATGGACTGGTATTGGCCATTTTGAATCAGACAATCATATGGTCTACTATGCTCGGAATGACAAGTTGAAGAGAAATGGCATCACATTCACTGTCAAAAAGAACATTTCAAGATCTATCTATCCTGAAGAACAATGTTGTCAGTGATAGGGTAATAGTGATACACCTAAAAGGAAGACCAGCTAATACAACTATTATTCACATTTACACACAAACCACTAATGCCAAAGATCAAGAAATTGAAGATTCAGACTTCTGCAGTCTGAAATTGATCAAACATGCAATCAAGATGCATTGATAACTTTTGGTGATTGGGATGCAGAAGTTGGAAACAAGAAAGAACAAACAGTAATTGGAAAATATGGTCTTGGTCATAGAAATGATGTTGGAGATTGCAAGATAGAATTCTGTAAGACCAATGGCTTATTCATTGGAAACACCTTTTTTTAACAACATAAGCGGTGACTATACAGGTGGACTTTACCAGATGGAATACACAGGAATCAAATTGACTACATCTGTGGAGTGAGACAATGAAGAAGCTCAATATCATCAGTCAGAACAAAGACAGTGGCTGACTGAGGAACAGACCATCAATCAGTCATGTGTAAATTCAAATTGAAGCAGAAGAAAATTGAAACAAGCCCATGAGAGCCAAAGTACAACCTTGAGTATATCCCACCTGAATTTAGAGACTATTTCTCAAGACCAGATTTGATGCACTGAATACTAACGACCAAAGGCTAGATGAGTTGTGGAATGACATCAAGGACATCATACATGAAGAAAGCAAAAGGTCACTAAAAAGATGGTAAAGGAAGAAAACACCAAAATGTATGTCAGAAGAGGCCCTGAAATTTCCTCTTGAAGGCAGAATAGCTAATGTATATGGGACAAATTATGAAGAAAAAGAGCTGAACAGAAGAGTTCAAAGGATGGATTGAGAAGTTAAAGTATTATGATGAAATGTGTAAAAACCTGCAAATAGAAAACCAAAAAGGAAGAACATGCTTAGCATTTCTCAAGCTGAAAAAAAAAAATTAAGCCTTGATTTGCAATATTGAAGAAATCTATGGGAAAAATATTAAACAGTGCTGGCAGCATCTAAAGGAGATGGATGGACAGGAGAAAGATGTGGCAGTCTGCTTCCGTAAAGATTATAGCCTTGGAAACCCTGTAGGGCAGTTCTACTCTCTCCTATAGGGCCACTATGATTTGGAATTGACTCCATGACAATGAGTTTTTCTTTTTTTTTTTTTTTTATTACTCCCTACTAAAGAAGGAGTCCTGGTGCAGCAACATTTAAGCACTAGGCTGCTAATCGATAGGTTGGTGGTTGGAACCTAGCTGCTGGCTCTGTAGGGGAAAGACCTGTCTCAATCCACTTCTGTAAAGATTACAGCCAGCTTAGGAACAATGAGTTTGTGACAGTTGTGGAGGAAAAACTCGCAAAAAGAGGAGGAGAATGGTTGCACAACTCAAAGAATATAACAAATGTAACTGAATTGTACATGTGGAAATTGTTGAATCAGTGTATATTCTGCTGTGTATATTATCAACAACAACAAAATAAAATAAACTACCAAAAAAAGAAGATGGAAGGAAAACAGTCATTGTACTAAAAGAATTGAAGTTCAACCACTTCAGCAGATAGCATATAATCAAGAACTGATGGTACTGAAGGAAGAAATCTAAGCTGTGCTGAAGGCATTGGTGAAAAACAAGCCTCCAGGAATTGATGGAATACCAGTGGAGATGTATCAACAAATGGATGCAACCCTGGAAATTCTTCACAACTTCAATCTTTTCTCCATTATCATGATGTTGCTTATTGCTCCACATGTGAGGATTTTTGTTTTCTTTATGTTGAGGTGTAATCCAAACGGAAACCCCAGTGCCGTAGTGGTTAAGTGTTATGGCTGCTAACCAAGAGGTCGGCAGTTCGAATCTGTCAGATGCTCCTTGGAAACTCTATTGGGCAGTCCTACCCTGTCCTATAGGGTCGCTATGAGTCAGAATTGACTTTAAGGTAGTGGATTTGTTTGTGTGGGTAATCCATACTGAAGGCTGTGACCTTTGATCTTCGTCAGTAAGTTCTTCAAGTCCTCTTCGCTTTCAGCAAGCAAGGTTGTGTAATCTGCATAATGTAGGTTGGTTCCTGATTAAAATATAAAAAAAAAAATATAGAGCTCATAAAATGAAATAAAGAATATATAATGTTAAATTCAGCATTTTGAAGTATGTTCTGGAGCAAGCCTTCTTATTTTCAGCAGATCATGTCACAGATGTAGCCGCTCACATATAGAACTCAGCTTTAATACCAAAGTCTCATCATGGAGAGTGAAGCAAAAAATATGGGAAAATTATTGTGGGAGAAGATTCCAAGAACCCATTTTCTAAAGAACTGTTGTGTGCAAGGCTCTATGGAGAAACACTGTTGAGTAGGGCATCAAATTTTTGGCCTAGAGTTTCTGTTCTTCTCAAATTTATTATTGACCCTTTGGTTTGCAGGCTCTGACACCGAGTTCAACATCTTCAAAAGAAAACATGAAGAATGGGAACATTGTGACTGAGTTTGTCCTCCCTGTACTCACTCAATATCCTGAAGGGGGAAAAAGTTTCATTTGTCGCATTCTTACCCAGCTACATTGTGAAGGTAGTGGTCAATCTGCTCATCATGGTGACAATCATAGCCAGCCAATCCCTGGGTTTCCCCATGTGTTGTTTTTTTTTTTTTTTCTTGCCTATTTATCATTTATATAGACTGTGTATTCTACTTCTATTGCTCCCAAAATGATCATAGACATGCTCTACTAGAAAAAAAGTTCATTTCCTTCCATGCTTACACAGCACAAGTCTTTATAGATCATTTATTTGCTGGTGCTGAAGTTACTCTTCTGCTGGTATGGTGTATGACTAATATGTGGGCCATCTGTAAACCTCTTCATTATTTGGTGGATATTTGTTCTCATGCTGATAATAGCCTGGATTGGAGGGTTCCTACACTCTTTGGTTCAATTCTCTTTATTTACCAGCCCCCTTTCTGTGGCCCCAAAGTCACTGACAGCTTTGTGTGTAATGTGTATTCCTTATTGAAACTTGCTTGCATGAACAGGTGTTTCTGTGATAGCCAATGGAGAGGCAATTTTCACTGTGATGATCTTCATCCTACTAGTCTTCTATGGGGCCATCTTACACTCCTTGAAAACTAATTGTTTGGAAGGGAAAAACCTGTGCATCTCATATGACTGTGGTCTTTTTATTCTTTATTTTCTGTATCTTCCTGTATGCAAGGCCCACATCTCCCTTCCTACTGATATATTCGTGACTGTGGTTTTAGCTTTCATAACCCTATGTTGAACCATTTAATCTATCTGTACCCTGAGAAACTCAGAAATGAAAAATGCTGTGGGGAAACTTTGGAGTAAAAAAGTAACCTTAGTTGGAAGAGGGCTGTAGCCCTCACTCAGAACATGATATTCATTATTTCACAGAACCAAGGAATGCTTTCACTATCAGTGATCCCAGTCTTTTTTTTTTAAATCATTTTTGTTGGATCCTTTAGACTGTTTATCTTTAGACTTGTATATAAATTATTCTTTATATAAGTAGAATATGTCATAGCCCTTAGAGAGAAAGAAAATTTCATAGGTTTAAACCCCTATATATTGAATCATACTGTGTTAATTTTCCTTTGTGGACAGCAATGTTTGGTTTTATTTCAAATTCTTATTTGTGAAGCATGGTGCCTTCCTGAAACATAAAAATGTGACCTAATCAAACATTTCTTTTAGTCCCAGACAGTGAGATTTTAAAATTAAAAATTAAGATTTTTAAAAAAGTTAACCTAACAAAAAAATAAGTGACTTTGTCAAATTAATTAAATTTACATGGCATATGTTCATAGATGAAGATAAATTCATAAGAAATGAAGTTTGTTAACTTTGTACTGTGATGAAGCAAGGATAACCAAGTAGTGTACGGTCGATTTTGTGAATTGTGACTCATTTTTGAACAGAAAAGTACTTCAACCCCATTTAGTATATCTAGTTATTCGATATTCTCCAATAGTTGAAATACATGCTTAAAGTCATTCATATCACAGATAATTCAAAAACAGTTGCAGTGGTACATCCACAGGGAACTGCCAGAAATTCAAGGTGAATTCAGAAGAGGACATGAAATGAGGGATATCATCACTGATGTCAGATGGATTTTGCCTAAAACAAAGAACACCAGAAGGATGTTAACCAGTATTTTATTGAGTATAGAAAGGCAGAAAGGCATTTGTGTGGATCATAGCAAATTATGGAAAATATTGCAAAGAATGGGAATTGCAGAACACTTAATTGTGCTCTTATGGAACCTGTAAACAGACCCAGAGGCAGCTGTTTGAATAGAACAAGTGGATACGGTATGGTTTTAAAATCAGGTAAGGTGTGCATCACGGTTGTATCTTTTCATCATACTTATTCAATCTGTATGCTGAGCAAATAATCCGAGAAACTGGACTATATGAAGAAGAATGTGGTATCTGGATAAATGGAAGATTCATTAATAATCTGAGATATGCAGATGATATAGCCTTGCTTGCTGAAACCCTAGTGGCGTAGTGGTTAAGTGCTACAGCTGCTAACCAAAAGCTCAGCAGTTTGAATCTACCAGGTGCTCCTTGAAAACTCTATGGGGCAGTTCTGCTCTGTGTATAAGGTTGGTATGAGTTGGAATCCACTCGATGGCAATGGGTTTGGTTCTTGGTTTGGTTTTGCTGACAGCAAAGAGGACTTGAAGCACTTACTGATGAAAATCAAAGACTACACCCTTCAGTATTGATTGCATCTCTGCATATAAAAAAAAATTCTCACAACTGGACCAATAAGAAACATCATGATAAACGGAGATAAGATTGAAGTTGTCAAGGATTTCATTTTACTTGGATCCACAATCAACCCCCTTGGAAGCAGCAGTCAAGAAATAAAATGAAGTATTCCATTGGAAACATCTGCTGCAAAAATCTCTTTAAAGTGTTTAAAGTAAAGATGTCACTTTGCGACTAATGAGTGCCTGGCTCAAGCCTTGATATTTTCAATCACCTCATATACATGCAAAAGCTAGGCAACTAATAAGGAAGACTAAAGAAGAATTGATGTCTTTGAATTATGGTGTCGCTGAAAAATTATGAATGTACTATGAACTGCCAGAAGAATAAACAAGTTGTCCTGGAAGAAGAACAGGCAGAGTTCTCTGGAAGGGAGGATGGGAAGACTTTGCTTCCTGTACTTTGGACATGTTTTCCAGGAGGGACCAGTCCCTAGAGAAGAACACTGTGCTTGGTAAGATAGAAGGTCAATGAAAGAGAGGAAGACACTGGATGAAATGGATTGATACAGTGGCTGCAACTATAAGCTCAAACATAGCAACAATTGTGGGGATGGTTAAGGACTGGGCAATGTTTACTTCTGTTGTACAAGGGTCACTATGAGGTGGAACCTACTCAATGGCACCTAACAACAACAACATATCACAGAGCAGTTTCAGGATCTGCCTCCATTAAACACTTTGAGTATACTTTTTTTTTTCTTTTTAACACAATGTTATGGATTGAATTGGGCCATCTCCAAAATATGTATTGAAATTCTAACCCCCGTACTTGCATATATGATCCTGTTTAGAAATAGCAGTTTTATTTTGTTATGTTAATGAGGCCATACCAGTGTAGGGTGGGTCTTAAGCCTAATCTTGTCTGAGTTATTAAAAGACCAGAATATACACAGACACACAAACTATGTGAAGATTCTTTAAAAGCCAAAGAATGTCAAGGAGCCAAGGAATGCCCAGGGCTATTCACAAGCAAGGAATTGACACAGCCAGTACTTTAGATGGACTTTTAGCTTCCAGAAAAATGAGAAAATAAATTTCTTTTATTTAAGGCTACCTAGTTTTTTTTTTTTTTTTAGTTTTGGTATTTGACTCATAGCGACCCTATGCAATGCCCCATAGGGTTTCCGAGGAGCACCTGGGGGACTTGAACTGCCGACCATTTGGTTAGCAGCCATAGCACTTAGCCGCTAAGCCACCAGGGTTTCCAATTTGTGTCATAGCAAATAAAAATAATACCAAACCCACTGTCTTCGAGTCGATTCTGACTTGTAGTCACCCTATAGGACAGAGTAGAACTGCCCATAGGGTTTCCAAGGAATGCCTGGTGAATTGGAACCACCAAGCTTTTAGTTAGCAGTCATAGCTCTTAACCACTATGTCACCAGCAGCACTAGGTAATTAAGACACACAATAAATATTAAATATTTTTGGAACGGGTTATTTTGTTTTATGTAATGAATGCCTTTCTGATTCTCAGTAAAGTGAACTATACATTCTTGTCGACTTAGGTGATAAATCACAGGTGTCTCTCTGTTTATAATTGTTCTGTAGCAGTTTGGTACAATGGATAAGTGCTTGGCTGCTAACCAAAATTTGACATTGTGAATCCACCAAGTGGCTTCTCAGGAGAAGACCTGGGGATCTGCTTTCATAAAAATTGTAGCCAAGAAAATTCAATGGAGCAGTTGTACAATCATGTGGGTCATCATGACTTGAAAATCAACTTGATGACACCCAATAACAACAACAATTCTGTATTACAAAGATCATTTGTTTAAGGCTCTGACCTTAGATGTTTCCCTCTTGGTAAGTCTACCCATAACATACATACTAAGGCATTAAAATTAGTGTGTGTGTGTGTGTGTTTTTCCCCCTTAATCATTTTCTGAATTTATAATTGGATTCTATTATGGTACTTAGAGATATTAATACCTCCATTTATTGAACAAATAGTGAATAAATCCCAATCATGTAGTCACATTTACTCTTCAGCAAAGGAAATAAAAACTTCTCTAGATCTTTTAATAATGAATGAATCCAGTGCACAAAATTAAAAACTTACATAATCATTGGAGGGGTTGGAGGAGCTGGCTTTTAGATTTGTGGATTTGGAAAGAAAGTCCACTGCAACTACTTCTCAAAGTACTTCCCTGTTCAGAGTTTAAAAAGATAATTTACTTCAAAAGTTTTAAGGCTTTACTTTTTCACATTTACCTCTTTAATCCATATAGAGCTTGAATTTTAAGGTAGTGTTTGAAGTGGAAATATAGATAAGGATAACTAGATTTTTCCAGCACCATTTATTGAATACCCATTTCATTTCCTATGTGCTGAAATGTCATCATTTTTACATATAAAATATCTACAGATCCATTGTCCTGTTCCTTGAATTTCTATTTTCTTCAATTTGTCTATCCGTGAGCCAATACTATAGAGTTTCATTACGGTATTGTTTCAAATAGATACTATAGTTGTGTAACAAATTGCTCCAAAATTTAGTTGCTGAAAACAAGATCACTTTATTTCCAGATGGTATCTCTAGGCCATGAATACGGTTCATGGTTTCTCATGAGGCTAAAATCAGAGGTGATTGGGGATGAGGTCATCTAACAATTTTCTTTATCATACATCCGGTACCTGGTCTTGAAAGTCTTGAACTGTGATGGCTGAAATAACTGGCACTGTTTGGGCATCTCCCTCTATTTCTATGTGGTCTCTCTACATAGTCTCTCAAGCATGGAGACTTTTACATGGTGAATCAGAGCTCTAAAAGTGTGTGTGTCAAGAGAGTGATCAAGGAAGAAGTGCATTGTGTTTCTTTACCTAACCTTGGAAGTCACATCGAATCACTTCTGTCATATTCTATTTGTCCAGAGAGTCATAAATTTCCTTCCATTTTCAAGTAGAAAGGGCATGAACTCTACCACTTAAGGAGGAAATGTCAACATTCTGAAAGAGCATATATAACAGGCTATAATGTGGTGGAAATATGCCAAAATCTGCCCTTTGGCCACAACAATGTGCATGCCCCCCACAAGAAAAACACACTCACTGTCCCCTTTCCCAAGGTCCCTTTCTCAACCCTCATCCAATTACAGTATCAGCTTTTGACTTAAGGTTCAGGATCTTATCATCTAAATTACAGCCAAGTGGGGATGAGGCTCGTGAGGTGTGGTTCCTTTTACACAACTCTTTTAGTACTGTTCGGTCTGAAGACCTATGAACTATAGATGCATTATCTGTGCTCCCCCACCCCCACCCCAGTGTACAATGCTCTGACAGGTATGGGATAACTTCTATACACATTTATGTTCAAAAATGGGAAACATGACAGGTGCACAGCAGTGATGTCCCATGGAAATTTTGACAACCTATTTAGACACATGTTATTTCCAGATTCTTGGTTATCTGTCCAGGACTTCTGGTAGTGATTTTTCCATGCATCTTGCCCCAAAATACCTTTGGTATTTTGATTCTGCTTTCTGAATTATCCATTCTTGCCTATAATATATAGCTTGTGTTTGTAGGTTACCAAACATACTTGAAAGATACAGGGGAGATTATTATCACATTCCCTTTTATCTTACTTATTTGGCTTGGAAAAAGATGGAGAGACAGACTTAATATGTGTGGAAAATGAAAGCTTAAAAATTCCAAATCATTTATCTTTATATTTTGTGATTTGTCTTTATACAATAAATCCTATAGAATAAATTCAAAGGCTATATTTGGTTATGATATCTCAACATCTTCACTTCCCAAAAGGCAGATCTCTCTTGGAAACAACATGGGCAATTGTCTTAGTTATCTAGTGCTGCTATAACAGAAATACCACAGGCAAATGACCTTAACAAACAGAAGTTTATTTTCTCAGTCTATTAGGCTAGAAGTCCAAATCAAGGTGTCAGCTTTTTCTCTCTGTCAGTTCTGTAAAAAGGTCTTTATCATCAATCTTCTGTTGGACTCAGTGCAGGGATCCCAGGTCCAAACACTCGCTCTTCTCCTGGCACTACTTTCTTGGTGGTATGAGGTCCCTCTGTCTCTCTGTCCCCTTCTTTCTTTTATATCTTAAAAGAGATTGGCGTAAGAAAAGCTTAATCTTGTATTTGAGCCCTGCCTCATTAACACAACTGCCACTAATCCCATCTCATTAACATCACAAGACATAGGAAATTCACATCAGATTACAAAATGGTGGACAATCACACAAGACTGGAAATCATGGCTTAGCCAAGTTGACACATATTTTGGGAGGACACAATTCAATCCATTACAGTAGTCGAAGCAACTATATAGATCAATTAGGCAAACAAAACAGTAACTTTTGTTTGAATTACTCTGTAAAAAGTGAGACTATCAGCTATTCCACGTAGTGAAAAGATAAACAGGCTGAGACTCAGGAAACCTGAGTTGTTATCCTTAATCTACCACCATCTAAATGTGCAATTTTGTTAGTGTCTTTTTCTTCTCTTAATCTCAGTTTCCTCATTTTCAAAATAAAAAGAATCTGTCTACCTACCTACCAACTGACCAACCGATCAACCAGTGCATCCATCCATCCGTCTGTCCATCCGTCCGTCCATCCATCCATTCACCCATCTATCTATCACCTATCTACTTATTTATTTATAGGTCACATTCTGGCCTCAGTGTGCTTAAATTCTCAGAAAATTTTCATTCTAACATAGTATGAATAGGTTATTACTCTGCTCAATAGGAAACATGGTCCAACTTTTTTCAGAGACTTCTTATTTTGGAGAGCTCTTAAATTAGAGAACATAATGGAACCGAAACACAATAAGCTGGCTTTTAGTTCTACTGCTTAGCAGGTATACCATACTGGGCAAGTGAAATGAGACATTCTGAGCCCTAGATTTCCCATCTATGAATTAGGAAACTATACTCAGGAGTTATTTAAGTTTAAATGTGAAAATGACTTGCAAATACTAAGTGCATAAAAATCAAAATCAAAACTGTTGCCATCGTCTTGATTCCACCTCATGGTGGCCCCATGAGTTACAGAGTAGAACTGCTGCATTGGGGTTTCTTGTCTGTAGTCTTTACAGAAGAAAGTCACTAGGCCTATATTCCATGGAGCTGTTGGGTGGGTTCAAGGCACCAACCCTTAGGTCAGTAGTCTAATGAAAACTATTTGTACCACCCAGGGACCTAAGCCAAAAAAACCAAACCCAGTCCCTTTGAGTCGATTCCGATTCCCAGGGACCTACTTACTTTTAATAACAAATTTAAGGTGGGTTAGAAATAATATTTGGATGGGGTAGCAATGTGTTATTAACTGACATAAAACCAAACAAAACAAAAAAAGTATTTATCCATTGCCTTCGAGCTGATGTCGACTCATAAAGACCCTACAGGACAGAGTAGATCTGCTCCAAAGGGTTTCCAGGGAGTGCCTGGTGTATTTGAATGGCCAACCTTTTTGTTAACAGCTGTAGCTCTTAACCACTGTACCACTACGGCCCCAAATAAGTATATAAGTAGTTCTTAATTCTTGTTCTAAATTCTCCTGAGAGGGAAGTTGGGAAATTCTCAGGGGAAGTACAGAGACTGGCATAGTTCAAATCCGTAAGTGTTTTTTGAATCCAATTTTATGCCTCCATGAGTTAGAGTGAGAGTATTCTTAAGCCTTTGTTGATAGATGAATATTAAAGAAGGGTCATGCTAACTATGTAGGTAAGGTTTTAAATGGCAGATAACACGGGGTCAAGGTCGAGAGCAAGACTTGAGGCCAGATACTTGAATTAGATCTTCTGACCCGCTCCTCACTAACTATACGTCCTGAGGTAAAAGGCTAACTCCCTCTTTTTCTCAATTTTCCTATATGTAAAATAGAAGGAATAACCTTCCTACTCTATATAGTCCTTTTAAAAAAATATTAAATGAGATAATTTACGTGAAGTGCTTTGCACAGTGCCTAGCATATGAGAGTATAAGAAGTAATCAATTAATATTAGTTTTTGATCATTGCATATAATAATAATGTTTAACCTTTACATAGAACTTTATATTTTATGAAACGTTTTCATATCTCCTATGGGGAAAGTATGATTAATTTCTTTAGTTCTTCATTTTCTTAGGACTCATGCTGAGATCACAAAAATGGAGGTAGAGATAAGAAAGAGATATGAAAAGGGAACAGAGACCAGTGGACAGTAGAGATCTTTTGGGGGTGGGCAATGCTGAGCAATGCTGGGATTGAAGGGGAGGACATCAGTGAGTGAGAACCCTCGTAAGTACATCTATATATAGGTGTCAGAAAATTAGATTTGACATTCACATTAAAACACTAATCATATGACAAATTCTGCTTCTACCTACTCAATGCCAAAATTAACCCCTAATTCTGGTGGTGGGGTGGTGATGTGCATGTGTGGGTGAAATATCTTATAATCACTTGGATAAAGAATAATAATAATAAAAAAGATTCATGGTGGTGGTTAAAAACCTTGCAGATGAATGAGAGAAAAATGTGTCCTCATCTGTTTTTATAAGTACTTGTTTTGGGGTGGCACAGATAAAGCCTCATAGAAAGTACACTATAAATTTAATAGTCACAGTTATATGTTATGGACTTTCACAGGCAGTAAACATACCCCACTCGTAAAAAATTTCAATAAAATAGTTGATATTCATTGTGCACCTACTTTGGGCCAATTGCAGAGCTAGTAGCCTTGCCTGTCTCACACTCATACTTCAAGCTAATTGTCCACATTTGACAGAAAATAGTTGAGAAGTTCAGACCTTAAACACATTTTATAGAATTACCTTTGTTAGCTCTTTATTTCACTGTGAGACCAGGGTTACAAACCACTGACTAACATCAGAAAACTTCCTTACCCTCTTCTTATCTTAGTTATTTCATCTACTAAATAAGGATAATAACAGTGTATGACTCAATATTGATACAAGGATTAAATGTGCCTGCATTTCAAAGGCACTCAAGTAAATATTAGCCGTGTTAATCAAGGCATCTGTACGTGAGGTTGTCTCAGTAAAGGGCAACAATGTCCTTCATGGAGTGAAGTCCAAAACTTTGGAATAATTTTTACTCTTCTTTCTTTCTGACACCTCACATGAAGTCCATCAACAGATACTACTGCAGCTACCTTCATCATACATCTACCTCCACTACGCCCATCCTGGTGCAAATCACCATCGCGTTTCTGTTGAATGGTTACAATATTTTCCTAACTAACCATCTCCCTGCTTCTACTATTGCCCCTCTATAGTCTATTCCCCACACAGTAGCCAGAACAATCATTTCTAAGATTTAGTCAGACCATGCCATTTTGCTGTGCAAAACCTTTCAATGGCTTTGTTTTTCACTTAGAATAAATTCATACCCCTTAAAATGATCTACAAAGCCCTATAAAAACTGCCACTTATCAGTCCTTGTTCATTGCTCTCCAGCCACACTGATCTCCTTTAGACAATGATGCCAACCACATTCCCTTCTCAGAGTGTTTTCACTTACTGATTTTTTTGTCTGGAATGTTCTTTCCTTAGATGTCTTCTTGCATCCTTCTTCACTTCTTTCTAGTCTAGTTCACATGTTCCCTTCTCAATGAAGCCTTCTGTGACTACCTTATAGAAAATAACACCCCACCCCCTGATTCCATATATGCATTACCCTACTTAATTTTCCCCATAGCAGATATTATGACCTGAAATACTATCCACTATCTGTTTTATTTGCTTACTTTCTGTCTTCCCCTCCTAGAATGTACACTACATGAGTGTAGAGACTTTACCTGTTTGTTCACTGCTATCTTTCAACTTTCTAGAGTGTTGGGCAGATAGTAGATGATTCATAAATATTTGGTAAATGACTTATTAAATGGAGCTTAAAGCTATATTTCATTAGGTAATCCTTCTCCCCAGACTCTACAGGTTTTATTTTCATTAATAAGAATATTCATTTTGTCTAATTTTGTGTGGATGTGGAGTTTGGCAGACTGATAAAATGTTCCTTAATATTATATCTTGTTTCTGTTTGACTTCAAAATCTCAAAAAGAGATTTTATAAGTGATTAAAACTACCCCCCCAAATAAAATAAAACAGAAAAACTCATGATGCAATAACACACACAGAAAGAGAATCTGGATTTTTGTGAGTTTTTCAGCTTACTTTCTAAGTAATTCTAATATAAAAAGACAAATACTTTCCCAAAAAAGATAAAACCATGGCTCTCATACAAATTTAAAATGAACACATGGCAAAGCTTTTATTTAACACATTAATTAATGAATGAACCAGGAATATGTCATAATCCATTTAAAGGAGAATCCAGTGTAGCACATTTGTTCAATCAGGGATGTGTAATGAATTTACAAATAGATGCAAAACTGACTTTATCCACAATGATTGAGGGAAATCAATTGAACCTCCATCAGACAACATTTTCAGTTTTATGGACAGAAATTATTTGTGTATCAGTTTTCTATAACTCAAAGAGTTATAAAATAGTTCAAAGACAGTGAAAGGCATAAGCCTCACAGAATCATGTAGCCCCAAGAGGAGTGCTATACATAACACATAGCTTTCATTGAAGATCACCAGTAATCTTTATATTTCAAAGTCTTTCAAAGTTTTTTCCTCACAGAAGTTAAATTTCTTTAGCAGCTATACATCAAAAGAAGTAGAGATTATTTTTAAATAATGTAAAATTATATAAAGGGAAAACTATTATTCCATTTATTTCTATTATTTACAAAGGAAAAGTGCAAACTTTCTATATCCATTGGGGTCTTCACAGGAAACAGCATACTCAAAATGGCAGATTAAAAAAATTTAAAGAAGATTATTTATCAAGGTATGAAAAAGTTTAAGGGGAATTAATTAGGGATGGTGATAAAGCATTCCGCGCCTAGCTACCAGTAGGAAACCATTGCCACAATTATGGCTGAGGGAATGAGCGGAATAAATGATTACAAAAGGAAATAGGAGAGTAGGAGACGCCTACCCAACAAGTCCTGTGACCCTAGTTTAAGGTACCCTGTTACTGATAAACCACGGGAGGGACCCAGGAGAATAAACCCTGACATTCTTTTCTTCCCACCCTGTCCTCTAACATTCATCTAGTACTTCCTGTTGACCAGAGAAGAAGGAGGCCTGGTTGAGGAACACCGTGGAAGCCCTCCATGGAGGAGAAGAGTGAGAATGTATCTGAAGGGCTGAAAGGAGTATATCTTGCTCACTTTTCAACACTTTATTAAATTGTTTTTCTTGGTAAGATGGTGAGCACTCCTATTTTGGAAAAGAGAGAACACAGGAGAAATAAGTAAATTGTCTTCCAATTTATTTGTACACGTAATGTTTATTGACCTCCACTCTGGGTCAAACATTAAAGTAGATCTGGGGATAAGAGGTGAAGAAGGCAGATACAGTTTTCCTTCTCTGTGGCTTATTTAAAGGGTTTTTGAATGGAAGAGTGAGGTGATTTGGTCTTAATCTGTATATCAACAGTGTGTAAAACAAGAACTAAGAGTTGGTTAGAAGCCATAGCTCTTAACCACTGCCCCACCACGGCCCCTCATATACAGGTATATATATATATACACATATATACTTATGTGTGTGTGTGTTTCTATGTGTATGTGTTGTTTTTGTTGTGTGTTGTGGGGTTGATTTTTACTATAGTGACCCTATACGACACAGTAGAACTGCCCCATAGGGTTTCCTAGGCTAAAATCTTTATGAGAGCAGATGGCCAGGTCTTTTCTCCCACAGAGTGATTCATAGGTTTGAACTGCCAATCTTTTGGTTAGCAGCTGAGTGCTTAACTGTTGTGGCACCAGGGCTCCACACCCACACATAGATGAGTTCCCTAACATTTCTTGCTGGCTGAGAAGGAATTAGGTTTATTACATGATGAGCTCCCTCTTCCTGGATATCCTCCAGCAAATGTCCAGTGACCACTTGTCAGAATATGTTGTAGATGGCATCCCAGCACCAATAGAAAAAGCTGGATTAGACAGCCTCAATGGTTCTAATCTTTTTGTAAAATAGAAATTGCTTGTTTTTTTCTCTTCTTGTGTACCATAAGGAAAAGAGTTTGTATTATTAAAATGCTTTGTTCTTATTTGCAAACCCAAAATCTCATCACCCTGCTTTAATAATGTTGTCTTTACAGGATAATCTCAATTTCTGTGTCCATCATCACCACTGAAATGAAAGAAAACAGGATGAATGTGACTGATTTAATTCTAATAGGACTTACACAGAATCCTCAGATGCAGAGAATTCTAGTTGTTGTTCTGTTTATCACCTACATTGTCACTGTTACAGGAAACCTGCTCATTGTGGTCACCATAATCTACAGTCAGACATTTAAAACCCCAGTGTATTTCTTCCTGGCCTTCTTATCTTTGATAGATGCCTGCTACTGCTCTTCCATAATCCCTAAAATGCTAGCTGACTTGCTCTCTGAGACAAAAACCATCTCCTTCAGTGGCTGCATGACACAGATCTTTATTGAACATTTCTTAGGTGGTTCTGAGGTTGCCCTCCTTGTGGTCATGGCCTATGACCGTTATGTGGCCATCTGTAGACCTCTGCACTATGTGACCATCATGAACCATCATGTATGCTGCCTTTTGGTGGGGGTGTCTTGGACAGTGGGTTTTTTCCACTCTATTGGACAGATTCTTGTCACTTTCTGGCTCCCATTCTGTGGCCCCAACATTATGCATCACTTCACTTGTGACGTCTTTCCCCTGATACAACTTGCCTGCACAGACACTTTCCTTGTGGGTCTCTTGATTGCTGCCAATGTTGGGGTAATCTGTGTAATAACCTTTGTAATGTTGTCGATATCCTATGTTGCTATCCTATATTCCTTGAGGACTCAGAGCTCTGCAGGGAGGAAAAAGGCCCTCTCTACCTGTGGTTCCCACATCACTGTTGTTGTCTTGTTCTTTGTGCCCTGTATTTATATATATATGTGACCAGTAGCCACCTTCTCCATGGATAAAGCCATAACTGTCTTGTATACTCTTGTCACTCCCATGTTAAATCCCATTATCTACACAGTAAGGAATGCAGAAGTAAAAAATGCCATCAAAATGTTACTGAATAGAAATGTAATTTCAGATAATAAATGACCCAATATGAAGATTTTATTTCTATCATAATCTTTACATTTTTGTTTTATGTTACATACATATATGTGTAAGAATGTATATGTTTGTGTGTGTATATATATATGTAGCTCTTTCTCACATTTATCACTTAACTTCTATAGAACCTTTGTGCAAGAATGGCATGGAGGTGGTGTCTGACCTTCTCTATCTTCACAAAGAGGAAGAAGAATCAAAATTAGCAAACCCAGCCTGATTCCTTGCTGAAGTCAGGCATGCCTCCTCTCTCCACCATCTTTACTAATTCTGACACCAGCTGCCCCTCCTATGGCACTCTCTACTTCTCTGCTGGGTTCAATAATTCATTGCAATGGCCACACAGAACTCACAGAAAATACCCACTATTATGGTGTTTATTAGGGAAGTAACAGTTACAATTCAGTCCCAAGAACATTCAAGATACAGTTCTTCCATAAGAACAGCCTCTTTCCAGCTGTGCTGAAAGGCATCCCTCTCCCTGTTCCTAGACATATGCCCAAAAGCACTCAACTTTCTCCATGAGCCTGGAAACCCACCGGGCAGTTGCCTGCTGCTGGGTGTCTCCTGCTGGGTCTTTTCTGCCACTGCTTCTCACCATCTTCAGGGTTGCAGCTCACTCTCTCTGTTGGTCTCCTGCTTCCAGGAGCTTCTCAGCACAGGGACCCCGGGTCCAAAAGGCGTGCTGGCTCCTGGCTGTTCTTCCTTGGCAGGTGTGGAATCTTCTTTTTCCCCCTCTGGGGTGGCTGATTTCAAGCCCAGCAGGATGGCAAACCTGACCAATCCCTTTGGTGGGCCATAATTACTCTACCACTCAATCACACCAATCACTTGGGTGGGGATTACAAGACCATGGCTATAAAGTCCTCACAAAAGTCACCCATCACACCACACTTTGCAACAATTATTCTGATTTCACAGATGAAGAGAAATAAAGTTAAAAGAGGTTAAATGATCAGCCCAAAGTCCGAGTCAGAGCTATTTCGATTTTTTTTTTAATTTTATTAAGCTTCAAGTGAACGTTTACAAATCCAAACAGTCTGTCACATATAAGTTTACATACATCTCACTCCCTACTCCCACTTGCTCTCCCCCTCTTGAGTCAGCCCTTTCAGTCTCTCCTTTCGTGATAATTTTGCCGGCTTCCCACTCTCTCTATCCTCTCTTCTTCCCTCCAGAGAAGAGTTGCCAACACAATCTCAAGTATCCACCTGATATAATTAGCTCACTCTTCATCAGCGTCTCTCTCCCACCCGCTGACCAGTCCCTTTCGTGTCTGATGAGTTGTCTTCGGGGATGGTTCCTGTCCTGTGTCAACAGAAGGTCTGGGGAGCATGGCCGCTGGGATTCCTCCAGTCTCAGTCAGACCATTAAGTTTGGTCTTTTTATGAGAATTTGGGGTCTGTATCCCACTGATCTCCTGCTCCCTCAGGGGTCCTCTGCTGTGCTCCCTGTCAGGGCAGTCATCGATTGTGGCCGGGCACCAACTAGTTCTTCTGGTCTCAGGATGATGTAGGTCTCTGGTTCATGTGGCCCTTTCTGTCTCCTGGGCTCTTAGTTGTCGTGTGACCTTGGTGTTCTTCATTCTCCTTTGATCCAGGTGGGTTGAGACCAATTGATGCATCTTAGATGGCCGCTTGTTAGCATTTAAGACCCCAGATGCCACATTGCAAAGTGGGATGCAGAATGATTTCATAATAGAATTATTTTGCCAATTGACTTAGAAGTCCCCGCAAACCACGTTCCCCAGACCCCCGCCCTTGCTCCGCTGACCTTTGAAGCATTCATTTTATCCCGGAAACTTCTTTGCTTTTGGTCCAGGCCAATTGAGCTGACCTTCCAAGTATTGAGTGTTGTCTTTCCGTTCACCTAAAGCAGTTCTTATCTACTGATTAATCAATTAAAAACTCTCTCCCACCCTCCCTCCCTCCCCCCCTCGTAACCACAAAAGTATGTGTTCTTCTCAGGTTTACTATTTCTCAAGGTCTTATAATAGTGGTCTTATACAATATTTGTCCTTTTGCCTCTGACTAATTTCACCCAGCATAATGTCTTCCAGGTTCCTCCATGTTATGAAATGTTTCAGAGATTCGTCACTGTTCTTTATCGATGCGTAGTATTCCATTGTGTGAATATACCACAATTTATTTACCCATTCATCCATTGATGGACACCTTGGTTGCTTCCAGGTTTTTGCTATTGTAAACAGAGCTGCAATAAACATGGGTGTGCATAGATCTGTTTGTGTGAAGGCTCTTGTATCTCTAGGGTATATTCCGAGGACTGGGATTTTGGGTTGTATGGTAGTTCTATTTCTAACTGTTTAAGATAACGCCAGATAGATTTCCAAAGTGGTTGTACCATTTTACATTCCCACCAGCGGTATATAAGAGTTCCAATCTCTCCGCAGCCTCTCCAACATTTATTATTTTGTGTTTTTTGGATTAATGCCAGCCTTGCTGGTGTGAGATGGAATCTCATCGTAGTTTTAATTTGCATTTCTCTTAATGGCTAATGATCAAGAGCATTTTCTCATGTATCTGTTGGCTGCCTGAATATCTTCTTTAGTGAAGTGCGTGTTCATATCCTTTGCCCACTTTTTGATTGGGTTGTTTCTCTTTTTGTGGTTGAGTTTTGACAGAATCATATAGATTCTAGAGATCAGGCACTGGTCGGAGATGTCATAGCTGAAAATTCTTTCCCAGTCTGTAGGTGGTCTTTTTACCCTTTTGGTGAAGTCTTTAGATAAGCATAGGTGTTTGATTTTTAGGAGCTCCCAGTTATCGGGTTTCTCTTCATCATTTTTGGTAATGTTTTGTATTCTGTTTATGCCTTGTATTAGGGCTCCTAGGGTTGTCCCAATTTTTTCTTCCATGATCTTTATCGTTTTAGTCTTTATGTTTAGGTCTTTGATCCACTTGGAGTTAGTTTTTGTGCATGGTGCAAGGTATGGGTCCTGTTTCATTTTTTTGCAAATGGATATCCAATTATGCCAGCACCATTTGTTAAAAAGGCTATCTTTTCCCCAATTAATTGACACCGGTCCTTTGTCAAATATCAGCTGCTCATACGTGGATGGATCTATGTATGGGTTCTCAATTCTGTTCCATTGGTCTATGTGCCTGTTGTTGTACCAGTACCAGGCTGTTTTGACTACTGTGGCTGTATAATAGGTTCTGAAATCAGGTAGAGTGAGGCCTCCCACTTTCTTCTTCTTTTTCAGTAGTGCTTTGCTTATCCGGGGCTTCTTTCCCTTCCATATGACATTGATGATTTGTTTCTCTATCACCTTAAAATATGACATTGGAATTTGGATCGGAAGTGCGTTAAATGTATAGATCACTTTTGGTAGAATAGACATTTTTACTATGTTAAATCTTCCTATCCATGAGCAAGGTATGTTTTTCCACTTAAGTATGTCCTTTTGAATTTCTTGTAGTAGAGCTTTGTAGTTTTCTTTGTATAGGTCTTTTACATCCTTGGTAAGATTTATTCCTAAGTCTCTTATCTTCTTGGGGGCTACTGTGAATGGTATTGATTTGGTTATTGCCTCTTCGGTGTTCTTTTTGTTGATGTAGAGGAATCCAAGTGATTTTTGTATGTTTATTTTATAACCTGAGACTCTGCCAAACTCTTCTATTAGTTTCAGTAGTTTTCTGGAGGATTCCTTAGGGTTTTCTGTGTATATAATCATGTCATCTGCAAATAGTGATAACTTTACTTCCTCCTTGCCAATCCGGATACCTTTTATTTCTTTGTCTAGCCTAATTGCCCTGGCTAGGACTTCCAGCACGATGTTGAATAAGAGCTGTGATAAAGGGCATCCTTGTCTGGTTCCCATTCTCAAGGGAAATGCTTTCAGGTTCTCTCCATTTAGAGTGATATTGGCTGTTGGCTTTGCATAGATGCCCTTTATTATGTTGAGGAATTTTCCTTCAATTCCTATTTTGGTAAGAGTTTTTATCATAAATGGGTGTTGGACTTTGTCAAATGCCTTTTCTGCCTCAATTGATAAGATCATGTGGTTTTTGTCTTTTGTTTTATTTATGTGATGGATTACATTAATGGTTTTTCTGGTATTAAACCAGCCTTGCATACCTGGTATAAATCCCACTTGATCATGGTGAATTATTTTTTTGATATGTTGTTGTATTCTATTGGCTAGAATTTTGTTGAGGATTTTTGCATCTATGTTCATGAGGGATATAGGTCTATAATTTTCTTTTTTTGTAATGTCTTTACCTGGTTTTGGTATCAGGGAGATGGTGGCTTCATAGAATGAGTTGGGTAGTATTCCGTCATTTTCTATGCTTTGGAATACCTTCAGAAGTAGTGGTGTTAACTCTTCTCTGAAAGTTTGGTAGAACTCTGCAGTGAAGCCGTCCAGGCCAGGGCTTTTTATTTTTGGGAGTTTTTTGATTACCGTTTCAATCTCTTTTTTTGTTATGGGTCTATTTAGTTGTTCTACTTCTGAATGTGTTAGTTTAGGTAGGTAGTGTTTTTCCAGGAATTCATCCATTTCTTCTAGGTTTTCAAATTTGTTAGAGTACGATTTTTCATAATAATCTGAAATGATTATTTTAATTTCATTTGGTTCTGTTGTGATGTGGTCCTTCTCATTTCTTATTCGGGTTATTTGTTTCCTTTCCTGTATTTCTTTAGTCAGTCTAGCCAATGGTTTATCAATTTTGTTAATTTTTTCAAAGAACCAGGTTTTGGCTTTGTTAATTCTTTCAATTGTTTTTCTGTTGTCTAATTCATTTAGTTCAGCTCTAATTTTTATTATTTGTTTTCTTCTGGTGCCAGATGGATTCTTTTCTTGCTCACTTTCTATTTGTTCCAGTTGTAGGGACAGTTCTCTGATTTTGGCTCTTTCTTCTTTTTGTATGTGTGCATTTATTGATATAAATTGGCCTCTGAGCACTGCTTTTGCTGTGTCCCAGAGGTTTTGATAGGAAGTATTTTCATTCTTGTTGCTTTCTATGAATTTCCTTATTCCTTCCTTGATGTCTTCTATAACCCAGTCTTTTTTCAGGAGGGTATTGTTCATTTTCCAAGTATTTGATTTCTTTTCCCTAGTTTTTCTGTTATTGATTTCTAGTTTTATTGCCTTGTGGTCTGAGAAGATGCTTTGTGATATTTCAATGTTTTGGACTCTGCAAAGGTTTGTTTTTTGACCTAATATGTGGTCTATTCTAGAGAATGTTCCATGTGCGCTAGAAAAAAAAGTATATTTTGCAGCAGTTGGGTGGAGAGTTCTGTATAAGTCAATGAGGTCAAGTTGGTTGATTGTTGTAAGTAGGTCTTCCGTGTCTCTATTGAGCTTCTTACTGGATGTCCCGTCCTTCTCGGAAAGTGGTGCGTTGAAGTCTCCTACTATAATTGTGGAGGTGTCTATCTCACTTTTCAATTCTGTTAAAATTTGATTTATGTATCTTGCAGCCCTGTCATTGGGTGCATAAATATTTAATATGGTTATGTCTTCCTGATCAATTGTCCCTTTTATCATTATATAGTGTCCTTCTTTATCCTTTGTGGTGGATTTAAGTCTAAAGTGTATTTTGTCAGAAATTAGTATTGCTACTCCTCTTCTTTTTTGCTTATTGTTTGCTTGACGTATTTTTTTCCATCCTTTGAGTTTTAGTTTGTTTGTGTCTCTAAGTCTAAGGTGTGTCTCTTGTAGGCAGCATATAGATGGATCGTGTTTCTTTATCCAGTCTGTGACTCTCTGTCTCTTTATTGGTGCATTTAGTCCATTTACATTCAGGGTAATTATAGATAAATAAGTTTTTAGTGCTGTCATTTTGATGCCTTTTTATGTGTGTTGTTGACAATTTCATTTTTCCACATACTTTTTTGTGCTGAGGCGTTTTTCTTAGTAAATTGTGAGATCCTCATTTTCATAGTGTTTGACTTTATGTTAGTTGAGTCGTTACGTTTTTCTTGGCTTTTATCTTGAGTTATAGAGTTGTTATACCTTTTTGTGGTTACCTTATTATTTACCCCTATTTTTCTAAGTAAAAACCTAACTTGTATTGTTCTATATCGCCTTGTATCACTCTCCATATGGCAGTTCAATGCCTCCTGTATTTAATCCTTCTTTTTGATTATTGTGATCTTTTACCTATTGACTTCCATGATTCCGTTATGTGTATTTTTTTTAATTAATCTTAATTTGTTTGTTTTTGTGATTTCCCTATTTGAGTTGATTTCAGGACGTTCTGTTTTGTGACCTTGTGTTGTGCTGATATCTGATATTATTGGTTCTCTGACCAAACAATATCCTTTAGTATTTCTTGTAGCTTTGGTTTGGTTTTTGGAAATTCTCTAAACTTGTGTTTATCTGAAAATATCTTAATTTCACCTTCATATTTCAGAGAGAGTTTTGCTGGATATATGATCCTTGGCTGGCAGTTTTTCTCCTTCAGTGTTCTGTATATGTCGTCCCATTCCCTTCTTGCCTGCATGGTTTCTGCTGAGTAGTCTGAACTTATTCTTATTGATTCTCCCTTGAAGGAAACCTTTCTTTTCTCCCTGGCTGCTTTTAAAATTTTCTGTTTATCTTCGGTTTTGGCGAGTTTGATGATAATATGTTTTGGAGTTTTTCTTTTTGGATCAATCTTAAATGGGGTTCGATGAGCATCTTGGATAGATATCCTTTCGTCTTTCATGATGTCAGGGAGGTTTTGTGTCAGGAGTTCTTCAACTATTTTCTCTGTGTTTTCTGTCCCCCCTCCCTGTTCTGGGACTCCAATCACCCGCAGGTTATCCTTCTTGATGGAGTCCCACAGGATTTTTAAGGTTTCTTCATTTTTTTTAATTCTTTTATCTGATTTTTTTTCAGCTATGTTGGTGTTGATTCCCTGGTCCTCCAGATGTCCCAGTCTGCATTCTAATTGCTCGAGTCTGCTCCTCTGACTTCCTATTGCGTTGTCTAATTCTGTAATTTTATTGTTAATCTTTTGGATTTCTACATGTTGTCTCTCTATTCTTGCAACTTATTAATTTTTCCACTATGTTCTTGAATAATCTTTTTGAGTTCTTCAACAGTTTTATCAGTGTGTTCCTTGGCTTTTTCTGCAGTTTGCCTTATTTCATTTGTGATGTCTTGAAGCATTCTGTAGATTAGTTTTTTATATTCTGTATCTGATAATTCCAGGATTGTATCTTCATTTGGGAAAGATTTTGATACTTTTGTTTGGGGGGTTGGAGAATCTTTCATGGTCTGCTTCTTTAAGTGGTTTGATATGGATTGTTGTCTCCGAGCCATCACTGGGAAACTAGTTTTTCCAGAAAATCCGCTAAAAAAAATGCAGTCAGATCCCTATCAGAGTTCTCCCTCTGGCTCAGGCTATTCAGATGTTAATGAAGCCACCTGGGGAGGGTGGGGGAGGGAACAGAGAGATAGGAGAGTAGCACCTCAGAATATAGCCAGAGTTGCTTGTCTTGCTTGGAATGACTATTATATCTGAGATTCCCGTGGGGCGCGTCGCCTATGTGTGCTGGCTGTGTGGAGATTGCCCCCGGGGGGTCTGGCCCGCTGGAGTCATGGTCAGATCCTCCGCTTCCAGCCCCACGCCCAGCGTCAAGGCTCCCCTGCTGGGACGGTGCACTCTCGACTCCAAAATCAGTCGCTGCCTCCCGGGGACTTCTCGTCCCTCCCGCCGCGTTGCCGTGCCGCCCTCCTGAACCGGTTGGGCCCCGTCCCGGGGTTAGTTCAGGTGGGTGGAGCAGCTCCCCGTGCTTGTGCCGTGACTGAGTGTTCCAGCTGGGACGCTGCTCTCCCCGCTCCAATACCAGTCGCTGCCTCCCGGGGACTTCTCTTACCGGCTGTGTCCCACGCCGCCCACCCGAACAAGCTGGGCCCCCTCCCGGGGTTAGTTCAGGGGGGTGGAGCAACTGTCCGTGTTTATGCCGTACCTGCGTCCAGTCCAAATCCCGGGGGACGGTTCCCCGGCTGGGACGCTGCTCTCCCCACTCCAAGACCAGTCACTGCCTCCCGGGGACTTCTCCTACCGGCTGCGTCCCACGCCGCCCATGGAACCGGCTGGTCCCCCTCCTGGGGTTAGTTCAGGGGGGTGGAGGAGCTCTCTGTGCTTGTGCCGTACCTGACTGGTACGCTGGCTTCAGGCTCTGGAAACAATCGCTGCTTTCCCGTATTAGTTCATTCTCTGTCTCTAAATCTGTGTTTGTTGTTCAGGGTTCGTAGATTGTTATGTATGTGATTGATTCACTGGTTTTTCTGTGTCTTTGTTGTAAGAGGGATCCGAGGTAGCGTCTGCCTAGTCCGCCATCTTGGCTCCGCCTCCTATTTGGATTGTTTTAATTCCAAATCCCATGCTCTTTCAACCATTTCAGAAGGTATCAGAATCAAAGGCAGCATTTATATCAAAGCCTTTCTTGTTTTGTTACGAATTGAAAGTTCTCTTCTCTAATTGCAGAGTTGTGTAACAGACCTGCACGTGTAAGCTGTTGGCACTCAGAACCTGTATTGCCTACTGGTATCTAGGACAGTGCAGAATACAGTTTAGAAAGAAAATACTCGCTAACACTCTCTCAGTACACTGTCAATATACCAGTGCTTAAAATTATATGGGCTTCTTGTTTAGTTGAGTAAAAGTTGTCAGTAATAAAAATTAATTGCATTTAAACCTATGTGAAAATTTTAAGTGTCCTTTGGTGGTCACAGTGACCCTATAAAACTGAAATTGAGTTAGTGTTATTATGTTACAGATAAAAAAATGGGTAGGGTTGTAAAATTTAAATAATTAGATCATAGAACAAATAAGTCAGCCTTGAGCTCAAATATTCTCACTTCACATCCTGTGAACTTTTCATTATATGTATACTTCTCTGGTGCTGGTACTTAGTTATGGTCTGTTTTTTTAAAAACTTTTTTTTTTCAATTGTATGTCATACCTATTGCCGTTGAGTTGATGCTGTACTCTTGGTGACCCTGCAGTACCCTATAGACTAAAGAGCGACTGATGCATTTTAACTGCTGAACTTTTGGTTAGCAGCCAAACTCTTCTTAACTACTACTCCACCAGGGCTCCATATTTGGTAGGAAGTGACATTTTATTAGATATAAAATCATTAAAAACAAACAAACAGATTGCCGTCTAGCCGATTTGGACTCATAGAAACGCTATAGGACAGATTAGAGCTGCCCCACAGCATTTCCAAGGAGTGGCTTGTGGACTCAAACTGCCGACCTTTTGGTTAGCAGCTGTATCTCTTAACCACTGGGCCACCAGGACTCCTTAGTGGTAATTAAGTGCAGATTTTTTTCAAAAGCACATGGTAACATAACAATTTCACTGTTAAAATTTGGCTATATAATTAGTTACTGGAATCTAACATTGTTAAGTATATATCTGAGACTCCTCTGGCAAACTGCTTAAGAGATGGCTTAAGCATAAGGCTTACCAGAAAAGAGAAATCATTACTCCTCAGTTGCTCAAAGGAAGATTTCTCAGCTAAACAACTTACCTAACTCATAAGAGTTTGTTGCAAATAACTTCTGATTCTTTTAAAAAATGAAGTCTGCTACCATAAGACAAATGTATGTCATAGTGTTTTTATAGCTACCTGTTTCTACCATCTCATGGGTATCATATGTTTTACTGAAGAAGTCAGAGGACTCTATGATGTAACAATATTTGGCAAGGCTATTATGATTCTGAAACTCAATGGTGGTTAAGAACATCAGCTTCAGGGTTAGTAGACATGGGTTTTCTTTCTCACTGTGCCGCCATCTCATTGCATGGTCTTAAACAGGTCTCACAATTTCTATAGGCAGTTCACTTAGGTACTTTGGAAAGTGTCTTAGTAATCTAGTGCTGCTGTAAAAGAAGTACCCCAAGTGGATAGCTCCAATAAAGAGAAATTTATTCTCTCACAGTCTGGTAGGCTGGAAGCCCAAAATTCAGGGCATCAGCTCCAGGGGAAGGTTTTCTCTGTCGACACTGGAGGAAGGTCCTTGTCATCAATCTTCTCCTGGACTAGGAGCTTCTCTGCACAGGAACCCTGGGTCCAAAAGTCATGCTCTGCTCCCGGCACTGCTTTCTTGCTGGTATGAGTTCCCTCACTCTCTGCTTCCTTCCCTTTCATTTCGTCTCTTGTAAGATAAAAGGTTGTCAGGTCACACCCCAGGGAAACTCCCTTTACACCGAATCACAGATGTGACCTGAAGAAGGGTGTTACATCACACACTAATCCTCTTTTACCACGGGTAGAGATTATGATTTAAAACACAGAAGATATTGTAACAATTGAGCAGGAATGTGATAGTGGTTTGCACCAGGGTGGGAGTAGCGGAAGTAGATATATTATGATGGTAGCTTCAATAATACCTGCTGATGGACTTGATGTGGGGTGTCAGAAAGAAGGGTAAAAATTATTCCAAAGTTTTGGACTTCACCCTCTGAAAGATAGTATTGCTCTTTATTGAGACAACTTCATGTACAGATGCCATGATTAACATGGCTAACTTTTACGTGACTGCTTTTCAAATGCCAAGCACATTTAATCCTTGTGTCAATATTGAGTCATATACTGTTATAGTAGATGAAATAACTAAGATAGCAAGAGGGTAAGGAAGTTTTTTGACTTTAGTCACTAGGTCATACCCCTAGTCTTACACTGAAATAAAGAGCTAACAAAGGTAATTCTGAAAATGTTTTTAATCTCTGAACCCCCCTACTATTTTCTGTCAAATGAGGACAACTAGCTTGAAGTATGGCTGTGAGAGTGACAAGGCTACTAGCTCTGCAATTGGCCCAAAGTAGGTGTACAATCAATGTCAACTACTTTTATCGGCTATTGAAATTTTTAAGAGTAAAACCAAAACCCACTGCAGGTGAGTCGATTTCGACTCATAGCAACCCTATAGGACAGAGTAGAACTGCCCCATATGGTTTCCAAGGAGTGTCTGGTGGATTCAAACTGCTGACCTTTTGGTTAGCAGCTATAGCTCTTAACCACTACACCACTAGGGTATCTATGTTTACTGCCTATGAAAGTGGATAACATGACTGTGACTATTAAAATTATAGTGTTCTTTCTGTGAGGTTATAACTGTGCCACCCCAAAACACCTAGTTATCATAAAGAATGCGGACACATTTTTCTCTCATTTATCTGCAATCTACATTTACTTCTTCTTTATGAAAGGTTTTTAAACACCCAACATGAATCTTTTTTTCTTCTCTATCAGAGTAATTACAAGCTATTTCACACAGACACATACACACAAGCACATGCACATAACCACCAACACCACCACCACTATCACCAGAATTAATGGTTAATTTTGGCAGTAGATAAAGGCAAAATTTGTCACATGATTACTGTTTTAATGTGAATGTCACATCTAATTTTCTGACATTAACATGTAGATTTACTTACAAGCATTCTCACTCACTGATGCCCTCCCCTTCAATCCCACTTTTTTTTTTTTTTAAATAATGACAACATTTATTTTGTGTATGACTGTAATCAGAGTAGGGCTTGGTGAGAACAGCTCATCTGTATTCCAGTTGGCCTTTGTTGGGGTGGCTTGAAAGCTGGGGGCTAGAATCATCTGGAGGCACTCACTCACAGTTGATGATTGGTGTTGACTGGCCTACCCGAGCTGTTGGCCAGAACACCTTCACGTGGCCTCTATATGTACCTTGGGCTTCCTCACAACATGGTGGCTGAGTTCCAAGGGTGAGCCTCCCAAGAGAGAGAGTCAGGTGAAGGCTGTATTACCTTTTCTGGTCAAGCCTCTGCAGTATTGCTTACACTGCATTTTTTTTTATTATTTTTATTGAGCTTCAAGTGAACGTTTACAAATCAAGTCAGACTGTCACATATAAGTTTATATACACCTTACTCCATACTCCCACTTGCTCTCCCCCAATGAGTCAGCCTTTCCAATCTCTCCTTTCGTGACAGTTTTGTCAGCTTCCAACCCTCTCTACCCTCCCATCCCCCCTTCAGACAGGAGATGCCAACACAGTCTTAAGTGTCCCCCTGATACAAATAGCTCACTCTTCATCAGCATCTCTCTCCTACATACCGTCCAGTCCCTTCCATGTCTGATGAGTTGTCTTCGGGAATGGTTCCTGTCCTGGGCCAACAGAAGGTTTGGGGACCATGACCGCTGGGATTCCTCTAGTCTCAGTCAGACTATTAAGTATGGTCTTTTTGTGAGAATTTGGGGTCTACATCCCACTGATCTCCTGCTCCCTCAGGGGTTCTCTATTGTGCTCCCTGTCAGGGCAGTCATCGGTTTTGGCTGGGCACCAACTAGTTCTTCTGGTCTCAGGATGATGTAACTCTCTTGTTCCTGTTGCTCTTTCTGTCTCTTGGGCTCATAGTTATCGTGTGACCTTGGTGTTCTTCATTCTCCTTTGATCCAGGTAGTTTGAGACCAATTGATGCATCTTAAATGGCCGCTTGTTAGCATTTAAGACCCCAGAAGCCACATTTCAAAGCGGGGTGCAGAATGTTTTCATAATAGAGTTTATTATGCCAATTGACTTAGAAGTCCCCTTAAACCATGGTCCCCAAACCCCCGCCCTTGCTCCGCTGACCTTTGAAGCATTCATTTTATCCCGGAAACTTCTTTGCTTTTGCTCCAGTCCAGTTGAGCTGACCTTCCCTGTGTTGAGTATTGTCCTTCCCTTCACCTAAAGTAGTTCTTTTCTACTAACTAATCAGTAAAAAACCCTCTCCCACCCTCCCTCCCTCCCCCCTCGTAACCACAAAAGTATGTGTTCTTCTCAGTTTATACTATTTCTCAAGATTTTATAATAGTGGTCTTATACAATATTTGTCCTTTTGCCTCTGACTGATTTCACTCAGCATAATGCCTTCCAGGTTCCTCCATGTTATGAAATGTTTCACAGATTCTTCACTGTTCTTTATCGATGCGTAGTATTCCATTGTGTGAATATACCACACTTTATTTACCCATTCATCCGTTGATGGACACCTTGGTTGCTTCCAGGTTTTTGCTATTGTAAACAGAGCTGCAATAAACATGGGTGTGCATATATCTGTTTGTGTGAAGGCTCTTATTTCTCTAGGGTCTATTCCGAGGAGTGGGATTTCTGGGTTGTATGGTAGTTCTATTTCTAACTGTTTAAGATAACGTCAGATAGATTTCCAAAGTGGTTGTACCATTTTACATTCCCACCAGCAGTGTATAAGAGTTCCAGTCTCTCCGCAGCCTTTCCAACATTTATTATTTTGTGTTTTTTGGATTAATGCCAGCCTTGTTGGAGTTAATGATTCCATCTCATCATAGTTTTAATTTGCATTTCTCTAATGGCTAATGATCGAGAGCATTTTCTCATGTATCTGTTAGCTGCCTGAATATCTTCCTTAGTGAAGTGCGTGTTCATATCCTTTGCCCACTTCTTGATTGGGTTCTTTGTCTTTTTGTAGTTGAGTTTTGACAGAATCATATAGATTTTAGAGATCAGGCACTGGTCGGAGATGTCATACCTGAAAATTCTTTCCCAGTCTGTAGGTGGTCTTTTTACCCTTTTGGTGAAGTCTTTAGATGAGCATAGCTGTTTGATTTTTAGGAGCTTCCAGTTATCTGGTTTCTCTTCGTCATTATTGGTAATGTTTTGTATTCTGTTTATGCCTTGTATTAGGGCTCCTAAGGTTGTCCATATTTTTTCTTCCATGATCTTTATTATTTTAGTCTTTATGTTTAGGTCTTTGATCCACTTGGAGTTAGTTTTTGTGCATGGTGTGAGGTATGGGTCCTGTTTCTTTTTTTTTGCAAATGGATATCCAGTTATGCCAGCACCATTTGTTAAAAAGACTGTCTTTTCCCCAATTAATTGACATTGGGCCTTTGTCAAATATCAGCTGCTCATATGTGGATGGATTTATATCTGGGTTCTCAATTCTTTTCCATTGGTCTATGTACCTGTTGTTGTACCAATACCAGGCTGTTTTGACTACTGTGGCTGTATAATAGGTTCTGAAATCAGGTAGAGTGAGGCCTCCCACTTTCTTCTTCTTTTTCAGTAATGCTTTACTTATCCGAGGCTTCTTTCCCTTCCATATGAAGTTGGTGATTTGTTTCTCCATCACATTAAAAAATGCAGTTGGAATTTGTATCGGAAGTGCATTGTATGTATAGATGGCTTTTGGTAGAATAGACATTTTTACTATGTTAAGTCTTCCTATCCATGAGCAAGGTATGTTTTTCCACTTAAGTAGGTCCTTTTTAGTTTCCTGTAGTAGTACTTTGTAGTTTTCTTTGTATAGGTCTTTTACATTTTTGGTAAGATTTATTCCTAAGTATTTTATCTTCTTGGGGACTACTGTAAATGGTATTGATTTGGTTATTTTCTCTTCGAAGTTCTTTTTGTTGATGTAGAGGAATCCAAGTGATTTTTTTATGTTTATCTTATAACCTGAGAGTGTCAAACTCTTCTATTAGTTTCAGTAGTTTTCTGGAGGATTCCTTAGGGTTTTCTGTGTATAAGATCATGTTATCTGAAAATAGAGATAATTTGACTTCCTCCTTGCCAATCCGGATGCGCTTTATTTCTTTGTCTAGCCTAATTGCTCTGGCTAGGACCTCTACCACAATGGTGAATAAGAGCGGTGATGAGGGGCATCCTTGTCTGCTTCCCATTCTCAAGGGAAATGCTTTCAGGCTCTCTCCATTTAGAGTGATGTTGGCTGTTGGCTTTGTATAGATGCCCTTTATTATGTTGAGGAATTTTCCTTCAATTCCTATTTTGGTGAGAGTTTTTTTTATCATAAATGGGTGTTGAACTTTGTCAAATGCCTTTTCTGCATCAATGGATAAGATCATGTTGTTTTTGTCTTTTGTTTTATTTATATGGTGGATTACATTAATGGTTTTTATAACATTAAACCAGGCTTGCATACCTCGTCTAAATCCCACTTTGTCATGGTGGATTAATTTTTTGATATGTTGTGGAATTCTATTGGCTAGAATTTTGTTGAGGATTTTTGCATCTATGTTCATGAGGCATATACGTCTGTAATTTTCTTTTTTTGTGATGTCTTTACCTGGTTTTGGTATCAGGGAAATGGTGGCTTCATAGAATGAGTTAGGTAGTATTCCATCATTTTCTATGCTTTGAAATACCTTTAGTAGTAGTGGTGTTAACTCTTCTCTGAAAGTTTCATAGAACTCTAAAGTAAAGCCGTCCGGGCTAGGGCTTTTTTTGTTGGGAGTTTTTTGATTACAATTTCAATCTTTTTTTTTTTGTTGTTGTTATGGATCTATTTAGTTGTTCTACTTCTGATTGTGTTAGTTTAGGTAGGTAGTGTTTTTCCAAGAATTCATCCATTTCTTCTAGGTTTGCAAATTTGTTAGAGTACAATTTTTTGTAATAATCTGATATGATTCTTTTAATTTCAGTTGGGTCTGTTGTGATGTGGCCCATCTCGTTTCTCGTTAGGATTATTTGTTTCCTTTCCTGTATTTCTTTAGTCAGTCTGGCCAATGGTTTATCAATGTTGTTATTTTTTTCAAAGAACCAGCTTTTGGCTTTGTTAATTCTTTCAATTGTTTTTCTGTTGTCTAATTCATTTAGTTCAGCTCTAATTTTTATTATTTGTTTTCTTCTGGTGCCTGATGCACTCTTTTGTTGCTCAGTTTCTATTTGTTCAAGTTGTAGGGACAGTTCTCTGATTTTGGCTCTTTCTTCTTTTTGTATGTGTGCATTTATTGATATAAATTGGCCTCTGAGCACTGCTTTTGCTGTGTCCCAGAGGTTTTGATAGGAAGTATTTTCATTCTCGTTGCATTCTATGAATTTCTTTATTCCCTCCTTAATGTCTTGTATAACCCAGTGTTTTTTGAGCACGGTATTGTTCATTTTCCAAGTATTTGATTTCTTTTCCCTAATTTTTCTGTTACTGATTTCCACTTCTATGGCCTTGTGGTCTGAGAAGATGCTTTGTAATATTTCGATGTTTTGGATTCTGGAAAGGTTTGTTTTATGACCTAATATGTGGTCTATTCTAGAGAATGTTCCATGTGCGCTAGAAAAAAAAGTATACTTTGCAGCAGTTGGGTGGAGAGTTCTGTATAGATCAGTGAGGTCAAGTTGGTTGATTGTTGTAATTAGGTCTTCCATGTCTCTATTGAGCTTCTTACTGGCTGTCCTGTCCTTCTCCGAAAGTAGTGTGTTGAAGTCTCCTACTATAATTGTGGAGGTGTCTATCTCACTTTTCAGTTCTGTTAAAGTTTGTTTTATGTATCTTGCAGCCCTGTCATTGGGTGCATAAATATTTAATATGGTTGTATCTTCCTGGTCAATTGTTCCCTTTATCATTATGTAATGACCTTCTTTATCCTTTTTGGTGGATTTAAGTTTAAAGCCTATTTTGTCAGAAATTAATATTGCTACTCCTCTTCTTTTTTGCTTATTGTTTGCTTCATATATTTTTTTCCATCCTTTGAGTTTTATTTTGTTTGTGTCTCTAAGTCTAAGGTGTGTCTCTTGTAGGCAGCATATAGACGGATCATGTTTCTTTATCCAGTCTGAGACTCTCTGTCTCTTTATTGGTGCGTTTAGTCCATTTACATTCAGCATAATTATAGATAAGTATGTGTTTCGTGTTGTCATTTTGATGCCTTTTTATGTGTGTTGTTGACGATTTCATTTTTCCACTTACTTTTTTGTGCTGAGACATTTTTCTTTGTAAATTGTGAGATCCTCATTTTCATAGTATTTGACTTTATGTTTGCTGAGTCGTTACGTTTTTCTTGGTTTTTATTTTGAGTTATGGAGTTGTTATACCTCTGTGGTTACCTTAATATTTACCCCTATTTTTCTAAGTAAAAACCTAACTTGTATCGTCCTGTATCGCCTTGTATCCCTTTCCATATGGCAGTTCTATGCCACCTGTATTTAATCCTTCTTTTTGATTTTTGTGATCTTTTACATATTGACTTCAGTGATTCCCTGTTTTGAGCGTTTTTTTTTTTAATTAATCTTAATTTGTTTTTGTGATTTTCCTATTGAGTTGATATCAGGATGTTCTGTTCTGTGACATTGTGTTGTGCTGGTATCTGATATTATTGGTTTTCTGACCAAACAATTTCCTTTAGTATTTCTTGTAACTTTGGTTTGGTTTTTGCAAATTCTCTAAGCATGTGTTTATCTGTAAATATCTTATTTTCACCTTCATATTTGAGAGAGAGTTTTGCTGGATATATGATCCTTGGCTGGCAGTTTTTCTCCTTCAGTGCTGTATATATGTCATCCCATTGCCTTCTTGACCGCATGGTTTCTGCTGAGTAGTCTGAAATTATTCTTTTTGATTCTCCTGTGTGGGAGACCTTTCTTTCATTCCTGTCTGCTTTTAAAATTTTCTCTTTATCTTTGGTTTTGGCAAGTTTGATGATAATGTTTCTTGGTGTTTTTCTTTTTGGATCAATCTTAAATGGGGTTCGATGAGCATCTTGAATAGATATCCTTTCGTCTTTCATGATGTCAGGGAAGTTTTCTGCCAGCAGATCTTCAACTATTCTCTTTGTGTTTTCTGTTATCACTCCCTGTTCTGGGACTCCAATCACAAGCAAGTTATCCTTCTTGATAGAGTCCCACAGGATTCTTTGGGTTTCTTCATTTTTTTTTTTAATTCGTTTATCTGATTTTTTTCCAGCTATATTGGTGTTAATTCCCTGGTCCTCCAGATTTCCCACTCTGCATTCTAATTGCTCGAGTCTGCTCCTCTGACTTCCTATTGCTTTGTCTAATTCTGTAATTTTATTGTTAATCTTTTGGATTTCTGAATGCTGTCTCTCTAGGGATTCTTGCAGCTTATTAATTTTTCCATTATGTTCTTGAATAATGTTTATTAATTCTTCAACTGCTTTATCAGTGTGTTCCTTGGCTTTTTCTGTAGCTTCCTTATTTCATTTCTGAGGTCATTCCTGATGTCTTGAAGCATTCTGTAAATTAGTTTTTTATATTCTGTATCGATAATTCCAGGATTGTATCTTCATTTGGGAAATATTTTGATTCTTTAGTTTGGGGGGTTGTAGAAGCAGTCATGATCTGCTTCTTTATGTGGTTTGATATCGACTGCTGTCTCTGAGCCATCACTGAGGTATTGTAGTGATTTATTCTATATTTGCTCACTGAGTCTTATCTTGTTTTATTTTCTTTCAATATACGTAGATAGGCTACTAGATTGCGCTGTCTTGATTGTTGTGGCCCTCGACTCACTTATGACCTATTACCAGCTGGTTTGGGCTGTTACCAGGTAGATATGCCTGAGTCCATTCACTATTCTTGAGTAGAATCTGATTTGGGGTCATCAAGTGTGTGATGCACCCTATCACCTATCCACCTTGAGAAGTAGTGGTGATAGTTGTGTGCACCAGATTCTAATAGCAGCTGGGGTTCACACTCCGGGGCAGGGGGCAGGATATTGACAGGCTTCCCCCAAGTGTCAGTGAGGTATGTGTGTCTCTATTCCTAAAGCACCTTGGTGGGTGGGCTCTGCAGCTGTACCTTAGGCCCCCAATGCAAGTACCTCTACAGACTGGTAGGTGTCACCCTCCTTAGACCCCTAAGGCAGGAGGCTAGGTGGTCTGGGGGGAGCTTCAGCCCTCAGTTCCCTGTTGTGGGTCAGTGAGTTCTCTGTTGAATATGCAGAGATATCAGACCCAGGAAAATTGTCTTTCCAGTAAATCCCGCTAAAACAAATGCAGTCAGATCCCTATCAGAAATACCTTTGCATTATAATAGATACTTTTTTCCCTGTAGGGTCAATCCCACTTTTTTATATCTTGTTGCTCAGCATTCCCCGCTCCCAGAAAGATCTCTGCTCTCCACTGGTCTCCATCACCATCTCATGCTTCGTTCTTTTCTCTACTTCCTTTTTTGCAATCTCAGACTGAGTCCTGAGAAAACAAAGGACTGAAGAAATTAAGCCGGCTTTCCCCATAGGAGATATTAAAATGTTTCATAAATTACAAAGCTCTATGTAAAGGTTAAACATTGTTATTACATGCAATGATTAAAAACTAATATTAATTGATTGCTTCTTATATTCTTATATGCTAGGCACTGTGCAAATCACTTCACATAGATTATCTCTTTTATTTTTTTTTATAACACTATATATAGTAGGAAACTTATTCTTTCTATTTTACATGTTGAAAACTTGAGACAACAAAAGATTTGGCCTTTTACCCCAGGACATGTGGTTAATGAGGAGCAGGTCTGAAGACCTAATTCAAGCCTCTCTAGCCTCAAGTCTTTCTTTTGACCTTGATCACTTGTGATTTCTCGTGTAAAAACTTACTTTACCTGGGTAGTTAGCATGATCCTTTTTTAATATTTATGTATCAACACAGGCTTTAACAAGACTCTCATCCTAACGCATGGAGGCATAAGATTAGATTCAAAAAAACACTTAGGGGTTTGAACTATGCCTATCTCTCTATTTCCTCTGAATTTCCCATCTTCCCTTTTAGGAGAATTTAGAATGAGAATTTAGAACTGCTTTTATACTTATTTGGGGTCCTGTTGGCACAGTGGTTAAGAGCTACAGATGTTAACAAAAAGGTCCGCAGTTCAAATCCACCAGCCACTCCTTAGAAACCCTATGGAGCAGTTCTCTTCTGTCCTGTAGGTTCTTTATGAGCCAAAATCAACTCGAAGAAAATGGGTATATACTTACTTACTTATTTCAGGTCAGCTAATAACACATTACTACCCTTGTCAAAATAGTTTTTCTAAAAAAAAAATAAATTTAAGCCACCTTAAATTTGTTATTAAAACTAAGTCGCTCCCTGGGTGGCATAAACAGTTCTCATTTGACTACTAACCTAAAGGTTGGTGGTTTGAACCCACTCAACAGCTCCATGGAAGATAGGCCCAGTGACCTGCTTCTGTAAAGACTACAGCCAAGAAAACCCTATTCAGAAGTTCTACTCTGTAATATATGGGGTCACCATAAGGCAAAACAATTTGATGGCAATAGGTTTGATTTTTATTTTTTGTATCATATATTGAGCATTTAGTCTTTGCAAGGCACTTTCACATTTAAACTCAAATAACCCCATAAATGTGTTATTCCTAATTCATAGGTGGGAGAGCTGAGGTTCAGAATGTTTTGTTTCACTCACCCAGTGTTGTATAACTACTAAGCACTAGAACTAAAAGCCAGCTTATTCTGTTTCAGTTCCATTACATTCTCTAATGTAAGATTTCTCCTAAATCAGAAGTCTCTGAAACGAGTTGGACCATGTTTCCTACTGAGCAAAGTAATAACCTACTCATATATTATAATGAGAATTTTCTGAGAATCTAAGCACATGGAGGGCAGTATGTGATCTATAAATAAATAAGTAGATAGATGATAGATGATGGATGGATGGATGGACGGACGGACGGACGGATGGACGGGCGTGCGGGCGGGTGAGTGGGTGGGTGGCTGGATCAGTAGGTAGATTCTTTTCATTTTGCAAATGAGGATAACTGAGATTAAGAAAAGAAACAGACATTTACAAAATTGCACATTCATATGGTGGTAGATTAAGGACAAGAATTCAGGTTTCCTGAGTCTCAACCTGTTTATCTTTTCCCTACATGGAATAGCCAATAGTCTCACTTTTTACATGTAATTCAAACAAAAGTTATTGTTTTATTTGCCTAATTGATCTATATAATTGTCCCAATTACTGTAATGAATTGAATTTTTTCCCCCCAAAATTTTGCCAACTTGGCTAAACCAGGACGTCCAGTACTGTGTGACCTACCACAATTTTGTCATCTGATGTGATTTACCTATGTGTTGTAAATCCTATCTCTATGATGTTAATGAAGCGGGATTAGTGGCAGTTATGTTAATGAGGCAAGACTCAATCTACAAGATTAAGTTGTTTTAAGCCAATCTCTTTTGAGATATAAAAGAAAGAAATGAACACAAGCACTTAACCATTGCACCAAACTACTATAGAACAATTGTAAACAGAAAAGACACCTGTGATTTATCACCTAAGTCAACAAGAATGTGTAGTCTATTTTACTGACAATCAGAAAGGCATTCATTACATAAAACAATCTGTTCCAAAAACATTTAATACTTGTTGTGTGTCTTAATTACCTAGTGCTGCTGTGGCATAACAGTTAAGAGCTATGGCTGCTAACCAAAAGATTGGCAGTTTGAATCCACCAAGCATTCCTCAAAAATACTATGAGGTGGGAGGCGGGGCCAAGATGGATGAGTAGGTAGAAGATACCTCGGATCCCTCTTGCAACAAAGATTCGGAAAAACAAGTGAATCGATCACATTCATGACAATCTACGAACTCTGACCATCAAACACAGATCTAAAGAGTTGACCTGAGTGACAGGGGAGCACTATATTTAAAACATATTTAAAAATAAATACATAAATTTCTAAGTAATATATTCTATCTCTGTTTGGGATGGAAGGAACAATTTTTATGTTATATTTCAAAATGTATTATTCTGAAATTGACAATGAGCACTACTAATTGTGAAAAAAGGATTAGATTTATTTAAAAGACATGAGAGAACCTTCCATCAACTAAAATAGCTTTCTGGCATTAGATGTAGCATAAGTCATCACACAGAATGTAAATCCATAGACTCAACAGAACTATTCTACATAAAAAAGTATGTATATTTTCTCAGGAAATAAAAATCTCAAAAATTTATTTTCAACAAAATTAATCATTGGAGGTATCCTAATAAATGTTTTCCATCATGCACAATCATGATGACTTGAGGAAATATTTACTACAATTAAATAATTACACACAGCTTCCCTGGAATTGACTGGATGGCAGTGGATTTCAGTTTTATCTTTTGTTTTCCTGCAAGGGAAAACCTTTATTCAAAGTAGGTGATGCATTTGCCTATTGCCTCATTTTCTTTTTCTTGTCCAAAGCTTCTTCATGGCATTTTTCATCTCTGAATTTCTCAAAGTATAGATTAAGGGATTAAACATAGGTGTGAAAACAGTGCAAAACACCGTCAAGAATTTATCAATGGGTAAGGTGGAAGGAAGTTTCACATACAGAAAAATACAAGGGACAAAGAAGAGGACCACCACAGTGATGTGGGAGCCACAGGTGGGTAAAGCTTTGTGCCTCCCTTTCTGACTAAGATTCTTCAGGGAGTGCATAATGACTCCGTAGGAGATGAGTAACAGCATAAAGATGACCACACATATTACCCCATCATTGACAATCACAGTGAGACCAATGACATAGGTGTCAGTGCAGGCAAGCTTTAATAATGGATACATGTCACAGCAAAAGTAGTCAATAACATTGCGACCACAGAAGGGAAGATTGTAAACAAAGAGAAGGTGAGCTATACCATGCACAAAACCTCCGACCCAGGTCACCAGCAGCAGCAAAACACGCACCCTTTGGTTCATGATCATCATATAATGCAGGGGTTTGCAGATAGTCACGTGGTGATCATAGGCCATGACCACCAGAAGTAAAATCTCAGAACCACCAAATAAGTGTTCTGCAAAAAGCTGGGTCAGGCAATCTTGGAAAGAGATGGTTTTCTTCTCATAGAGTAAGTCTATAATCATATTTGGGGTAACTGTAGTAGAATAAACAGCATCCATAAATGATAAGTAGCCAAGAAAGAAGTACATAGAAGCATCCAGTGTTGGGCTGACCCCTACAGTCACGATAATGAGGAGGTTGCCCACCATTGTCACAATGTAGATGAGCAAGAACACAACAAATAAAACCTTCTGACCCTGGAGACTCTGAGTGAGCCCCAAAAGGACAAACTCAGTCACATTGTTCCATACGTTCTTCTGTGTATCCTTATTTTAGACGTCAGGACAAATTTACCTGTAAATGTAATGGCAACTAGTGACTTTATGAAATCTCCCTATAAGTTGTTTATTCTTTCAACAAATAGGCATTAGGATTTATTATATTTCAGCACTGTACAAAATTTTAGGAATATAAGGCTGATTAAAATATGGTCCATAACCTCAGAGATCTTATCAAATAACAAAGATAAACAAGTAATTAGAAACATACGGGAAAAGAGCAGATTATGAAATAAATAGGTTTAACACTCTAATTTGCCACATCTGCTAGAAAATAAAATTGGGTATATATACTCAATACTGTTTATAAAAATAAAATGTAAATAAAGTTTTAGTACAAAAATAAAGGAAGATTTATTTAATATTCACTTTCATGTTAGCAAATGAGATTTTTTTTCTGCATTGTAGGAATGGCAGAATCTTTTTAACTAATAACTGAAATCCACAATGGACATACTTCACAATTTTAAAAATACTTATTACAAGTACTGTTGAGCAACAAAGAAATAAGCATGAAATTATGTATAATACTATTATAAGACAAAATAAAAATAATTATGTGAGCATGAATAAAACATGGAAAGGTTAAATTTTTGTTGAAAACCATTTACTTTTTGCTGGTGATGTGTGTGCAGGAGTGAAAAAGACTAGGGAAGAGATTTCAAGGAAAAAATGAAAAAGAATATGGCACACACAAACACAAAGTATATCATAAATATCTTCAATATTAACCAACCCTGGTTTCTCTTAAAATAATCCTAGTAATGATATCTAGTTACTCTTGAAGCCCCTATTGACATTTGCTTCAATATCTGACATTGTAATTCTGCTGGACCTCTTCACAATATATGAATTTTCTGTTTCTATGACCAAACCCTCTGTGTTCACTAGATCCCATCTCTTTATCACTTTTAAAATAGTCCTCCTGTAATTGTCTCTTCCATTTTCTACGGTAACAATTTTCCTCTCTATATTTATACAGTGTAGTATCTCCATTGTTTAAATAATTAATCCATCTACTCTACATCTATTTCAAGCAAGCAACCCAATTCTATGTTCTTCATTGTTTAAACACTATTTGCTAAGTTTACCGATCAATTTCAGTCCTCTTCTTACTCAATCTCTCACTCCTACGAATTGAAGTAATAACTGCTTACATAAGTATCATCTTAGGTCCTTGAAAGCCACTCATGCAAGGTTTAAAGATTTACATTATAATCTAATTATTAACAGATTACAGAGCACTTCCGTTGATCCTATATGAGCTTTACAAATCTCTGCCTATTAGAATAACCCCCAAATACCCTTACATTAGTTTCTAAGAACACTGATGTAAGAGGAGGTAAATGTATTCTAGATCTTTACACTATGAAAGTATCCAAAAGGGTATTTCAGAATTAAGTCAATCCCCATATTTTTATCGACCACAAAGGTTCTCTAACATGGCTCATTATCAGAATCACTCAGGAGAACTTTTAAAAGACTATGACTTTCCAAATCACACTACCAATGTACCCTTGCATAATATAAACCCTAATGAAGACTCTTATGTGTACAAACACTTCCCGGGTTACCTACATAATGAAACAGTCATTCATTCTAAGTTCTGAATTGTGGTTCCTTCTCCCTTGTCCTAAAAAATAAGAGCCTCATACACTGATGCCGTCTCTGTGAACACAGAGAGTAAGATAGTACATGCACCATCACCTGAATTAGAACTGTTTCTTTGTGGCTAAACTTTCCATGCTTCAGGAAGTCCGTCTCAATCTTTCATAAAATTGTTACCTTTTAAATTGTTGGGACTTCTAACACAAATATCAAAAATGTCTTCTAGCCAAAAGAAGTCTGAATCTTCATTATAAGCAGAGAGAGCCAGAGACCTCAACACTGGGATAATTTGTTCTAAAAAATCAAATGTTAAATAAGTTGTATGAGGTTAAAAAAGTAAATAAGAAGTAAATTTCGTGGGAGAGAGAAATGTGAATAGAAAAATATTTTGCATTTTGTGGTTTAGAAGTGAAATAGCCGTTACAGCCTTTTGATTCTCAATCTGTTATATTGGTCTGACTTTTTACAACAAAGTCAAACTTTGGTTTGCCTGAAGGATGGAGAATAATTTCATATTCATATGTCATTACGCTTTGGGTCCAACATTTCAATTCCTGAAAAAATTAATCATGTAAACACTCACGTAGGCAAGCACTCTCTGTGGTAACGTAAGAATCTTTGGCATTTTATTTACACTTGAACTACAAAAAATATTTTTGAGTCATTTAATAGATGCATCTTAAGTAGTGAT